>NC_139661.1:14079770-14102270 GCF_951799395.1 Argentina silus
TGTATTAATGAGTTACATTGTTTAATAATGGATCATAAAAATTAAAGAGAAGGGATTTACTGTGGATATTCACATTGCCAAACGATGACTACCATACAAACGCTGTGTGTGTGTGTGTGCACGTGCACGCGCATGTGTGTGTATCATTTACTTCCTTTAATCAGAGTCGAGTTCAAAACACACACTGTTACAGATTCCCTTTGATAGTTTGATATCATAAAAGATGGATAAAGCAATTAAATACACTTTTGGATATGACTTGGCGTTAACCTTTCAATCGAACTCCACTATTTTAAGTAGGTTAATGAATAAAGAAACGCATGAATGTCCAGAGGAAAATATATATGTGTCTAACAAAGTTGATCTGCAGTTAGCAGAATTATGTATTAACCACAGGAATGTGATGATTTACAGGGTTTCCAGCATCTTAATTGGAAACCGACGCAATCAGCACATCCTGGGAAAGGGAGAATTAGGCCTATGTCATTTATGAGAATGGACCAGATTCTGAAATTAATTAGTCTTGCTGTATTTCTCAGGGTGGCAGAGAGAGGGGGAAAGAGAGAGAGAGAGTGTGACTAGGATGACAGGGTGACACAGGCGTGTGTGTGTGTGCACGGGGGAGTGTGTGAGAGTGTGTTTGTGCTGTCGGTGTGTGTGTGTGTGTGTGTGTGCGTGCCTGCCTGCACGATGTGTGCATGGGGACAGCTGCAGTGCAGGAACACACACACACACACACACACACACACGAGCGAGAGAGGCAGACAAGAAACACAGAGTCAGATACGCTACATCGGCCGCGGGCTCTCTGATAGGAAATGAGGAGTCCTTAGCACAAGAATACTTAAGTTAAATTCTCCAATGCACTTAACCCCCCCAGGGCCCCTGGAGAGTACAGTTCCATGCTGGACTGCAGCCAGGCCCAGACAAGAGTGCTTGAAGAGGGATTGTGAGCTGTGGAAGTGTCCTTGAATAAAAGGCCCGGCCATTAAGAACATAATGGTTTTCTGATGTACTGTTTTCTTCCTCGTGTGTGTGTGTGTGTGTGTTTTGTCGGTCTTCACGCGGAGAGAACATATCACCGTCAGAGAATCAAAGGTCCTCTGAGGCTTACAGGCACAAAGTCCTTGAGAGAAGATGGGAGAAAGATGTGGCCTTTTCATATGCAGAGTATGCTTTTGTAGATTGTCTCTTTGATGAACCTTTTTAATGGTCACGTCGCTTCGAGCACAGAGGGTGTGTGTGTGCGTGTGCGCGTGCGAGTCTGTCTGGTCTCTCTCTCGCTCTGTGTGTGTCTGTATCTGTGTTATCACTACCACAACTCCAGTTAAGACTGCCTCGTGTGTGTGTGTGTGTGTGTGTGTGTGTGTGTGTGTGTGTGTGTGTGTGTGTGTGTGTGTGTGTGTGTGTGTGTGTGTGTGTGTGTGTGTGTGTGTGTGTGTGTGTGTGTGTCACCCTGCCATGTTAAAATGAGGAGACAGAGAGAGTGACAGGGCAGGGCCGGTGACGGAGAAGAGCAGCCAATGGAGAGGCCCGTCACAGAGATGTCATGGTGACAGAGCTTTGAAAGCACATCAGAATGTGATTGGATGAGAGGCTGGACCGGCTCCCCTGACAGCATCCCAGTGAAAGTGGGCCACGTTGGAGGGAGGGAATCCGATGAGGAGAGGAATATCTATCTATCATTCTCCGGGCCTGTCCAAATGTTCTGTCTGTGCTGCCAGCCTGTTGGATTGCGGAGAGCAAGGTTATTTTTTTAAACTCCCTCAACAAGTTTGGAACATACAGTATATTGCTTCTGCTGCACCCTCAACCTCCCAGTCTGACAGAGCGGAGTGTGAGTTCTACTGGGTTCTACTGCAGTCTCTTCCAGAGCAGTATGGGTTTGACTGGGTTCTACTGGGTTCTAGTCCCAGTCGCTCCCAGTATGGATTCGACTGGGTTCCACTGGGATCTAGTCCCAGTCCCTCCCAGTATGGGTTCAACTGGGTTCTACAGGGTTCTAATCAGAGTCTCTCCCAGTATGGGTTCAACTGGGTTCTACTGGGTTCTAATCCCAGTCCCTCCAGTATGGGTTCTACTATTCTAGATAAGCTCTGAAGTAGATGACTGGGCTGACATGACAACATCTCTCTGTAGTGTCATTACAATAATTGCAGACGTCTTTGTGCATTGTTCCATAATGTATTGTAATTATTCCTATTCATTAGTGATGGTGAATTAATCCAATGTGATAATTACCAGCCAGACATTGTGAAATAAAACCATGAGAGAATATCTAGTTCAAAGGGAAACCAGTACAGGGACCTCACAGCACCGGAGTTCAGATCAGGGTCAGATATCAAATCGTTATCAAAGCCAAAGCATTTCTCTGTGATTGAGTACAGTAATTGAGAACTCACCTCCAAAGACCCTATTTATCTACAGTAATCACATCAATATCCAACAACAAACACAGCTTTAGTTCAGGAAGCTTACATCAGCTTCCACCACAATCTCAACCATTAAAAGAGCAATTAAAAATGCTTCACGTCGTAGTCTAAAGCAGACAGGAGATCAGTGAGAGGCTGGGGAATTCACCATTAGAGCTGAAAGAGCAGGGATGGGGGGAGGGAATTAGGATTAGGAATCAAACAGGATAAACCTCATTTAGTTTTACCTGTGTGTGTGTACAGGCGGAGTGTGTGTGTACGGGCGGAGTGTGTTCGTGTGTGTGTGAGAGCCATTAATCCAAGCAGGGACCAGACCTGTGTGTGTGTGTGTGTACGGTGTGTGTTTGTGTGTGTGTGTGAGAGCCATTCATCCAGGCAGAGACCAAACCTGTGTGTGTGTGTACGGACGGTGTGTGTGTGTGTGTACGGTGTGTGTGTGAGAGCCATTCATCCAAGCAGAGACCAGACCTGTGTGTGTGTATGCACTAGAATACCTCACGGGACAAAAGCAGCTAGACTATATTCGATATACGACACAGACGCAGCAGACATGAGAAATACCACAACCCAGAGGATTATATAACAAGACAAATTGCCCTGGCTGTTATTGCTAAAATGATTTTCTTCTTTTTTTTTTGGTGGTTCACAGTTTTTCCCTCTACATTTTGAAACGTTGGAAATGTGTTTCTCTATCAGATACAAGCAGGCTACAGAAAGTTCTAGAGCCTTCAGAAGGTTCCGGAACCCTTAGTTCTCTGTCTGCTTGACACAGATAGCATGATCTGAACATGATTACGTTGCTGTAGGGAGTGCAATTAAACACAGCCAGACTCCCATGTCTACCACCCATACTCAGTCAGCAGACTTCATCAATAACACATGAGGTCCTGTGCTGAAGAGGGTACTCTCTCTCTCTCTAGACAGACTCATAACGTTCCCTACGCTCCGTACCCTAGAGGCTGTCAGACATCGCTTGTTCAACGATGTCTGAGCAGTCAGAAGTGGGTGGTGCTGTCGGTGTTCAAAAATGAAAGTCTGACAGGTTGTAGCACCAGTTGGGTTTCACAAGCGAGCACATCCTGTTTTTGAAATGTAAAAAGTTCATACACGCTTCTTGGGGGGGGGGGGTTAAACTGCTGGACATCTCCATCGTTAACTCGTAGTGAAATCGTTAGCTTTCATAAACAACTCTAGGACGAAAATGAAAAGCAACAGCGTGTGGGTGAGGGAGGAGCTTCCTCAGGACCAATAGAACGTGTTCGAGGAATCCAATCACATTGAATTATTGTTTGAGGAAATCTCAATCTCAGAATGCTAAAAAGATGACAGGCGTTGTTGTCTGAGATACATGGCCTGTGAAAGGAGGCCCAGAAGAGGCCAAAACCTTCTCTAAGGCCTACTTTAACCAATGCAAATAGCTTGATATTTGTACATAATGTATTTGTATGATATAGTATAAATGAATTATTAATCAAATGAATTATTCCTGTTGACTCTTCAAGCCCCGTGTGAGAGTGGTAAGCCAGAACAGCATGCAAAAAAGCATGTGTACACATTGTACATGTGCATGTATTCTGGGGAATAGATTGTGCTCAGGGGAGGCAGCCTCCCTTGAATATATGGTATGTAATGTAAATACTAGGTTGAAGCGACTCCCCCCCCCCCCCCCCACACACACACCACCACCACCAGCCCTCCTTCTCCCCCCCCTCACCACCACCACCAGCCCTCCTTCTCCCCCCCCCCCCACACCACCACCAGCCCCCTTCACATTACCCTTCAACTGGACCACTGTGCCTCTGTCTGCTTGTTACATAACACACCAGCCCTACTTCTCTAGCCCCACTCTCCCACCACACACACACACACACTCACACCTCCCACCCTACCACACACGCACACACACTCACACCTCCCACACACCCACACATTCACACCTCCCACCCCCACCACACACACACACACACACTCACTCACACACTCACTCCCCCACCCCCACCAGACACACACACACACACACACAGCCCTCCACATGTCCCAGATCCCACGCCTCCTAACTCCCAGGCTATTTTTGCTGCTGCTTTATCATACTTTCACTGCCTGAGGACAGAGCGTCACACTCCGTTCTCTCTCACTAGAGGTCAGCGGATGAGGTGTGTGTGTGTGTTCTGTCATCTGTGTGTGTGTGTGTGTGTGTTCTGTCATCTCTGTGTGTGTGTGTGTGTGTGTGTGTGTGTTCTGTCGTTTGTGTGTGTGTGTGTGTCCATCCATCAGAAGTCAGGGTGTGATGCAGGACTAATTGATGCATGGTCCTGCTGTGTGACACCTGGACCACCATCGCTGGCATTGAGCCCAGCAAGGGACATGCTGTACAACACACACACAGAACACACACACACACACACACACACACACACACACACACATACATACAGACTCACACATATACCTTCTGTGTGGGGCGGGCCAGCTCAGGCCCCACATTCGCACACACACACACCCTCCCTCTGCGCTGGGCGGGGCAGCTCTGTCACTGGACAGATTCAGGACAGCAAAGGTTCATTAGTCAAAGCAAAGTAGGCCAGGTGCAGCATAAGATCTCTCTACCCAAGTCCTCTCCTCTCTTCACTCTCTCTCTTCCTCCTCTCCTCTCTCTTCCTCCTCTCCTCTCCCTCCCTCTCTCTCTCTGCTCTCTCTTCCTCCTCTCCTCTCCTCTCTCTCTTCCTCCTCTCCTCTCCCTCCTCCTCTCTCTTCCTCCTCTCCTCTCTCTTCCTCCTCTCCTCTCCTCTCTCTCTTCCTCCTCTCCTCTCCCTCCTCCTCTCTCTTCCTCCTCTCCTCTCTCTTCCTCCTCTCCCCTCCTCTCCTCTCTCTCTCCTCCCTCTTCCTCCTCTCCTCTCCTCTCTCCCTCCTCTCTCTTCCTCCTCTCCTCTCTCTTCCTCTCCTCTCTCTCTTCACTCTCTCTCTTAATCCTCTCCCCTCTCTCCTCCCCCTCTCCTTTCTGTTCCTCCTCTCCTCTCCTCTCTCTCTCTCCTCTCCTCCCCTCCCCCTCTCCTCTCTGTGTGAGTACAGAAGCAGGCCTGGGTCAATCCCACACATGTCTAAATGATCTTAATATAGTTTGCTGGGTTTCAGCTGAGCCAATACAAGAGCCCCAACAGACTCCAGGCTGAATCTAGCCAATCACTGTAACTTTCTACTGTTTGACATGACACATGTGTTTGACCCAGTTGTGACCACACACACACACACACACATAGAGACACACAGACACACACACTGAGCAAACTGCCAGGCCTGTCATATCTCTCTCTCTCTACCATCCTTTCCTCTTCTCTCCTTTCCCCACATCATCTATCTCTCCTCTCTTCCACCGACCTCCCTCTGACCTCCTCTCCTGGCCTCCCCCCCTCTCCTCTCCTAGAACCCTCCTCTCCTAGCCTCCCCCCTCCTCTCCTCTCTCCCTTTCCACCCCTCCCTTGGCATCCCTCTCACCTCCTCTCCTACTATATGTTTCCTCTCCCCCCTCTCCTCCCCCCCTCACTCTCTCTAGTAGAACAGGTGACTAACTTGTCAGACAGGTTGGTGTTAGCCATGTTGCCCCCCTGTCTCTCCCCCCTCCCCTCCCCCCTCACTCTCTCTAGTAGAACAGGTGACTAACTTGTCAGATAGTTTGCCGTCAACTCTCTGACTATTCCAGTTTGTGGATGCGGAGAGCGAACCTAGAGTTTGATCTGAAACAATTTACTGCAACATTAATGAAAGCTGAGGTCATGAATATTGATGAGGGATTGTTTTGGATTCCACAAATTCCGGTTAGCCTCGCGGCACATAGTAAGAATATTTTGCAGACAAATATGGCAGATGAATATTCAGTAGTAACGAGAAATCTGATGAGCATAAATTCTCTGTGTTCTTCATGTGGTCCTCTGAGCAGCGAAGCAGCCCACACACACACACACGAACACACACACACACACACACACACACACACACACACACACACACACACTGAACACACACACACACGAACACACACACACACTCAAACACACTCACACTCAAACTCTGTCTCATCTCTGTTGTGTTGAGAGTGTACTGTTTATTTGTGTGTGTGTGTGTGTGTGTGTGTGTGTGTGCACGTGTGTGTGCCTGTGCGTGTGCATGTGTGTGATGCTCGTCCTTCCCTCAGCCCATCAGCATGCTGACAAGATACAATGAGGGTAATTATCTAGGGCCTGAGTCCCTCCCTCCCTCCCTCCTCTCCCTCTCCCTTCTCTCCCTCTCCCTCTCTCCCCCCTCCCCCTCACCTCCCTGTCGGTCAGTGGGAGTGACAGCAGAGGGGCACCCCTCTCTCTCTCTCTCTCTCTTTCTTTCTTTCTCTCTCTCTCCATCCCCCCCCCCCCCCCCTCCTGTCGTCAGTGGAGTGAGAGTAGAGTGACAGCAGGCAGGCAGGCAGTGAGGCAACTCTGGTCATAGCTGTCAGCCCCCCCAAGTGAGAGAGACATGAGGCAGGCCTGACCCTCTCTTTCTGTCTCTCTCCTCCCTCCTTCTCTCTCTCTGAGACACTCCTATCTCTCTCTCTCTCTCTCTCTCTCTCTCTCCTTCCCTCTCTCTCTCTGAGACAGGCAGAGGGGCACTCCTATCTCTCTCCCCCTCTCTCAGAGACACTTCTCTCTCTCTCTCTCCTGCCTCCTTCCCCCTCTCTCAGACACTCCTTTCTCTCTCTCTCTCCTGCTTCCTTCCCCTCTCCACCCCTCATCCCTTGTCACCACTGACATGTGCCAGCCCCAGTGCTCCTGTCCCAAGGGCCATGAAGTACTTAACTGCCCCCCCCTTTTCCTCCTCTTCTCTCTCTCCCCCCCCCCCTCTCTCTCTCTCTCAGAAGAGAGTATATTCTCTGTCAGGTGACCTGTTGAGGTTTAGCTAGCGTCTGCTAGCTAGTGCTATGCTTCTCATTACAGGTACTCTAGATAGCTGGCAGATTCATATCAACGCTGTTAAACACGCACAAGTAAAACATGTCTGCTCAGATCCTGGTTTATGATGAATGTTACAGGGCTAAAATGGGACAGCTGGAGATTGTAACAGCGTTACGATGTGCTGTAGAATGTAGGCTAATGAAGTCTAACTTGAGAGGTTTTTTTTGGTACAAAAGATTCAATTATTCAGAATGAAAATACTTCATTAAAACGTAATTAGAAGAAATAAGTTTTGCAAACTCATTTCCCCCACCAAGCCTCATTTGGAAACCGTGCTTCTGGGTTTTAGGGCTCTTTTCTAAATTACAAATGAGGGTCTTGTTTGAACTGTGTTTATGGGGTTGGTACCACAGCTTTTGGTTGTGGGCTTGGTTGGGGTTTTATCCGGGTTGAAGATTTTCCACTGGATGTGCATAAACTATTCTGTTAAATATCCTTCAGCTCAGCGTGCGTGCCAATGCTCCCTCTGTCTCTCTCTCTTTCTCCGTCCATCTGTCCCCCTCTCTCTCTGTGAACCCACCCTACAAGCTGCAGAGAGCGTTGGTCACTTGTTGCTGGGTGTGTGTGGCCTCCCTGACCTGTGTGTGTGTGTGTGTGTGTGTGCGCGTGTGCGTGTGTGTGGACATCTCTGACCATCCCCTGTGAGTCAGTATGACGTGAGGCTGTGAGGGGGGGTTTGTCATGCTGCGGTTTCACACCTGACACCCTGACACACTGCCTCAGCTTTGAGGAGGTCACACAGCTGATCTGAGGTCAGCCCTAGGGCCAGGCTCTGCTATCACACAATGGGAGAATGACAGTTTGACTCAATACATCTGATCTGGGATCAGACCTAAGGCCATCCACTGTCTGCTATGACACAATGGAAGGATGACAGTGTAACTCAATACGACTGAGGAGACACACACACACACATACATACGTACCAAACACACACACACACACGCACACACACGTTAACATGATCAGTACAGTATGTAAGCTATGGCTTATGGCAGTAATGTACTCTAGTGTGTGTGTGTGTGTGTGTGTGTAGCATGTTCTCTTGAAGTAGTGTGTGTGTGTGTGTGTGTGTGTAGCATGTTCTCGAAGTAGTGTGTGTGTGTGTGTAGAATGTTCTCGAAGTAGTGTGTGTGTGTGTGTGTGTGTGTGTGTGTGTGTATCATGTTCACTTAAAGTACTGTGTAATGTGTGTGTGTGTGTGTGTGTGTGTATCATGTTAACTTGAAGTAGTGTGTGTGTGTGTGGGGGGGGGGGGTAGTAGTAGTGGTGTATATTGAAGTTTCAGTCAGTCAGGTGCGACACTTGTGAGAAGCTTCTGTCGCTACAAGCTGCACCTCTCCTCCTCCTCCCCCTCTCCCTCCCTCCCTCCCTCCCTCCCTCTGAACACAGCGAGGAGTGCAGTCAGTCTGCCAGCCCACGTCTCCCAGGGTAGCTAGCCTGCCAGCTGAAACATTATTATCTGGCTCCAAAGACATCTCTGATGCTATCTGATGGAAACTCAATTCATAATCTGCCTCTCTTCTCTTCTCTCTTCTCCCCTCTCTCTCTCTCCCTCCCTCCCTCATTTCTTTTTTTATTCTTTATTCTTTCTTTTCTCTTGATATATATTTTCCGTATTGTTTATCCTGGTGGTGTATGTGTGTGTGTTCGCAGAGGGAGACTGGCCCAGTAAAGCATCTTATCTGCCGGGCGGATGACAGCTGGATGAGGGGGAGGGGGGGGGGTGTACAGTAGGGGCTAGGCTACGTCGCGCTAGCAGGGCTTTGAAGTACTGTGGAGTGTGTGTGTGTGTGTGTGTGTGTGTGTGTGTGTAGTATGTTCTGTGGAAGTACTGTGGTAACACACTCCTGTATTGGTGTGTGTGTGTGTTTCATCATTTGCGATACAAGTGGCACACACTCCAGGGGAGGCTGGCGGAGGTAGAAATCGGAGGACAGGGGCTTATTGTAATGCCTCCACTGACACACTCCTACTCACGACAGTTCTTAAATCTCTATCTGTTTCTTCTGTCTCTTCTCTCTCTTCTCCCTAACTCTGTCCATCTCTCCCTCTCCCTCTCCCTCTCTCTCTCCCTCTGTCTATCTCTCTCTCTCTCCCTCCCCTCTCTCTCTCTCTCTCTCTCTCTCTCTTTGTCTGTCTACCTACCCCATCCTGCTGGGTGCTTTCTTGTTCTCTCACTCTCTTTTACTGTTCCCCCTCCTCTCTCTCTCTCTCTCTCCCTCACTCTCTCTCTCTCAAACACACACTCATTCTTTATTTCATCCATGTCTCTATTTGATGATGTCTTCTTTTTTCTCCTCCTTTTTTCCCTCCTTTGTCACCTCTCACTCTCTCCTTCATTATCTCTCATCTAATCCCTCCTTTTTTAGATGTCTGTTTGTTACTCTCTCCCCCATTTGTCTTCTGTCTCTTCCGTTCCTCCCCCTCTCTCACCCATCTCACCTGTTCCCCCCTCCAACCCTTGCTCTCTCACCCATCTCTCTTCCATTCTTCGCCCTGTCTCACCCATCTCACCTGGGGAGACGGGGGGAGGCAGGCTGGTGATAGGGGGAGAAGGGAGAGGCAGGCTGGGGAGAGGGGGAGGCAGGCTGGTGATAGGGGGAGAAGGGGGAGGCAGGCTGGTGATAGGGGGAGAAGGGAGAGGCAGGCTGGGGAGAGGGGGAGAAGGGAGAGGCAGGCTGGTGATAGGGGGAGAGGGAGAAGGCAGGCTGGTGATAGGGGGAGAAGGGAGAGGCAGGCTGGTGATAGGGGGAGAAGGGAGAGGCAGGCTGGTGATAGGGGGAGAGGGGGGAGGCAGGCTGGTGATAGGGGGAGAGGGGGAAGGCAGGCTGGTGATAGGGGGAGAGGGGGAAGGCAGGCTGGTGATAGGGGGAGACAGGCTGCCAGACCAGAGACCATTTGCCTAAAGCCCATTAAGTAGCCTGGCTGGCCCGCGTCAGTCTGTTCAACAGTGTGTGTGTGTGTGTGTGTCTGTGTGTGTGTCTGTGTGTGTGTCTGTGTGTGTGTCTGTGTCTGTCTGTCTGTCTGTCTGTCTCTCTGTCTGTCTCTCTGTCTCTCTCTCTCTCTTCAGTGTAGTGGCTTTGGGCACCATCCCTCCTCTCTAGGCACCTGGTGTTGGCTGAGCCGCGGGCCGCCCTGCTCCTTTGATAGATCCTTCTGGAGTGGCTGTTCTCCTCCCAGGCAGCGCTAGACGCCCAGCTAGACCTCTCTCAGCCAGCTAGCCTGGAGCCCCGAGACTGATAGCTAGCTAGCTAGCCAGCCAACCTGCTCCTGCCAGCCAGTCACAGCTCCCTAGCTAGCAGCCTAGGACAGTGACATTCTGCTACCCGCCTCAGGCAATGACAGCTAGCAGACTGGCTGGCTAAGACAGCTAACTAGCAGACTGGGACAGAGACAGCTCGCGAGGAGATTGGACAGTGACAGCTAGCTAGCAGACTTGGACAGTGACAGCTAACTAGCAGACTTGGACAGTGACAGCTAACTAGCAGACTTGGACAGTGACAGCTAACTAGCAGACTTGGACAGTGACAGCTAACTAGCAGACTTGGACAGTGACAGCTAACTAGCAGACTGGGACAGAGACAGCTAACTAGTAGACTGGGACAGAGACAGCTAACTAGTAGACTGGGACAGAGACAGCTAACTAGCAGACTTAACCAGTGACAGCTAACTAGCAGACTTAACCAGTGACAGCTAACTAGCAGACTGGGACAGAGACAGCTAGCGAGGAGATTGGACAGAGACAGCTAACTAGTAGACTGGGACAGAGACAGCTAACTAGCAGACTTAACCAGTGACAGCTAACTAGCAGACTGGGACAGAGACAGCTAACTAGTAGACTGGGATAGAGACAGCTAACTAGTAGACTGGGACAGAGACAGCTAACTAGTAGACTGGGACAGAGACAGCTAACTAGCAGACTGGGACAGAGACAGCTAACTAGCAGACTGGGACAGAGACAGCTAACTAGCAGACTGGGACAGAGACAGCTAACTAGTAGACTGGGACAGAGACAGCTAACTAGCAGACTGGGACAGAGACAGCTAACTAGTAGACTGGGACAGAGACAGCTGGCTAACAGACTCAACCAGTGATCTCATTACTTTACCATTTTCAAAGTCAAAATGGTTGCTCTTCAAGAATACAAGTCATAACAAATTAATGATTCATCTGGGAAGTTGTTGAATGGATGGGTTCATGCTTTCAAATTCAAGAATTCGCCACACATACAATGCCTATGGTGAAATGTACAAGGAGTTTAAAGTGGCTCCTCTGTACTCTATTTGGCTCTGTAAATGGCTTAGGAAGCAAGGGAGAGGAGGGAGAGGGAGAGGGAGAGGAGGGAGGGAGGGAGAGAGAGAGACGTGGAGCAGAGATGCGGAGTGTCTCGATAGGCAAGCTGAAAGTTGAGGTGAGGTGAATCGAGATAATTTTGCTGTACACGGACTGTTTACTGTTGAACTATAGTAAGTGATGGGATCTCTGAATGAGTCTCAATGATGTGGTTTTACAGTACTAAGTTTAGTCAGTGGTAGAAATTGAGAACAGGACTAAGACTATACAGGTTAGGGTTTGAGGGAGGAGTAGCACCAAAACGACAACAACACGTGTGTGTGTGTGTGTGTGTGTGTGTGTGTGTGTGTGTGTGTGTGTGTGTGTGTGTGTGTGTGTGTGTGACGGGGGTGCTGCTATCTACCCTAGTTTGTGTGTGTCTGTGTGAGGGGGCGTGTTGCTATATACCCTAGTTTGTGTGTGTGTGTGTGTGTGTGTGTGTGTGATGGTGGTACTGCTATCTACCCTAGTTAGTGTGTGTGTGTGTGTGTGTGCGCTGTGCGGTGCGGTGTGTGGGGAGCAGAGTGCTGAGGTGATGTAGCGTGGCCACGTCTGTGTGTAATCAGCTGGAGGGCTTTTAGGAGAGCCTTCCATTAGCACCATACGTTCTTCACAAGCCCATAAAGACCAGGACTGCAGTGTTCCTTAAATCACTCAGGTTTACACTGGCCTAGCTAGCTCTGTTTGCAGTTTAGATCACACTGCAGGTGTGTGTGTGTGTGTGTGTGTGTGTGTGTGTGTGTGTGTGTGTGTGTGTGTGTGTGTGTGTGTGTGTGCTTGTGTTTCGGTGCGTGTGTGTGTGCTCTCTATCGTCGGCTGAGAGGCAGGCTGGCTGCCGCAGAGTGTGTACTTGAAAGAGGACACCTCAGTTTGTAAATCACCTCCCATTCTCTTTGGCTACACCTGCACTCTCTCCCCCCTGTCCAAACAACACACACACACACACACACACACACACACACACACACACACACACACACACACTCCATCCTACTCAGCTTTATCCTCTTTCCCACTTCTCTATTTCACAGCCTTCTCCTCTGCATATTTTAGCTCAACATAATTTGTCCTTTCAACATATGTTCAAACAACCAAGTTGTTATCATACCAGTGTTCAGCAGCCAATTTAAATACAAGGACACACACACACACACACACACACACACACACACATACACAATCACACACACACAGATGACAGAACTCACGTACACACACACACACTCACACGCACTCCCTATGTGCTGGAATCACAGGTTTAACATCAACACTGTGTGAGCTTGTTGGGATCCCATTTCCATTTTCCACGGCGTATTGGATTATCTCTGCGTGGTGTAATTAGATGTCTCAGCTGACAGCAGATCTGGATCAAACACGCTAACCTCAATTGCATTACTTTTCTCTGCTGTCGACTCGCTGATTCTCCTACCAACGTTCACGTCAGTCTGGATTGTGTTCAGTTAGTCAAATGTTTCTGTGGGTCTCGGAGCGTGTCTCTGTTGTGCGTGTGTGTGTGTGTGTTCTGTCATCTCTGAGTGTGTGTGTGTTCTGTCATCTTGTGTGTGTGTGTGTGTATGTGTTTGTGTGTGGAGGTGTGTTTTCTCTCTTGTAATGCTGTAGTGTAACTGGTGTTGTCAGTAATGAGGACGTTGTTGTTGCATAAGAGAGGCAGTGTAGTGTGAGAGGGAACAGGTGGCCCTCTCTCTCTCCTCTGTGCCGTGTGTGTGTGTGTGTGTGTGTGTGTGTGTGTGTGTGTGCGCGTGTGCGTGAGCATGCCATATAGCTTTATGTGCCACCTCCCCGCTGGTACGCTGGCACTGGTTGGTGTGTGTGTGTGTGTGTGTGTGTGTGTGTGTGTGTGTGTGTGTGTCTCCATCTTTATAGAGCAAGGTTCCAGTTGGTCGGGAAACAATTAGACTAACTCCAGGAAATGTCACTGAATGAGCTAGCTACAATATTTAACACAAAATGTTTGTGTTTTCTCTTTCTCTCTCTCTCCTCCCTTGTTGCCTCTCTTCCTCTCTAACCCTCAGCCCACCCATCCAAGCCGTGCAGCAAGCCTAAACAGCTCCAGCACCAGCAGCAGCACAAGGGACCGAAGAGCGGGCCGGTTTCTCGTCGGGGACCATTGTAACCGCCTAGTGTCGGAACGCCACACTGCCAGCGAAGAGCGCCACTGCCCAACCCCGAACCCAGCCCTCGCTTCCTCCCCCTCCCCAGCCCCAGCTCCCTCCCTCTCCCCCTCCCCCTCCCCGGCTCCCTCCACAGCCTCAGCCTCTGCCCCAGCCCTGGCCCCCTCCCCTTCCCCCTCCCCAGCCCCAGCTCCGACTCCCTCCCCAGCTCCAACCCTGTCTCCCTGGGGAGGCAGGGACCCAGCAGGACTCCCCAGGAGACTAGAGGGGGTGCTGTCCTCGTCATCAGAGGCTCAGAGGAGGACGGGGGTGGAGTACCCTGCCAGCCAGATCCCCCGAGCCGTTGGGGTGGGGGTGGGGGTGGGGGGCAGCACCTCCAGTCTCCAGAGTCGTGGCAGCCCCTGTCGAAGCGTCTCGTCAGACAGCGAAAGGGGAGCCCCCCCACCCCGTCCGCCCTCCTCCTCCTCGTCATCCTCCTCTTCCTCGTCCTTCTCCGGCCGCCTGGGCCAGCCCCCCCGGGGACCCCTGTCTCTGCACATGTACAGCCGCAAGAACGTCTTCCTGCAACACTCCCTCCACACCGCTGAGCTGCAGGCCCTGGCCCAGCATGATGGCTGAGGCCAGGGTGCACACACACACACACTGTACACACGTACACACACACATGCTCTACACGTGCACACACACACACACACACACGCACACACTTCAGTGATGAACTATGAGACTTTATCAAGACATTTGCTGCTCTTCTCGTCAACCACGTCTTATGTGTTGTGACTGTCAGCAAGCCGACCCCCCCCCCGGACCCCCTCCGCCATACGGGTGGGCATGCCAAGCATATGACAGATTCAATCCTATAGATGTGTTCAACTGAACACACACACACACACACGCGCACACACACGCGCGGCAGTCAGGCTGTCAGCGTTAACAAGGCACTTGCACATCTATCAGGACTCCCACGTCTGTTATCTCAGCTCTGAGCACTGAGGGTTGGCTAAGAGCTGCTTATGCCCACACACACACACACACACACACACCTCAGATCACACACACACACCTCAGATCTCTCTCACACACACACACACCTCAGATCTCTCTCACACACACACACACACACACACACACACACCTCAGATCACACACACCTGTCATAACACACATTAGCGTAGCAGAGACATGAGACTCTCTCCTCGATCATCTCCCGTACGAAAGCAGAGGGAGTGGGAGGCTGGTAGGAGGAACTAATGCCCTACACACACACACACACACACACACTCTCCTCTCTGCCATCGCCTCACATGACTGCCCTGTGCTGCTCTCTGCAAAGACAATGGAACAGACATTAGTGTGTGTGTGTGTGTGTGTGTGTGTGTGTGTGTGTGTGTGTGTGTGTGTGAGAGAGTAGATTGTTAGTGTGTGTTCGGTGTCTGTGTGTGCGTGCGTGTGTGTGCACATGTGTGTGTGTGTATGCACCACAACGACACTCCTCTCCTCTTGCCAAATCCTAGATATTTCTCCTCAGATAATTGTGCTTGCTGACAACGGACCGCATTTTAGGGAATTTCACATTGATGAACCTTTTAGTCATTTGCATGCTTTATAAAATGATAGATACAACTCACACGGAGGAGGGAGGGAGGGAGGGAGGGAGGGAGGGGACTTTTGTACAGTGTGAGGTGTGGTAAAAATAGCTTTTCCAGTCTTTTAATAAGAACAGAGGCGTCCATACACTTTCTGGACCTTTTCTAAGGGATCAGAACTGGGCTGAGTCAACAGAACTTTGAGCCTCACTGATGTAGGCAACACTGTACATACTGATCACCAGGAGAGGCCAGAGGAGGTAGACATTGGAGGACGGGCTTGTTGTAATGCACGGAACGGAACAAGGAATGGTGGAACGGTGTCAAATTTATTTCGTTGCATTCCATTCTAAATTCATTCCATTCCGTGTTTAAAACCATTCCTCATTCTGTTCCATGCATTACGATAAGCCCGTCCTCAGATTTCTACCTCCGCCAGCCTCCCCTGGATAACAGAATCTTACCCTGGTACCACACTGATCCAAGGCAATACTGTAGATATAGAACATCATTTGCGCAAAGTGATAATGTTGAAATTTACCATAACATGTCCATGATATGAGAAATGCCCATCTGAAATGATAGATGTGTTTACAAGAACATTAATATTGATATGCTATAATGATTTCCAGACCACAAGATGATTTTGTGATGATGATGAAACTGCCACTGTCAGCTGACCTCTACTTGACTCTGCAGACCAGAGTCAGATACATTTGGTACATCAAACACATGAAGGTATCGTGTTGAATGCGAGTGTGTGTTCGCAAATTTGGGATTATTCCATTGTACTGTGTCAAACTCAATCGAGCACTTCTCAATCTGGACCCTAGACTTTGTGTGTCTCTGGGAGGTTAAGTGTAGCTTGAGTATCTGAAGGTATTTTACCTGCCGTACAGGATGAGTTTGAGCCAGGTCTGATGTCCTGGAGGACTACAGTCATGTCCGTATACACCAGGGGAGGCTGGTGCGGGCACAAATCATTGTAGTGCATGGAACGGAATTAGGAATGGTATCAAAACACACCGTTCCTCATTCCTTTCCTTGCATTACAATGAGCCTGTCCTCCGTATTTCTACCTCCACCAGCCTCCCCTGGTATATATGGTACAGTGCAGGAAGGCTTTGGGGAAGGAGGCTGTCCTTGTGGCTGTGTGTGAGAGCGTGGAGGCAAGAGAGAGGAGGAGGAGAGAGGAGGAGTGTGGTCCTATGTAGTTGGAGCAGAAACAAGGACTCGTAGAGGTGAAGGAAGCCCTACAGAAACACAGCTTCACTCCCCCTGGTACAGCCAAGCTCCCCAAGGCTCCCTGCTCTACTTTCACTATCTCCCTCCTTCTCTTCCCTCTCTCTCTCCCTCCTCCTTCTCCTCTTCTCTCCCCCCCTCCCTCCTTCCATCCCTCTCTCTCTCTATGTCCCTCCTTCTATCTCTCGCTCTCTCTCTCCTCCTTCTCCTCTTCTCTCCCCCTCCCTCCTTCCTTCCATCCCTCCTCTCTCTCTATCTCCCTCTTTCTTTGTCTCTCTCTCTCTCTCTCTCTCCCTCCTCCTCCTTCCCTTTCCATCTCCCTCCCTGTGTCTCGCTGTCCCCGTTCAGCCTACTTATCCAAACCCTGCATCATCACACGCAGCTCACCAGCCTACCACACACACACACACACACACACACACACACCCACACCCACCAGCCTCTCTCCTTTACCCAAAATGGATGCTCTACCTGACACACCAGCCTCTCTTCCTCAGCATTCGTTCACAATACAATAATGTGTTTGATACAGAGTGTAATGTTTCTGAAATGTTACCATCATGTATGGTTTACAAGTGGGGAGTAAAAAGAGGTCAAATCCTTCCCCTGATTTCACTCTTACTGTTTTGGGTAGATCACGATAGATAACGTACACTTTAGTATGCACAGAGATTACTGGAGGAATGAAGAGGAAACACATTTCATGTATTTCATATACATTTTGGGTTGGAGTCGTGAACAGTTGAAGAACTGATCTTTCCACTTGTCGTGATCAAAAGAGACTCAGTTTCCCACGATCTTCTCTGACACTCATTCGCGTTTAGGGAACTTTATTTATTTCGCCTTATTTATTATGGTGGTTTGTGAAATTTTATCACAGAGAATTCCTATGTCACTGTTTTTATGAAAAATATGACTGTAATTATCTCTTTGCTAAGAGCTGGTGATAAAATATGAAATGTAACTTGTAAATCGTAATTGTACATAGATAAACCCTGTCGATACTCATGTTTATTTAAGGTTATTTTTTGAAAAAAAATAATTACAGGGTTCACAATGTAGACAAATGAGATTAAAAAAACATCAAGTGTTATAATAGGGTTTGGCTGGAATTTCACTTTACCACAATCATTGTTGATAAAAGATGTTTTAACAATCAATTTTCACTGACTGTATTATTATTATTATTATTATTTACTCCTATTAAAAATGATGAGATGTTTCCCGGCTCTGATGTTGTCTTTTTGGCACCTCTGATTTGGTTCTGGTTGTGCGTTATTTATATTGTTGTGAAGGTAACGTGATAACGTGGTATTTATTTTGTGATAGACAGTGATAGTTTCTGCCCAGCCCTCAGAAATACAGTTCTCAAAATGACTGTTGTCTGTTGTTGGTAACGTGATAAACACATCTCTGTAATTCGCGCGCAGCGATGCGACGTATGAGTGAACAGGTAAAACGCCTCTCGGCCAATCATAATGCCTGTTGTGATCAAACCGTTGTATATGAATATTGTGTGGATGACTGTGTCCCTGAGGGAGGTCTGGGCCAGCCTGTTCATTACTCCTGAAGACTCCCTTAGCAGAGGAGAGGGCTGTGGCTATGACCCTGTGGAGAGGCTGGAGAAACCTTTATTAAACCACCACCAACACTCTGTTGATTCATATATGTGTTGATGAGAGGAACAGACTAGCAGGCTCCACCAAAATACTGTCATACCACTGCCTGGCCTCTAGGTTTGCAGACAGTGTCTTAGTATATGCGTTTAAATTGTCAGTATACTGCAGGGGAGGCTGGTAGAGGTAGAAATCGGAGGACGGGCTCATTGTGATGCATGGAATGGAATTAGGAATGGTGTCAAACATGTGTGTTCCTCATTCCGTTCCATGCATTACAATGAGACCATCCTCCGATTTCTACCTCTGCCAGCCTCCCCTGGTCACCCTGTCACCCTTCCTAAGTGCATCACCACAAGTCTATTACAGGAGATTTCACAGCCTTGGTTTCCCACGGTGATCCACCGACACATCGTCAGAGGGATGGCTTTGTGTTAACAGCCAAGCTAGCTGCTACACCCCCCCCACACTTCCCTCTGTCAGCCTAGCCTCCCACACACACACACACACACACACACTTTCCTCTGCGTTAGGCTAGCTTAGCTTAGTCTAGCCTATCTAACCCCCCTGGCGATGTGTGTCCCCTCAGCCTCCCTGTCCCCGTCCCTGTCCCTGGCCCCGTCCCCGTCCCTGTCCCTGGCCCCGTCCCCGTCTCTGTCCCTGGCCCCGTCCCCGTCCCTGGCCCTGGCCCTGTCCCCGTCCCTGGCCCAGTTCAGCTAACCTGCTTTTCTTCCTCCCAGCTGCTCCTCCTCCTCATCCTCAACTAGTTTGACATCGTGGCTGAAATGAGGCCAGCAGGCAGCGCCGGCCTGGACCTGAAACAGCCATCTGAAGTCACAGCAGTCTGGAGGCTCCAGTCAGTCAAGGGAAGGCACACAGGAAATGTGAGTTGTTTACTCTGAGGAGGAGGAGGACATTGAAATGCAGATGTCTTTTGTTGATGCTCATCTCCCTGTCTCTGTGAAATTGCATCTGTTATGTGTGACACTTGGGTATAAATCTCAACCAGCACACTGAGGTCTTTGTGTTGTTGCAGGCAGCTTTTCTCCATGGCTCGCTGTGTTAGAATAGAAGAGTTTTGATTGTGTTTCCAAAAAAAATCTCTCTTCTTCTTCCTCTCTTTCTCTCTCTCTCTTTCAAATAAACGCTCCCCCCCATGTCGGAAAATTAATGAAGAATTAAATTAAACTTGGTTGCATCTCAAAAGGTTATAGCTATCTGAAAGAGAGAGATAAACACAGCTATGTTACAAAGCCACAGTGCTGCTATCTAACCCTCACCCTCACCCTCACCCTCACCCTAACCATACTGTAGTCTACATATTCACTTAGCTACCTACAATGCTACTAACAATGCTACTAACACCATACTGTTAGCCTATGTATTCACATAGTGATGAATCCACATATTGTGAAATTGATACTAATACTGGGTAGGGCCTCCTAAAGTGTTTGTGAGTGTATATATTACATGTGCTAAATTTCTAAGGGAACATTATGTATTAGGACAAAAGTGTGCTTGCATGTTTGTTTGACTGCATAGGAGACCCCAACCTACAATGCTGCTACAGTAACAACATATTATTAGCCACTTAGCTACCCACAGTGCTGCTAACAGCTAATGTTAGCATATGTATTCCCTTAGCTACCTACAGTGCTGCTAACAGCTAATGATAGCCTATTTATTCACTTGGCTACCTAGTACTGCTAACAACATATTGTTAGCCTCATTATTTACTTACATAAATAACTTATCTACCATCATACTGTTAGCCTATATCTTCACATTGCCACCTACTGCTACAGTAGCAGCATATTATTAGCCTATTTATTCACTTACATAAAGAACTGTAAGCTACCTTCAGGCGGTTAGACTACATGTGTATATATATATATATATATATATATATATATATATATATATATATATATATATATATATATATATATACACACACACACACACACACACACCATATATCACCTTAATATATGTCTAGTCTACATGCTGTCACATATCACTGTATTTATGAAAAAAGTGTATTTTGCTCTTCTATAAACGAGGGGTTAAACACACGTCTCTATCCTGTCATGCCGGTGCGCCAGGCTCTGGTATAATGTATCTGTCAGTGTAGCAGCCGCCGCATAGAGAGAATCTAATTAGCTAGTCGCATCCAGAAAGACTGCCGAGTGGGCTGCTGTCACATCACATGTCCATCATCAGACGAATCGTGACACAGTATTCTGCTACAAGACATCAACCCATTCAAGACATTGTGTACTGTGGCTTTGATTGTAGCTCCTGGTAGTAATCTAACAGCCCAGGAACTGTGCCCACTGGTGCATTGAGGTCGGAGAGTGTCAGGTCCCAGTGATCAGAGTCACATGCGGTGCCAATGTCAATACCACTCATACGGTACCCAGGGAAGGTCACGGTGTGGCTAGTGGGCATGGGGGCTGCTGCCTGCTGCCCACCCCTTAGTGCTCTCCTCATTAGGCACACACACACACACACACAAATACAAATGCCTACACACACACACAATGTACAGCGTATATATGACGTGTGTGTGTGTGTGTGTGTGTTATATATACAGCCTCATAATGTACAGGGCCTCATTTCCCGATAGCGATGGCTCTTAAGGGGCCAAGTAATCATTCTAATTTTAATTTGCAAACATCCTTGGGGATCCCTGGGGATCTAAAAAGTACACACACACACACACGCACACACACACACACACACACACTCACAAACAAACACACAAACGCCTACACTCGCATCCAAACACATACACATATTCACACACACACACACACACACACACCGTGGCCTCTGCCCAGTGCCCACCACCCGTTGCCCACCCCCCTGTGGACATGGCCATCTCTCAGCGTTGCCCTCTGCAGTCACCCTCAGAGACATGCTGGCACACTGTGACACCAGCGCCTGCCGGGGGGGGGGGGGGGGGGTGGAGGAGAGAAGGGTGGAGGTGGGGATGGGGGGGGAGAAGGATGGTGGTGGAGGGAGAGAGGGATGGAGGGGTGGAGAGGGAAGAGGTATGGAGGGGAAATCGGTGGAGAGGGGTGGAGGTGGAGGGGGGAGAGGGATGGTGGGGGAGGGAGAGAGGAGTGGAGGGGTGGTGGGGGAGGAAGAGAGGCGGGGAGGGGGGTGGTGGGGGAGGGAAGCCTCTTTGTTATTGTTTTTATTGTTATTATATTGCATTACATTGTTGATTGTTTGACTGTTGATTGTCGCATTGTTGACCTAAGCATTTCGTTGAATTGTATTTATACCCTGTATTCCATGCATATGACAAATAAAATGTTGAATTTTAATGAATTTAATATACACAGCCCGCTCTGCCAGTGCTGTGAATGGAGAGAGCGAGAGAGAGAGAGAGAGGGAGAGGGAGAGGGAGAGGAAGATTATAGAAAAACAATTGTTGAAGTGATATCTGCATTTTCCATATAGTGGAGGAGTGTTTAATATGTCAACAGCATGTTGGCTGAGCCCAGTAGAGAGCCCTGTCCTCTGTCTTTAGGGCCAGCTGTACTGGTGCTGGTTCAGGTAGGGTTTGTTTCTGGACTGGGCCATTGTGTGGGTGGGGCTCAAACCCTGGTCTTCCACATGGAAGACATAAGCGTCTACCATTAGGCCAAAAGAATGATTCTGAAACACCTCTGCTGAAGTATCACACACAAGGAGCAACATCAGGGGAGGCTGGTGGAGGTAGAAATTGGAGGACGGGCTCATTGTAATGCATGAAATGGAACGAGAAATGGTATCAAAGGAATGGTCTCAAACACACTCCTCATTCCTATCCATGCATTACAATGAGCCCATCCTCCGATTTCTACCTCCACCAGCCTCTCCTGGCAACAGTACAGCATGAGGAACAATACACCCCAGGCTCCCTGACAACCTCTATCAGGGTTGGAGAAGATCTAAGTCTCCCTCCTCTCCTCTCCTCCTCCTCCTCCTCAGAGGCTATTTCCATCAGAGATGAGTCCCAGGCAGCAGCAGGAGCTGTGGTGTAATGTCCTTATCTCTCTCTCTCTCTCTCTCTCTCTCTCTCTCTCTCTCTCTCTCTCTCTCTCTGCCTCTGCCTCCCCCTTCACACTGCCACTGCACTATGGGGCCCAGGGGAGGCTGGCGGAGGTAGACATTGGAGGACAAGC
>NC_139661.1:14111183-14118683 GCF_951799395.1 Argentina silus
CTCTTCCTCTCCGTTCTCCGCCAGTCTTCCTCCCAGGTAATTCGGTTCCAGACAATGCGCGGCTGGCAACTGCTGCTGCGGTCCGTGTAGTTGCCTCTTTCCTCCGGGCCTCCTCTCTCTCTCTCTCTCTCTCTCTCTCTCTCTCTCTCTCTCTCTCTCTCTCTCTTCTCCTCTCCTCCTTCTCCTCCTCCCACACACTATACCTCACCCACCGCGAGCTGCTGGCGAGCATCCGCATGAACAGCCCTCATCGCGCGCATCGTGGTGAATTTTTACAGTTGATATTTTTTCTGTCGCAGAGAAGAAGTGGTGTCTTTTACGCTCGGCAGTGTTTCGGAATATGGGGATCCCTGTGAAATATTGACGAGTTGTCATTTGTTGTTTTTTGAAGTCGTATTCATCGCTGTTGACATCACTGCTATTTGAGGGTTCCGGGCTTTTGAGACCGTATGAAAATGGAAGTTTTTGCCGTTTCGTTTGGTGCGTTCAAGCTGAGGAAAATGCGTCGTGTCTGAGACGAAAATCACGGTCTCTCTTCAAGTCGCCACCGGGACCTGCGTCTGAAAACCCCCCGAAAACCAGAGCTTTTCCATATTGATCACACACTGCGTTTGGTTTGTGTATTTAAGCCCAATTCGGATTGTTCGGATGCGTCGGCATTGGATGCGGCTGCGGAGAGATCCCCCAGCTTCCGTCCAGTAAGATCTAATGTGAAGGGATTTTCGACAGGGCACCGGGAGATCTGTTTTCCTTTCAACTAAGAACAGCCACATCCAAGTCAAGAAGCCGAACGTCATCGAGAGAGATACAGTGAGACACATCATCACCCTCGTTTCCCCAGGATTTAAAACTATCCGCTAACACGCCGCTTGGTTTCCGCGTTTCTTGGGAAAAATAGCCTTAAACTGCGGGAGACATGAAAGTTGTTGCAGCATTATTGTTCCTTGGCGTTTTTTTGAGTCAGGAGTGGGAGCCCGTCCTTACCGATTCGATCATACACATCGGTAAGTTGCGCCTTTTCCCCGGTTGGTATCACTCATAAGGAGAGCCTCTGTGAATTAGATGTGTGGAAGCAGTTGGCTGCGGTTATCACTGACACCAAAACACACCGCTTCTGTGATCCATTTCAGTTCCCTTGGCATGGTTTTGGTCTGAATATATTGAGTCTGAGACACGATCGCAATAATTCCATATTTCACTAGCAAAATGCATTTAGCCAACCATTTCCAAACCATGCGCCATTATGCGCACAATGACAAATTAAGTTTTTATGTTGAGTTTCTTACATCCATACGATTTATGCACTTAACCTAAATCTACATGTAAAATAAGCTAATCATCAATACATTCTATGTCCACTCATCCAAAGGTGGAAAATGTGAGGGTAATGATATGATATTCGGTATATGGAGAGGGTGGCGTGTTTGATCCACTGTGGATTTCCTCCCTCTATTCGCGCTGGCTGCGTGAAAACAGGTGGTTTGTGTATTGCGTGATGCCTGCGGATTAGGAGGGAATGTTGCAGGTATTTATTTTATTGCTACAATGTCTCTTCTCCACAATGACTGCTGGAAGACAACACTAGAATAGAATATCTATGTATATGTCTACCACCGTGACCAGTGTGGCACTGTTGAGTGGTCGGGGTGGGTATACGTACTGATGCTGTTAGAACAGGAGGGAGAGATCATATAGAGACGCTCTGCATGTCTTACTGCTCACTGTGCGCCGGGTGGCATATGAACATAAGAGTGGCTTCAAATAGAGAGAACGAGGGAGGGAAGGATGGGGAGAAAGGGGGGGGGGATGAAGAGAGAGCGTGGGGAGCAAGGGAGGGAGAGAGAGAGAGAGAGAGGGAGAGAGAAAGAGAGAGAGAGAATGAAGAGAGAACGAGGGGAGCGAGGGAGGGAGAGAGAGCCTTGTTCAGACTAATTGTTTGAATTGAGCCAAAAACACCTGTCCGGCGCTGGTCATTACTGCAGATGTCAATCATAACTCCATTTGCTAAATGGTGGTTGTGTTTGTAAAGGTGCGGCTGTAAGGGAGTTGATTTATAGTCTATTTGGCATAATCAGGGACTGTTCGGTGTGATAGAGGATTAGACTGCAACATTACCCCGGCTGAGGTAGCAAAGAATACAGATGAAACGTAGAAAAGATTCTTAGATATGGCTATTAATATTGGATGACGTTAAAATAGTTTCCCTTTACAGTACATTTTGTTGATATAAATATAGGCTTGGCATATGACAGGAAGTGATCAACACAATGTGTTGTACAGGGAAACTATTTGAACGTCAACCGATATTAATAGCCACGTTTGAGAATCTTTTCTGTGTTCTAAATCTGAGTGACAACAAACGTTTATGAGGCCAACGAAGCTCTGTGTTCTTGGTAAACAACAGCGGGGTGTTAGCTATAGTTTTTGAGTCATTGTTTTCTACCTCAATCGATAGTTCATTTCCCTCGCTTTCGCCGCTCTTCTGAATCACTCCATAAACGGTGACATCCCTGGGAAATGGCGGGTTATTATGAGACACTTTCGTTGTTGGGATATCTGCTCGCATGAAGAGCAGTGAGGAAAAATACCAACGGAAGGTGTTTGAACAAGTCTAAATGTTTAGAAAACAATCAGAACCAACATGGCAGGTGGCCTAATTATTCAGAATTGTATTTGATATTCGTGTACAGACTACTGTACGGAGCTCACAATCAGGGGAATGAGGAACTATATACGGCATCGCTTTGACAATGTCAGAAGTAATCCCTTTCTAATCTCTTTGTTGCTGTTATAGAAGGAATGAAACGCGCACACGCACACACACACACACACACACACACATACACAAACACACACACACACACACACACACAAAACACACGCACACGCACGCGCGCAAACACGCACACGCAACAACTAGCCCTACTACCGGTGCCATCAGCTGAAATAGACGACCTCATCCTTTACCGACGGCGGCGCCGGGGCATTTTCATTTCGCGCGCGCATTACTTGATTGCTGAGGAGCCTTCTAATGATCTGCATGCCGCGCGGGGGGAGAGGGGAGGAGGGAGGGAGCCCTCGCTCCACGCCGTGCGCTGCATCGCAATGACGCGCCGCTTTACGAGCCTATTCAGAAAGTCACCGTGATTTATTTCCCCTGGAAAGCCCCAAAGTCCTCCGGTATTATGCGAGCTGCCTGGCACCGTCAACACGCGGCCACATCCACCCGCCACCCGCTCTCCATGCACCGGCCCAGAGGGGCCACACACTACCGCCCAAACGACCCCACTTCAGGCTACTTTTGTTGCTGCCCCACGCTGGAGATCAGAGATTCACGACTCAGTGTGTTGAATGCCCTATTTAACTAATTTCCGCCTAAAACCAGACCCAAACTAAACTTCTTATAACATTCGAAATACGACGATCAGATGCAAAAGCAGGATGCCATTTGATAGGTAACACCTTGAAGTTTCATGTGGATATGCTCAGATCATAGTTCAGAATAACATACTTCACATAGGAGATAAAGTAATCAATAATCATACTAATAATCAAATTAAAGCCCAATTAGAGGTTAAGTGGATGCTGTCCTGAATGTCTTTTGCACCTGGCCAAATGCTCCTGTCCTGGCCAAGTCTAAATGCTCCTGTCCTGGCCCAAGACTGTGTCCTGGCCCAAGTCTAAATGCCCCTGTCCTGGCCCAAGTTTATGTCCTGCCCAAGTCTAAATGCTCCAGTTTGATATTCTAATATTCCCCCTAGTGGCAGTTCCGTGTCTTAAAAGCTTTGCATAATAACTTCCTAGGCTACTGTAATAGACCTAGTCACATTCCACTATCCTAATACATTTATGAAATATTATAATATTTACGATTTGTCTGTAAAATAATGTACTTTCTATAACTCCTACTTTTACAGCTTTGACTCTGATATATATCTTCTTCCTCTGGGAGAGCATGGAAGCTATTATTGAGCCGTTTGATCTTGAGACGAATAGAATGTTCTAGAATGTTTCGCCTGCTCTGTGTCTGGCCTCACCATGGCGATGGAATCCAGAACGTGCGGGCCTATCTGAATGGCTTGTTTCCGGGGGGCTTTGTTGGTGAATTTCACAGCTGTCACGTCCACTTCCTGTTTAAACGACTCCCATGTTAAGTGTGAAGAGCTCTTCATATCCACACGGCGACCGATGCCGCTGACAGAAGTGCTGCTCCGTGTGGTTTTGGAGCGGCGGTGAGTTATCGCCTCACATTTCCCCTGTGTGTGTGTGTGTGTGTGTGTGTGTGTGTGTTTGAGTGTGTATGTGTGTGTGTGTGTGTGTGTGTGTGTGTTTGAGTGTGTGTGCGTGTGTGTGTGTGTTTGAGAGTGTGTGTGTGTGTGTGTGTGTGTGTGTGTGTGTGTGTCTGTGACAGGCTAGGAGTGACTTAGACACACACTCGACATCTCAGTGATGCGAAGCAGCCCTCTCTCTCTCATCCAATAGTCAGAGGAGGACAGGCTCACCATGGTTACTGAGGCGAAAACCAGCAATGAGGCCATGAAGAGAAAGAGGGAGGGAGGGAGGGAGAGAGAGAGAGGGCAGAGAGAGAGAGGGGAGAGAGAGGGGGGAGAGAGATAGAGAGAGAGGGGAGTGAGAGAGAGGGCAAAGAGAGAGAGAGGGGAGAGAGATAGAGAGAGAGGGGAGGGAGATAGAAAGAGAGAGTGTAAGAGTGTGTGTGTGAGAGAGAGAGGGAAAGAGAGAGGGAGGCGAGAGAGAGAGGAGAGGGAGACAGAGAGAGAGAGAGAGAGACAGACAGAGACAGAGAGAGAGAGTGAGAGGAGAGAGAGAGACTGACAGAGAGAGAGAGAGAGAGATAGAGGAGAGAGAGGGAGAGAGGGGAGAGAATAAGAAGTGTATTTCAGTGAGGACTAAGACTAGGTGTTGGCAGACAGGCCGCGATGTGAAGCAATATAATTGCTTGTCTGTCACTGGTTGCAGGTAGAAAAGCTCCTGAAGAAAAAACAATTCAAGGACAATCCCATTTGTGGGGGCTGAAGTGCAGCAGGCTTTGTGGGTGAGTCAGACAGCACAGAGCATGTGAAGGCCAGGGTCTGGACCCAGAAGGCACTGGGAATATTGGAGCATCAGAAGGCCAGTATCTGGACCCAGAAGGCACTGGGAATGTTGGAGCATCAAAAGGCCAGGGTCTGGACCCAGAAGGCACTGGGAATATTGGAGCATCAGAAGGCCAGGATCTGGACCCAGAAGGCACTGGAAGTATTGAGGATCCACTGACGCTAACACACAGTGTGGATGAGATGGGATGGGTCACCACATACAATGCAAAGCTGTGTGTGTGTGTGTGTGTGTGTGTGTGTGTGTGTGTGTGTGTGTGTGTGTGTGTGTGTGTGTGTGTGTGTGTGTGTGTGTGTGTGTAAGGCTAATCGTGTTATTACTGAGTCCTGTGCCAATAGCCTTGTCTCCCTTAGGGAGCATTTAAATGGGTTTCAAGCATCGAGAGATGACAGTTTGAGACTCAGTGAAAAACTCCATTAATCGCTCTGCAACAATATGTCCAGAATCTGCACTGCAATCTACACTGCACCAACGTATTGTATCTACATCTACCATACTCCCTATGCACTCTAGCAGGGAAATACATCCCCTTTAAGTTTCTCATATGAAGTGGGACCCATTTTTTATTGCACTTAAAGGGAAGGTGGCTCCATTTGTGTTGGACTTAAAGGGACGGTGTCTAATCCGTGTGTGAACAGAGTGGAGGAGGGCCAGATGGGCTGGGCTGTCTTGTCAAGCCACAGACACAGGCCTTATCCCCACAACACACGGGTAATGAGGACAGAGTGTGTGGACTAGTGGACTGTCATGTAGCGTTTCACTTAATCCGTGCTATGCCCCCAGGTGTGTGTGTGCATGTAGTGTGTGTGTGGGGGGGGTTGGTGGGTGTGTGTGTCTGTGTGTGTGTGTGTGTGTGTGTGTGCGCGTGTGTGTGTGTGTGCATGCACATAGATGTGTGTGTAGTGTGTGTGTGTGTGTGTGTGCACGCACATAGATGTGTGTGTGTGTGTGTGCGTATAGTGTGTGTGCGTGTGTGTGTGTGTGAGTGCGTGTGTGTGTGTGTGTGTGTGTGAGAGGCTAACTGTGTTCTTACTGAGACCTGTGCCAAAAGCCTTGCCTCCATTAGGGAGCATGTCCGTGTGTTTTGAGCGTAGAGAGATGACAGTTGGGGACATGCACTGCTCTGTCACCGCCCATATAAGGCATCAAGGGAAATGGCCGTAGGCTTAGAGGCCCAGTGTGCTGTGGAGACCAGGGGAGGCTGGTGGAGGTAGAAATCGGAGGACGGGCTCATTGTAATGCATGGAACGGAATGAGGAATGGTATTCAAACATTTTGATACTGTTCCTCATTTTATTCCATGCATTACAATGAGCCCGTCCTCCGATTTCTACCTCCCCTGGTGTAGACCTATTTATAATGTAGAGAAGTCGGATTGACGACGGAGGCTCTGATCTGGTACTTTATACTGTACAGTATGTTGACACACATAACCAGATGCATGCTAATGCTCTGAATAACTTCAAAGCGTACTGATTGTTCCAGAACACATTCTACACTAGATCAGTTGGTTGGTGTGTGTGTGTGTGTGTGTGTGTGTGTGTGTGTGTGTGGGTGGGTGTGTGTATGTGTGGGTGTGTGTATGTGTGGGTGTGTGCCCGTGCATGTGTGTGTGTTTATGTGTGTATATATGCATGTTTATGTATGTGTGTGTATATATGCGTGTTTATGTGTGTGTATATATGTGTTTATGTGTGTATATATGTGTGTTTATGTGTGTGTGTGTTAGTGTGTGTTCGTGTGTGTGTGTGTGTGTGTATTTATGCGTGTTTATGTGTGTATATATGTGTGTTTATGTGTATATATGTGTGTTTATGTGTGTGTGTGTGTGTTAGTGTGTGTGCGTGTGTGTGTGTGTGTGTGTATTTATGCGTGTTTATGTGTGTGTGTGTGTGGTCATGCTAACATGCCTCCTCTAAAGGGTTATATGAAGTCTTTACGCCGCTGTCGTTCACAGTCCGCTGAAGCCCTGCAGCTGCTCTCTCCTGAACGGCCGTCCACAAATCTGCCCTCCTTTCTCAGCCGGAGAAGCCTGGCTGGAAACACTACAAAATGGGAGCGCATCGTAGCATGATAGCGTGATGCTACCGCTACCAATCACTAGATAGGCCTCTCCTGCTCTGATGGGAACCCATAAGCACAAGGACCACAGCTCTCCTCATATGCTCGTAAACCACCAGGCATGCTGGGTATACGGCCAGTCAGCAATCTCCCTCTCTCTTTTAAAAGATCCACATAATCAAAGCAGGGAGGAGAGAAGAGGAGGGGAGAGGGGGAATGGAGGAGAGGAGAGGGGGAGTTGGGCCAGAGAACTCATAACCACGAGGACCACAGTTGTTCGTACACTCGTAAACCACTGAGCAGGCAGTGTATACGGCCACCTCT
>NC_139661.1:14123683-14148683 GCF_951799395.1 Argentina silus
GGCGTCCTGGAGGGGCAGCAGGGCTAGGTGCCACGTACACTACAGTTCCCATCACCCCCTGGGGTTGTTGTTGGGCACCTGGCCCAGGTTGGATCAGAACAAGACTACAGCTCCCATCCCCCCCCAACTCCACCCAGAGGCTGTTGTTGGGCACCTGGCCCAGGTTGGAGCAGAACAACACTACATTACCCATCAACCTCCACTCCACCCAGAGGCTGTTGTTGGGCACCTGGCCCAGGTTGGAGCAGAGCAACACTACACAGATCTCTGCTGGAGTCAGAGGACCAGAGAGGTCATCTGCCCCAGGGGTAGGAATCAGAGGACGGGCTTGTTGTAATACACGGAACAGAATTAGGAATGGTATCTAACACTTGTGTCTGTTTGATACCATTCCTTATTCTGTTCCATGCATTACAAAGATCCCATGCTCCGATTCCTACCTCCACTAGGCTCCCCTGATCTGCACTACCATAGGTGTGTAGTCTGACAGGATTGTGTTATGTTGCGTTATGTTGCGTTGAGTTGCATTGTGTTGCGTTGTGTTGTGTTGCGTTGTGTTGCGTTGTGTGGTGTTGTGTTTGGGGGGTAAACACAGGACTAGTAACAGGGTTCTGGCATAGCTTCAGTGTCTTAAGAGTCATGTTCCTCTCCTCAGTCAACAACAACAACCCTCCCTGGCCAATAGATAGCTTGTTAAGGCTTGTTTACTACAGTTTCAGTTGTGCCATCTTCCAGTGTTTACGGTACAGTAGATACAATACTCTGGAGTACCCATCTCTCATTCATATGCAAGAAAGAATTATGGAAATCTGAGTGATGCAATGATATCTGTATGCGTTTAGCCCTAGAGGTTGGTTACTCACTCTAGTACTGGATGACATGTGGATGTATTATTCAGCTATGTATCACCACTACGCTACAACATTCCACTGGTGTGCTGTCACTAGCTAACATCATCACCCCTACACTCCGTCATCACCACAACACTACATCATCACCACAACACTACATCATCACCCCTACACTACATCATCACCACTACACTACGTCATCACCACAACACTACGTCATCACCACAACACTACATCATCACCACTACACTACATCATCACCACAACACTACGTCTTCACCACTACACTACGTCTTCACCACTACACTACGTCATCACCACTACACTACATCATCATCACCATTACACGACAACACTCCACTGCTGTACTGTCCTACATCATCACCACTACATCAGGGGAGGCTGGTGGAGGTAGAAATCAGAGGACGGGCTCCTTGTAATGCATGGAACGTTGTGTTTGATACCATTCCTCATTCCATTCCGTGCATTATAATGAGCCTGTCCTCTGATTCCAACCTCCACCAACCTCCCCTGCACCACAACACCACCCCATCACTCAATATTCCACTCCCTACTCTCAGCAGAATAGTGTTTGTGAAACCTGGGTCTTGGTTCTGCCTAGCCCTGTCCCCCCGCGGAGGAGTTAATACAGGGTCACCTTCGCATTCTGTCCATCCATCCCCTCTGTCATAACAAGCCTGACCCACTCGAGGTTCAGAGCCGCAGGTTCACCGCTAACCTCCCGCCCGATGCTAACAGCGTCCTCCCAGCATTAGCCTCCACTGCCACCTCATTACACGCAGGGCTCACCTTAGAATCCATCTAATTTTGCAGCCTGATGCAGTCTCCACTGGCCTCCCCCCCGCCCCTCCAACCTTTCCTCCCTCTCCCAGACGACCTGTCGAGATTCATCACCTCCCACAAGACCCGACCTCTGAACTTTCCTGTGGTGCCCTGTGTGTGTGTGTGTGTCGTGACAGTGGCTTGGTTCCCAGACTTCTCCCCGTTGACAGAGAGTTAATGCAGCTTAGCCAAACAGGCAGGTGAGGGGGTCAAAGGGCATCGCTCCCCACCCGCCACCCTCTCTTAGCCCCTGTTAGCGCTTGATGACTCTCTGATGGGGTCACGATGAGGGTCGCGGCTGGGGGTCACGTCATGACCTGTCAGGCCCTCCGCTTCCATGAGACTTCGGGAGCTCATCATCATCATAACTGGACCTCTGCAATGTTGCGGGTTGCGTCCAAGAACCTCTGATAGAAAGAGAGGGTTCCCAGCCGAAGGAAAGCTGAAAATCTGCAGTCGTAGTGTTGCTCTCTAAAACCTCACTTTTTAAAATCTTATTTCTTCTTTTGTTTTCTTCAAGTTCAGCTGCAACATGCCAGTGGTAGAAGCAGGCTCATTGGTGTTGCGTCATGAAATTAGGCAATAGATACACAAGTTGAAAGGACAGCACAGCTGATAAACAATCAAATGCGCTCACCCATCAGTCTGTTAAACGCTCCCATGAATCAATCCATCATGATGAAACGTGTTGCTGCCATGTTGAGAGAGGGGAAAGATGAGGAGAGAGACGGAAATGGAATGAGGGGAGAGGTTGAGAGGAGAGAGAGATGAAAGAGAGAGATACTGTAGGGGAGAGGGGAGAGAGATGAAAGAGAGAGATACTGTGGGGGAGAGGGGAGAGAGATGAGGGTTAGAGGGGAGGGAGTGAGCGAACTAACAGAGGGAAGGAGCGAGAGAGCAACTGAGAGATAGGGAAGAGAGGCTGGGCATACAGCCCTGCATTAGCTGTGTTTTGTCATGTTGTTTGATCTGCCAGTGTTACCCTGTCGTCCTGTCACACAGCCAATCCTCTACGGGCTGCTTCCTACAGCACAGTACTAGAGCCAGACACAGCTTGCCCAGCTAGCTTAGCATAACCTACCATCCAACACAGGGCTGCTAGCCCAGCTAGCCTAGCATAACCTACCATCCAACACATGGCTTTTAGGATAGCCTACCCTACCATCTCCTAGCTTGGCCTAACCTTCCATCCTACACTGGGCTGCTAGGTTAGCCTAACCTACTATCCAACACAAGGCTGTTAGCCTAGCCTAACTTACCATCCAACACAGGGCTGCTAGCCTAGCATAACCTACCATCCAACACATGGCTGCTAGCCTAGCATAACCTACCATCCAACACAGGGCTGCTAGCCTACCCAACATATCCTAGCCTAGCTTACCATCCAACACAGGGCTGCTAGCCTAGCATAACCTACCATCCAACACAGGGCTGCTAGCCTAGCCTGACCTACCATCCAACACAGGGTTTGTTGGAGCCAGACACAGCGAGCCTAACCTAGCCATACAACCACACACTGTACCTCATTTAACCCTCATCCCCATTCTCTTTGAGGCCCCAGTCCCCCAGCCCCGCCCTGAGCTGTCAAGGCCGGCATGCATTCATGTCAGTGACGGGAAATTGCCTTTCTTGTTATCGGATATCGCTTGTCACACAAAGCCAGGCATAGGCGCCCGTCCGCTCGATCGTTTTTGAAAAAAGCAACCAAAATAAATAAATAAATGAAAGAAAGAAAAAATCCCTTTCATTGGCTTCCAGGGTGGTTTATCATAACTGGCTGGGAGATTACACAGTGTTTATTAGACCTGTTTGTTATAATTATAATGGCCAGAGGCTAAATTGAGCGTTCTCTTTCTCCCCCTGTCACTCTGTAAATGGTTTCGGGCCTCTGGGGCCAAGGAGATATACAGCAGCATTGTCATGGCGATGTCGCTTAAGGCTGATGGCTGACGGCGGATGGTTATGACCGGACATTTCCTATTGGTGGACTCACGTCAGCGATGTTATGAACTAATCATCGACCGTCTACAGAGAGATATGAGGATGATTATGTGAAAAAAAACAATTCAGCTGTGAGATGAGATGCAACTTCAAGCATCTCAAAGTGCTGTTTCTGATATATACAGTATATATATATATATATAATGTGGTGCAACATCTTAGATAGACAACCCGATGAAATATCATGGGCCCTGGGGTTGTTTCATCCCAATGATGACTATATCAAGAGAAACTTCGGGAGTGGGGGATGCGGAGGGGTTAGAAGAGAGGGAAGGACGGAGGGAGTTGGAGGAAGATGAATAGGGAGAGGAAGAGGGAGAGATAGAGAGACATGGAGAGAGAAACAGAGATGGAGGGAGAGAGAGAGAAGTACAGCGAGTTTGACAAAATGAAAGAGAGGAAGATGGGAGAGATGCAGAAAGAGATAGGGAAAAGAGGGGCAGTGAGAGAGGGAGAGAACCACAGAGAAAGAGAGTGAGAGAGAGAGAGAGAACGACAAAACGACAGACAGAAAGAGAGAGAGAGATGCTGTTGTGTTGCTCTGCTGTTCTGTGTGATTTTTACATGAGGGATCACAGGACAACAGCCGTGTCCTGGCCACTAGTCCCCATGGCAATGGTTGCCCTTTCCAAGCGGCTGGCATTTCACTGGTCAGCCCGCTCCCTGCTTCAGCTGGCCGTTGCTGGGCCTAGGGACCTGTCCAACATCACTACATACTGTTTCTAAAAGGCACACCATTGTGTGTGTGTGTGTGTGTGTGTGTGTGTGTGTGTGTATGCGTGCGTGTGAGTGTGTGTGTATGCGTTTGTAGAAATGGAATGGAATGACGAATCGTATCTAATGCGTGGAATGGAACTTGATCCCATTCCTCATTCCATGCATTACAAAGAGTCCCCGACCTCCGATTTCTACCTACGCCAGCCTCCCCTGTATGGAGCAGCACAGATTCTGTGTTGAGTGTTTGTTATTCCAGTGCTGATCCGGGAGAGGAGGTGTTCCCGTGTCCTCGTCTCCCCTCTCTGTGTCTGTTAGATCCACAGGGACTTGCCTTGGCCTTCCCTTTGCATGGTCGCTCAGATCTGCAGCCACCCAGCAAGCTGTGCACCCATCCCGCATCTTCCTCTAGCCCTTTTCTCCATCACTCCATCGCTCCCTTCCTCTGTCACTCTCTCTCTCTCTCTCTCTCTTTCTCTCTCCCTCACACCCTCCTCCCTTCCTCTTCCTGTTCCTTCGACCACTAGAGCCTCCCTGAACTCATTCCGAGGAGGCTGTTCTGTTTTACACAGCTTCATACATCTTCCAACAGAACATATAGACATGGATCCCAGTCCTCATCAATATTGAATCTGCTGAGCCGTGGGAGAAGATTAAAAATCTATGCAGGAAAAAAATGTGTTTAATATAAAGAACATTCTAGGTGTCGGAGGTGAGAGAGCACATATGCAGTTGTGTGGATGGTTGTAATGATAGTAATAATTAAAGCTCCAAGCAGCGATTATCTGGGTCTAAGCTTCATGGCAAGGTCACAGGATCAAATGTCTGTCTGAGAATGTTAAAGGGAGAGATATGGAGATGTCTTACCAGGTTTATAGCGATAGGGTAGACACATTTTATGATTGGTGTAAATGCGTAAATGCTCTTTTGCATTTGTAGATTGAACCCCATTTACTTGCACTAGCACTGCTAAGAAATGCTACAAAGAGGCTACTGCTGTTTTGTCAATAAACAAAACACTGGTGTAAAAAGTGATTGGATTGAAAGGAGATTTAGCTAGAGTGGTAAATGAGATAGAATTGTTAAAACTAAACCTTTAACTTATTGATCATCTGCGCTATTTTGTTGTTATATTCTACTGTTGATGATGATTGATGTTGTACAGCTGCTCTGCTGCAAGCATTTCGTTGCATTGTATACTTGTATTCAATGTAATGACAAATAAACAAGACTTGACTTGATCAGAATATTGCAGAAATATTGTCGAACACAGTTAATCTCTGTGTCCACAGAGCCACCATTTCTTTTGATCCTATTTAAACAGGGAGATCTTACTGAGGGTCTCTTACAAGAGAGCCCTGTGGGAACAAGTTACCTGGCAACAGGGAATAAGAAAACTTCCAGACAACAATCACATAATATGTCAACAAAATAAAAGCACAGGGGGAAATCTACAAAAGAATGAATGGAAAAAAAGAACAGATTTGTGCTCCCTTTGGGTGGCATCAAAGTGTGCTCATATGTTCCTGACAGAGGTCTAGACTTGTGTTCCAAGTTTCATAATGATAGTGTCAACAGTCTCTGATTCATAGGTACTGAAGTGGAGGCCAGATGAGATGAGTGAAACATGAGATGGAGGCCCGCCGGTAGAGGAGAGTCTTTGAAACGTCCAACAGACTGGGCCTCTCTAAAGGTGGTCAGGAAGGGCATTCCAGACAGGGGATGCTGGTGGAGGTAGAAATCGGAGGACGGCTCTTTGTAATACAATGGAAATAAATGGAACAGAATGAGGAAATGGTATCAAACACTGCTGTGTAACATGACTTCATTAAACACCGATAGCTAGCTAGCTAGGCTAGGTACACCGCTGTGTAACATGCCTTCATTAAACACAGATAGCTAGCTAGCTAGGCTAGGTACACCGCTGTGTAGCATGACTTCATTACACACAGATAGCTAGGTAGCTAGGCTAGGTACACTGCTGTGTAACATGCCTTCATTAAACACAGATAGCTAGCTAGCTAGGCTAGGTACACTGCTGTGTAACATGCCTTCATTAAACACAGATAGCTAGGTAGCTTTGTGGATATACCGCTGTGTAGCACTCCCCAGGTCAGCAGGCCTGTTAACCTTGCTTCAGTGGCTGTCAGTGATACAGTGTTTGGCCTCATAAACACAGTATGTTTCTGAGGGAAACATAGCATAAACAGCACTCTCTATGGACTTGAGATGCTTTCAACTCTCCGCCTGTGAAATAAAAACAAGTTAAACTCCAGTGCACGCTGGTGGAGGTAGAAATCTGAGGACGGGCTCATTGAAGTGCAAAGGATGGAATGAGGAATGTTATCAAACGGAATCTGGTCCATCCAATATCAACAAACTGCGCAGGCATTTAGAAAGCATGATGTGCTATACTTCTCAACACACAATATAGACTGCATTTGGCTCAGAAATGTTTGTACTCCCAAGTGCTGGAAAACCCATTCATTATCAGCACAGACGGTATTCATACACAGTTTATGGATGAAAGTCATAATAAAGTTGTAGACCCCAGCAGGTACAGCCCCCCCCCCCCCCGTCCACCCCCTGTCCACCCCAGGTGTCCAGGCAGACACAGTGCCACTGGCCACAGCCCCCAACCCTCACACCTCCCACCCCCCCAGGTGCCCAGGCAAACACACCGCCGCTGGCTACAGCCCCGCCTCCTCACCCCCCCCCCACCCTGGGTGCCGCTGGCTACAGCCCCGCCTCCTCACCCCCCCCCCCCCCACCCTGGGTGCCGCTGGCTACAGCCCCGCCTCCTCACCCCCCCCCACCCTGGGTGCCGCTGGCTACAGCCCCGCCTCCTCACCCCCCCCCCCCACCCTGGGTGCCGCTGGCTACAGCCCACGCCTCCTCACCCCCCCCCACCCTGGGTGCCGCTGGCTACAGCCCCGCCTCCTCACCCCCCCCCACCCTGGGTGCCGCTGGCTACAGCCCCGCCTCCTCACCCCCCCCCCCCACCCTGGGTGCCGCTGGCTACAGCCCCGCCTCCTCACCCCCCCCCACCCTGGGTGCCGCTGGCTACAGCCCCGCCTCCTCACCCCCCCCCCCCCCCCCCCACCCTGGGTGCCGCTGGCTACAGCCCCGCCTCCTCACCCCCCCCCACCCTGGGTGCCGCTGGCTACAGCCCCGCCTCCTCACCCCCCCCCACCCTGGGTGCCGCTGGCTACAGCCCCGCCTCCTCACCCCCCCCCACCCTGGGTGCCGCTGGCTACAGCCCCGCCTCCTCACCCCCCCCCACCCTGGGTGCCGCTGGCTACAGCCCCGCCTCCTCACCCCCCCCCACCCTGGGTGCCGCTGGCTACAGCCCCGCCTCCTCACCCCCCCCCCCCCCACCCTGGGTGCCGCTGGCTACAGCCCCGCCTCCTCACCCCCCCCCCACCCTGGGTGCCGCTGGCTACAGCCCCGCCTCCTCACCCCCCCCCCCACCCTGGGTGCCGCTGGCTACAGCCCCGCCTCCTCACCCCCCCCCCCACCCTGGGTGCCGCTGGCTACAGCCCCGCCTCCTCACCCCCCCCCCCCCACCCTGGGTGCCGCTGGCTACAGCCCCGCCTCCTCACCCCCCCCCCCCCACCCTGGGTGCCGCTGGCTACAGCCCCGCCTCCTCACCCCCCCCCCCCACCCTGGGTGCCGCTGGCTACAGCCCCGCCTCCCCCCCCCCCCCCACCCTGGGTGCCGCTGGCTACAGCCCCGCCTCCTCACCCCCCCCCCCCCCACCCTGGGTGCCGCTGGCTACAGCCCCGCCTCCTCACCCCCCCCCCCCCCCACCCTGGGTGCCGCTGGCTACAGCCCCGCCTCCTCACCCCCCCCCCCCCCCCACCCTGGGTGCCGCTGGCTACAGCCCCGCCTCCTCACCCCCCCCCCCCCCCCCACCCTGGGTGCCGCTGGCTACAGCCCCGCCTCCTCACCCCCCCCCCCCCCCCCACCCTGGGTGCCGCTGGCTACAGCCCCGCCTCCTCACCCCCCCCCCCCCCCCCCACCCTGGGTGCCGCTGGCTACAGCCTGTTGTTGGCAGTGCCACATCCCCTCTCTTCCTTTCCTAATTAGGCTTGCCAGCAACCCTGCCTCATGGCTCTTTCCTGGTCCCCTGCCCCACCCCTCTCCTTCTGGCCTTCCCCTCCGCCTCCCCCGTCTCCCCGCTGCCTCACCCTCTCTCACCCGGCCCCTACTGTGCGAAGCGCGTCAGGAGCACGGTAAACATGGAATGCAATTAGGCTAATTGTCTTTGGTCTGATGTCGTGTCAAAGCCTTAATTACCATAAGTAACATGCCACTACAAAGAGCCTTGATGCACTGTCATCATTCATGCACAGCCGCAGTGCTCAACTCAACACTCATGGTTGATTTGTGTGTGAGTGTGTGTGTGTGTGTGTGTGTGTGTGTGTGTGTGTGTGTGTTTGTTCCTCTTCAGTCGACATCCCAGGGTACTGCTTCATGATCAGAGCAGATGATGCAAGTCATGCAATTATGTAATATTATAAGGGTCAACAGCTTTGAAAGGAAACCCCATGCAAGCATGATGATGGCTTCATTATGAACTGTTTGGATTCTCAAGTCATTTAGCATTGTGTTCGTGTACGGGAATTGTGTTTGTTCTGATGTCTTTTCTTTTGTTCAACAGCCTTGACTATAATACTCAAAAACCAGAGCGCTAGCTTAGGGCAAACGCAAGAGAGGACATGAAATACCTTGTTTCTCATCAATGTTAAAAGCAGAATGTTTCGACCGAGTTGCGAGAAATACCCTCCATCAAAGAGCAGAGTTAATCAGTAGGCGAATGGCAGGCCTTGATAAATGGACAGACTCAAATGTAAACACAACTCTAGCAATTTGTTTTCTCCACCGCCACCCCCCCAAAAAAAAAAAAATCAATTTCAGCGATGTCAAAGAGGCCAGGAAGAGGCCCAGATCAAAGATGATGTCATTGAAATCTAACAAAATGTTTTGTACGACGAATGAGAAAGAAAGAACAGAAAGAAAACAAAGAGAGTTATTTAGTTTGAGGGTTGGCTGTGCTGCAGGGGAGACTGGTGGAGGGGAGGAATCGAGAGAACGGGCTCATTGTTCCTTATTCCTTTCCATGCGTTAAAATGAGCCTGTCCTCCGATTTCTACCTCCACGGGCCTCCCCTGCTGTGGTGTGTCTAGCCTTAGTGAAACTGTCTTGTGATGAGTAACCTTGCCTAAGACCTCCAAACTTGCATAAGCTCTGTTACCTTATGCTGAGGCTTCGGCTCCACAGGCTAACACAGTCTTGTGTTGTTAGCTTCTTATACTAACGCCTAGGCTTTGGCTCCACAGCCAGTTGGTCACACAAGCTCACAAATCAGCCAGTGCAGATGGGGTGGGTGGGTCGTGTTGAGTGTGTGTGTGTGTGTGTGTGTGTGTGTGTGTGTGTGTGTGTGTGTGTGTGTGTGTGTGCATTGATTTGTGACCATAGAGGACAGTTTGAACAAGTGACATATTTTTAAGTTAAAAGCTAACAAATGAGGTGTCATCTGAAGGTCTTGGGGAATTCAAAGGCAAAGTGATGCATGTGTGTGTGCTTGTGTGTAGTGTGTTTGTGTGTGTGTGTGTGTGTGTGTGTGTGTGTGTGTGTGTGTGTGTGCTTGTGTGTCATCTGTTTGCATGTGTGTGTGCTTGTGTGTAGTCTGTTTCTGTGTGTGTGTGTGTGTGTGCTTGTGTGGCGTCTGTTAGTGTGTGTGTGTGTGTGTGTGTGTGTGTGTGTGTGGCGTCTGTTTATGTGTGTGTGTGTGTGTGTGTGTGTGTGTATGTGTGTGTGTGTGTGTGTGTCTGTGTGTGTGTGTGTGTGTGTGTGTGTGTGTGTGTCGTCTGTTTGTGTGGCGGTTGTGTGGCTTCTGTGTGTGTGTCTATGTGTCCGTGTGGTGTGTGTGCGTGTGCGTGTACGTGTGCTTGTGCGTGTGTGTGTGTGTGTGTGGCGTCTGTTACGCCCTTCAGACACCAGAGGGAATCAGACTGACAGCAGATAACACCCAGCAAAAGAATGCTTTGAAGAACAGACTTGAATCAGATCCTCCCCAGCAAGAGGCCCACTCTGATGGACCTCGAGGCCGGACGGACATGACTCAGGTTTACAACTTCAACTCGTCTCTCAATGACGTTCTCTAGTCAGTCATCCTCTCTAGTTACCGGGTTTTGTACTGTCACTTAGCATGTTTTAGCACTGTCACTTAGCATGTTTAGGTATTGTCTCTTAGCGTGTTTAGTGACCATCTCTTAGCGTGTATTTGGACATGATGATGTCCTGTCATATTGTCATAGGTGTCCGTCTGAGCCCACAAGCTGCTACGAGGCTATCAGTGAGCTGATGATGATTATTGATCCCATTATGAGTGATTTATGGAACTAGCTTGAGCACACCCTTGTGAAAGTGTCTTAGGACCAACGATGGAAGCCTCTGTAGATTATTTGTTTACTTAGGCTGTCACTTCACTGCAGTAGGGGAGGCTGGTGGAGGTAGAAATCGGAGGACGGCTCATTGTAATGCATGGAATGGAATAAGGAATGGTATGGAGTTTGATACCATTCCTTATTCCGTTCCATGCGTTACAATGAGCCCGTCCTCTGACTTCTGCCTCCACCAGCCTCGCCTGTCTACAGTTGGTGTAACTTTGTACCAGAATAGTGTTGCTCGTCGTGTGGGTGAGAACCAGTCCCATAGCTGTCACTGGCAACAAAGAAGACAGTTGGCGTCTCCTCCGTCTTGTTTTAGACACATTAATCTCACGGTTATGCCAAACGGGAGAGGAGGAATTGAACAAATGTGTTGCAGATGAAAGCGTACCAGTGGCAATGACAGCTAAATGATGGAGCTTTATGCCTAACTGGCTCTTTGCTCTCTGAGTTTGTTTTGTTGACGAGGAGAATACGAGTCCTGTGTGGATCAGATACGGTTGACAGAGATGGGATAAACAGCTCCGTTCGATCCCTGCTTGTCGTGATCCCATCCAAGCAGCTTTTGTCTCTCTCTCTCTTCAGAACAAACAAGAGTCTTTTGTTTTACAAATTGGTGTATTATCCAGGATTGGGAATGAAAGGAACGGAAATCTAATCTAATTAATCTAATGCCTCCTCAAACAAGCTTGACACATGGGCTTGGTTAGTGAATCCAAGATCTGATGTAATTATCACAAAAGTACAATACCGCACGAAAATAAAGATCCAACAGTTTTCCAGGTGCAGGGTTCCTCTACAGTCAATGAAGGGAAAGTCAACTCCCGCACGCTGAAGTATGCCCCGGGGTAGTTTACTGTCAATTTATTATATCAGTCAAGCCTGACGAAGACATTAACGTTGCTGTAAATTTCACTAGAGTATATTTGAATACAGCGTGTAGATATATTCTCTCCTCTCACCTACACACACCACCTCTACAGAGGGATAGAGGGGGTCTCCCCTCCACATACCACCTCTACAGAGGGATAGAGGGGTCTCCCCTCCACATACCACCTCTGCTGAGGGATAGAGGGGTCTCCCCTCCACATACCACCTCTACAGAGGGATAGAGGGGTCTCCCCTCCACATACCACCTCTACAGAGGGATAGAGGGGTCTCCCCTCCACATACCACCTCTACAGAGGGATAGAGGGGTCTCCCCTCCACATACCACCTCTACAGAGGGATAGAGGGGTCTCCCCTCCACATACCACCTCTGCTGAGGGATAGAGGGGTCTCCCCTCCACATACCACCTCTGCTGAGGGATAGAGGGGTCTCCCCTCCACATACCACCTCTGCTGAGGGATAGAGGGGTCTCCCCTCCACATACCACCTCTACAGAGGGATAGAGGGGGTCTCTCCTCCAGTCAGTAACCATTATACAGCAGAGGGATAGAGGCGTCTCTGCTCAAGTAACCATTATACAGCAGAGGGATAGAGGGGTCTCTGCTCCAGTAACCATTATACAGCTGAGGGACAGAGGGGTTGATCTCCTCCAGAGTAATGATGATCCTCAGTCATACAGAGAAGGCCAGAGGTAAACCAACCGCCTTACTGCCCCTGCATAGCAACTATGTACAGGGGGATGAGGGAGGAGAGAGGAAGACAGAAGGAGAGGAGAAACAGACGAGAGGAGAAAAGACCAAGTGTCAGGAGAGGGATTGGCTTAAACGGTTTGGAGTAAGTCCCAAAAGTGCTCACAAGCTAAATGGAACATCTCTTATAGTTTCTTAGTATTTGTAGAGGTTTTGACCCGGGTCTAAACTGGGTGGTTCAGCGAAGCGGCAAATGTGCACAGTTGCACTCAGTCATTGTCCGGTCTCTCTGAGGACAGACACACACACACACACGCACACACGCACGCACGTACGCAAACACACACACACACACACACACACACACACACACACACACACACACACACACACACACACACACACACACACACACACACACACACACACACACACACACACACACACACACACACACACACACACACACACACACACACACACACACACACATACACACACACACACACACACCTAAACCCATATTGATCCGAAGGACATTGTTCTGTGGTTCTTCTGACAACACATGATTAGGAAACACTATACTGCTGCTGCACAATGCATTAACTTACAGTTCTTAGAAATCGGGAATATGAAAAACAGTTAACAACTATGGAATGTGAAAAACAGTTAACAACTATGGAATGTGAAAAACAACCCCCAGCGGTGCTGTGATATGAGGTTACTCAGTCTGAAGTCACGTGTTGGTTCATCTGATGGTCCCAGTCTCCAGGCACTCTGAACGCTGTGTTGTTGTGTTGTTGTTGGAGGTGAGCTAACGCACATGACATTTAGCTCATGGTTATGTTGTACTGTTTTGTTAGTTTGTAGGAGTGTGTGTGTGTGTGTGTGTGTGAGTGTGTGTGTGTGTGTGTGTGTGTGTGTGTGTGTGTGTCTGTGTGCATCCGCGTGTGTGTGTGTACGTGCGTACGTGTGTGTGTGTGTTTATGTGTGTGTGTGTGCGTGTACTGCGGGTGTGTGAGTGTTCCATATTTAGGGGTTGATGGTTAGAGTGGGGACTGTAGACAGTTGTGAAAAGGCTCAGTAGTGCAGGCGTATCCTTTTTACCTCAGAGGACAATGCTACCAGTCCTCTCTTTGTGATGCTAATGCTCGGTAAAGTGAGCCAAATGTATGCAGCGTTACAATGTCCTTCAGCACCATCCCTGGGCACCAGACATCTCTTTATGAGAGAGGGGGGGAGAGAGAGAGAGAGAGAGAGAGGGAAAGGTGGTAGAGCGGGAGGGAGAGAGAGAGGGAGAGGGAGAAAGAGAGAGAGGGGTAGAGGGAGGGAAAGAGAGAGGGTGGGTGGGAGAGGGAGAGAGAGAGAGAGAGCGGGAGAGAGAGAGAGAGAGCAAGCAAGCCTCTACATATTGCATAGCATGAGCTCAGTTTTAATGAATATGGCTTGGTTAGTTTAAATGTCAAATGTGTTTCTGCTGTGGACCTCCTCAATAAGTCAGATATTCATGAATTCTATAGCCTTTCATGGTACAGGTATAGACACCCACCCACACACATGCACGCACGCACACGCACAAACATGCACACACACACACACACACACACACACACACACACACACACACACACACACACACACACAAACAGACATGCACACGGGCACACCCACACTCTTGCGCATGCACACGGGCACACCCACACACACACACACACACACACACACACACACACACACACACACACACACACACACACACACACACACACACACACACACACTGTGGACTGAGATTATAGTACAGCAGTATTGCAGGAACAGCTGCAGGGTATTCTCCTCTGTGAGTCTCTGCACTTAAAGGTGCAATCTGTAATTCAAACAACAACAAAGTAGGCTCCCTGCCACTGTTCTCATAAACTGCAGAGGGAAGGGGCAGAAGGGCCTGCAGAAATGGGACCACTCTCAATTTTAAAGACTGAGCTATGGATGCAAGGACTGATCATCCATGAGATCAAAATTATAGTTTTAACCATGTTTTGAAGCGATAGTGTTTGTTTACAATTGCATTGTTTACAAAAGATGGAGTAAAAACCATTATATGACAGTTGAACTAAGCTCATGAGGCATTTATAAGTTCTGGGTTGGACCCCCTTTTGCCTTCAGAACTGCCTTAATTCTTTGTGTCATAGATTCAACAAGGTGCTGGAAACATTCCTCAGAGATTTTGGTCCATATTGACATGATAGCATCACGTCGGCTGCACATCCATGATGCGAATCTCCCGTTCCACCACATCCCAAAGGTGCTCTATTGGATTGAGATCTGGTGACTGTGGAGGCCATTGGAGTACAGTGAACTCATTGTCATATTCAAGAAACCAGTTTGAGATGATTTGAGCTTTGTGACATGGTGCGTTATCGTGTTGGAAGTAGCCATCAGAAGATGGGTACACTGTGGTTATAAAGGGATGGACATGGTCAGCAACAATACTCAGGTAGGCTGTGGCGTTTAAACGATGCTCACTTGGTACTAAGGGGCCCAAAGTGTGCTTTCATGTTGTTTATGCCAAATTCTGACCCTACCATCTGAATGTCGCAGCAGAAATTGAGACTCATCAGACCAGGCAACGTTTTTCCAATCTTCTATTGTCCAATTTTGGTGAGCCTGTGCGAATTGTAGCCTCAGTTTCCTGTTCTTAGCTGACAGGGGTGGCACCCGGTGTGGTCTTCTGCTGCTGTAGCCCATTTGCTTCAAGGTTCGACGTGTTGTGTGTTCAGAGATGGTCTTCTGCATACCTTGGTTGTAACAAGTGGTTATTTGAGTTACTGTTGCCTTTCTATCATCTCGAACCAGTCTGGCCATTCTCCTCTGACCTCTGGCATCAACAAGGCATTTTTGCCCAGAGAACTGCCGCTCACTGGATATTTTCTCTTTTTCGGACTATTCTCTGTAAACCTTAGAGATGGTTGTGCATGAAAATTCCAGTAGATCAGCAGTTTCTGAAATACTCAGACCAGCCCGTCTGGCACCAACAACCATGCCACGTTCAAAGTCACTTAAATCACCTTTCTTCCCCATTCTGATGCTCGGTTTGAACTTCAGCAGGTCGTCTTGACCATGTCTACATGCCTAAATGCATTGAGTTGCTGCCATGTGATTGGCTGATTAGATATTTGCATTAACGAGCAGTTGAACAGGTGTACCTAATAAAGTGGCGGGTGAGTGCATATTCTTCAAGAATAAATGGCTAGACATTATTCATATAAAAGTCCAAAACATGAATGCACCAATTACAGATTGCCACTTTAACAGTGTTTCTTCCCTCTTATTTCCATAGACAGTTTTTTTTATTTTAAACAGTCGGTTGTAAAGTGGCGATCAGTATCGGTGGTGTTGTAAATCTGCTAACAGAACAGGTCTGCTTTACGACCACGCTTGGTCTTATGGTGCCACTTTCATCTGGGAGGCGGAGTCACTAATCACCCTGTGACAGATCACCATAATTGCCATCAGGTGGGGTTATTTAGCGCTTGGCTAATGTGTGCATGCGTGTGTATGTGTAGGTGTGCGTGCGTGTGTGTATATGTGTAGGTGTGTAGGTGTGTGGGTGTGGGTGTGGGTGTGTGTGCGTGTGCGTGTGCGTGTGTGTGTTTGTGTGTGCGTGTGTGTGTGTGCTCGGAGGCTTATATTGATTGTATGAACGTTAGCATTAGCAGGAAGACCTTTGTCGGGGTGGGGGTCTGGCCTCCGTCAGCTCATATATAATCACAGCAGACATACTTAAACATGCGGACCGCCGCTCGTAAAGGTTTAATATGTGCTTTAACAACATGGCAAGGTCATAGGAGATGTTATGAGCTGTCCGCTGTCTTTTACAATCGCCGTAATGAAGTCGGCAGGCGTTCTATAGACACACACACACACACACACACACACACACACACACACACACACACACACACACACACACACACACACACGCATGCATTCACACACACACACACACACACACACACACACACACACACACTCAAAGCACGGTATAGACACACAAACACACACACATGCATGCATACACACACACACTCAGAGCATGGTATGGACACCCACACACACCCACACCCATACACACACACACGCACGCACGCACGCACGCACGCACGCACGCACACATACATGACATACACATACACACACACACACACACACACACTCTCCCAGAGCCCGTTAGAGTAGTGGATTACCAGCATTAGTCAGCTGGAAGGGATATCACTCAGTTGTGTTAGAATATAGGGAGTTCTTCTTTGACAGTGAGCCCCCTGACGGGCAGCCCCCCAGGGTCCCCTTGACATGGTCCGACCCGCTCTCAGTGTCGGGCTGGGTCGGTGTAATTAGCAGAACCAGTCGGAACATCGGTATGCACTTTGAGAACTGAGTTCTTTGAGTTCTGAAGGAGCAGAACCCTTTAGAAGAGTCTGGCAGAGTTGATCGATCAGCGCAGGAACTGATGACTCATCTGCTACTGACGTCTGGGAGAGTACGCAAAGGTTACTAGTTTGTTTGTGTGTGTGTGTGCGTGCAAATGCGTGTGTGCGTGTGTGTGTGTGTGTGTGTGTGCCTGCGTGCGTCCGTGTGCGTGTGTGTGTGTGTGTGTGTGTGTGTGTGCCTGCGTGCGTCCATGTGCGTGTGTGTGTGCGTGTGTCCGTGTGCGTGTCTATAGTTGAGAAAGGCACAAGGAGAAACAAGCTCATCTGGTTCACCATGAAGCGGAGAGCTGTGTGTCTGTAAGAGAACCCCTCCCTCTCTCTCTCCCTCTCCCTCCCTCTCTCCCTTCCCCTTCCCTCTCTCCCTTCCTCCCTCGCTCCCTCCCTCCTTCCCGCCCATCCCGCCCTCCTTTAAACACAGTATCACTGTCCCTCAACCCACCCAATCAAGTGGTGGTCCTTCATTTACATACGTGGGCCAGGACTGGGGGCCCTTATCGAAAACATATAAAGAAGATTGAGAGGCTGGTGTTAAATCACCTGAAGCAATCTCCCCAAGAGCTGCTGACTGGGAGGATGGGCCGGTCGCTGGATGCCTGCCTGTCTAAGGCTGCATCTCTAATGTCTCAGATACAGCTGCATCTCTAATATCTCAAATACAGCTGCATTTCTAATGTCTAAGATACAGTTATCTCTCTAATGTCTCAGATACAGCTGCATCTCTAATGTCTCAAATACAGCTGCATTTCTAATGTCTCAGATACAGCTGCATCTCTAATGTCTCAAATACAGCTGCATTTCTAATGTCTCAAATACAGCTGCATTTCTAATGTCTCAGATACAGCTGCATCTCTAATGTCTCAAATACAGCTGCATTTCTAATGTCTAAGATACAGCTGCATCTCTAATGTCTCAGATACAGCTGCATCTCTAATGTCTCAAATACAGCTGCATTTCTAATGTCTAAGATACAGCTGCATCTCTAATGTCTCAGATACAGCTGCATCTCTAATGTTACTATACAGTTAATGGAGGACTTGTATCTCCAGCGATTGGTTTGGTCTGGCAGCTAAAGGAGGACTTTATTGTATCAACAGTGATTGGTTTGGTCTGGAATGGATGTTTTTAAAGTATTTGAAATGAGAACAGCAACTGAATGCACAGTGTTCATAATGGTATAGTATATCAAATAAAGGCTTAAGAGTGAAAGTCAACCCTGAGAGAATTCTAAATTCAGTCACTCACCCATGAAATCTATACTTTAGCCCGATAGCAGTCTGGTAATCAGATCTAAGTTAAGGTCACCATAGTGTTCAATTCACAGCCCAACGTAAGGTCACAGGATTTCATGGTTTCAATATGTCATTTCATGGATTATGACTCATATAGCCCAAGAGAACAACTGGCAAATAACGTTAGTTTTTAAAAAAGCTGCTGTTTAGAAAAGTGTTCTGTCACAACTTTCTCTGTCATCCATATGTGTCTGTTACCATATTTGGACATTATTTGGACATATTTGGACATTTTCGGACATTATTTGGACATTATTTGGACATTTTGGGGCATTTGGACAATATACACATCGAAGCAGTTACCTGAATGCCCAATCTGTGTCTGGACCAATTGGACCAATATGTCATAATTGTGTTCTATATCTGGTCACATGGTCTATGTTCCAGGCCATTATTATCAGGGCTGAGGCCCGGTGGGTTTGTCATTATGCCTCCAGACCATAAGATAACCTAATCCCAACCTAATTCCACCTGCAGATGAGTTCTATTTCGGCCGACATGATTGACTTATCTTATATCACCTCCCCGAAAATCTGGATCTGAGATCTAAGTCTGTCTGTGTGGGTGTGTGTGTGTGTGGCTGGGTGTGTGTGTGTGTGTGTGTGTGTGTGTGTGTGTGTGTGTGGCTGGGTGTGTGTGTGTGTGTGTGTGTGTGTGTGTGTGGCTGGGTGTGGGTGGGTGTGGGTGTGTGTGTGTGTGTGTGTGTGTGTGTGTGTGTGTGTGTGTGTGTGTGGCTGGTGTGTGTGTGTGTGTGTGTGTGTGTGTGTGTGTGTGTGTGTGTGTGTGTGTGTGGCTGGGTGTGGGTGGGTGGGGGACTATCTTGATATTGCAAGTTTTCCCTCCTCACACCTCTATTGGCCCGGCAGCACAGCCTATTATAAATGGGAGAAATAATTTAATGGCATCATATCCAGTACGGTTTTCACCTCCCTTCCTCCCTCTCTCCCTCTCTCCCCCCCCCCTCTCTCTCTCTCCCCCTCTCTCTCTCTCTTGATCAGAAGCTTTGATCTCTCTCTCTCTATCTCCTCCCCTCTCTCTCTTCCTTCTGTCACACACACTCCCTCCCTCCCCCTCCCTCTCTCTCTCTCTCTCTCTGTCTCTCTCTCCCTTTCCTCTCTTTCTCTCTATCTCTGTCCTTTTCTCTGTTTCACTCTCTCTCTTTCTCTCTCTCTCTCTCTCCCCCTTCTCTCCCCCTCTCCTATCTTTCTCTCTATCTCTGTCCTTTTCTCTGTTTCACTCTCTCTCTCCCCCTCTCTCTCTCCCTCTCCTCTCTTTCTCTCCTCTCTCTCTCTCTCTCTCCCCCTCTCTCCCTCTCCTCTCGCTCTGCCTCTCCTTTCTTTCTCTCTCTCTTTGTCCTTTTCTCTGTTTCACCCTCTCCCTCCCTCTGTTGAGAGGTTTCAGATGAGGTCAGAGAGGTGAGGGCTTCAGCTTCCTCTCGTAAGCAGTCGGCCATGAGGGGTGACACAGCCATGCCCAAAACAACAACAACAACAAGAACCACAATGCTGCATCTCGGAGTCGCTCTGTAGCTTGGGGGTGTGAGATAGTGTATAATACGATTTGGTGCATAAATCTAAGTCGTTTGCATCACTTCAGGCGGCCTGAGCCCTTCATAAGAGTCTTGTTTCTCTAGAGCGCATCTCATTGGTCCGTCACCTGCCCCAGAGGAAAGGCTACGTCTCATTGGTCCATCATCTGCCCCAGAGAAAAGGCAACGTCTGACATCCTGCTGTTTGTTCCATTTTATTTATGTCACCTAGATAAAAAAATCCGTCTGCTCTAAAGCTCGCTGAGCGGCGATGTTTATGAATAGTTTGACTCAAACCTTTCAGCAGCAACGTCCACATGAATAAAAACCTGACCCTTCCTCAGATTTGGGTTCCGTGATGTTTATGAATACTTTTGACTCTTATCCGTGCTCTCTCCGCGAGGAACATCGAGGAGGTCAAACAGTGAAATAACTGTCTTTATATAACGTTTACAAAAAAAATAGAGGTTGCTACAAAGTTGCCCCGAAGAGCGCAGCTTGAGGAGAACACTTTAGATTTTAACTTGGTCTCTTCCATTTTTATTCATGGCATCCTAACCCTTGATCTCTCTGATTCAGTACGTGGGTGATGGGGAGAGAGAGAGAACAGTGGGTGGGAGTGGCCCTGCGTTGAGTAAAGAGGCCCATGTGGTTACTATAAGCTGCTGTTTCCCCCTGTAGGGCGAGGGGAGAGAGGAGGAGAGAGGAGGAGGGGGGGAGAGAGAGGGGGGAGAGATGAAAAAGAAGGCTGGAAGCTCTCCTGTTGCTTACATAATACATGCTGGGGGGGGGATTTTGTGCGAGAGTTTAACGGTTCGGTGCATTTTTCATAAGATGGAGTTGACCAAGTCATGTCATGTGGGAGAAAACAAAGGCGGCGGGTGACCGCGGACAACCCTATAACAGGCAGAGATGCATTGTGGGGCCAAAAGGCTGGGCAGGAAAGATCTATTATTTAGGGCGTGTTTGTGAGCTTGGGATCTCACTGCTAAACTGTATCTGGCTGACTGCCCTGGCTTCCTAGAGCAGAGAAGCTTCTCACCACAGGATGGAAGAGGCAGCAAATAGGAACAGATACCAATAGGATTTTGGGTGATTTTGGGGCACTCACCAGATGGGTGTAGATGTACTGTAGAGAAGACAGTAAATAGCAGAAAGAGCAAAGAATATGAACCAACACCAATAGTAAGATATAATATGTATAATGTGTATAATATATAATATAATGTATAATATATTAAATATAATGTAATAATGGACTTCTTTCAGTACCTGAAAGAAGTCCCTTCTCTGTAGTTCAGGGCTATAAGAGAAGCAAGCATAAACAAATAAATAATCTATTTTCAAATTCCATCTCCATCAAAAAGAATGCTTTCATATTCAGTATTCACTGTTCTCCTATCTCTCTGTTATCATTGCATAGCTTCCCTATCAGATGGAGATGGAGATATGATATGCATGTATTCAGAATGTCACTCAGGCGAACTATCACTGACATCTCAGACTGACTCCCAGCTGTATCACTGACATGCTCAGCTCATCTGGAGGAGTCACTGGAGATAGACTGAACATGAAGATGGATGGATGGATGGATGGATGGATGGATGGATGGATAGATAGATAGATAGATAGATAGATAGATAGATAGAGAGAGAGAGAGAGAGAGAGAGAGGGATGGATGGATGGATGGATGGATGGATGGATGGATGTGTGAGTGGGTGGATGGATGGATGGATGCATGGATAGATAGATAGATAGATAGATAGATAGATAGATAGAGAGGAAGAGATAGATAGATACATGTAGATAGATAGATAGATAGAAAGATAGATAGAGAGTAAGAGATAGATAGATTTTATATACTATATACTATATACTTTATATACTACATATAAGGTACTACCATGGTAGATATTGTGGTCTATCATGGTAGTTATTATGGTCTATCATGGTTATAGAAGTGTTGTAGTGTTGAAGTATTATTATGGTCTATCATGGTTTGATGAGAGAACTGTTGTATGTGCTCCAGATGGTACATGAACCAATTACAGCGTACTCAGCTTCAGGGGAATTGGGTGTTCTCATTGGCTGTCGTGCTTCCAGGGGCATTTGTCTCTTATTGTTGACACAGCATCACTTTGTTCTTCTGACTGTATTCTCTCCATACCTCTTCTGACTGTATTCTCTCCATACCTCTTCTGACTGTATTCTCTCCATACCTCTTCTGACTGTATTCTCTCCATACCTCTTCTGACTGTATTCTCTCCATACCTCTTCTGACTGTATTCTCTCCATACCTCTTCTGACTGTATTCTCTCCATACCTCTTCTGACTGTATTCTCTCCATACCTCTTCTGACTGTATTCTCTCCATACCTCTTCTGACTGTATTCTCTCCATACCTCTTCTGACTGTATTCTATCCATACCTCTTCTGACTGTATTCTATCCATACCTCTTCTGACTGTATTCTCTCCATACCTCTTCTGACTGTATTCTCTCCATACCTCTTCTGACTGTATTCTCTCCATACCTCTTCTGACTGTATTCTATCCATACCTCTTCTGACTGTATTCTCTCCATACCTCTTCTGACTGTATTCTATCCATACCTCTTCTGACTGTATTCTCTCCATACCTCTTCTGACTGTATTCTATCCATACCAGGGGAGGCTGGGGGAGGTAGAAATGGACCAGGGGAGGCTGGGGGAGGAAGAAATCGGAGGACAGTCTCATTGTAATGCCCTGCTCCACACTTTACAAGAGTAATATCCGGGAGGTGTGTGTCTGTGTGTGTGTATGTGTGTATGTGTGTGTGTGTGTGTGTGTGTGTGTGTGTGTGTGTGTGTGTGTGTGTGTATATGTGTGTACATGCATTCCAGAATTAGGTCAAGTGAAAAAAAGCACTATTACGATGCAGATCGTCAGATCTGACTCTACTGGCCTCTCTGTTCATTCTCTATTGAACTGGCTGGCAGGCATGATCTCCCCTCCTGCAGGGACGTAATCTCAGATTAAACTGTGAGTGACTCAGGTCGATGTCTGTCCAGTCACGGACCTGCCTTCACAGTTAGTGGCATATTCATATCATATTAATTACTTTTTTAAACACTTTTCATTTAGTCAACAGAGAAACAGCACGGTGCTGTGATTGGCCGGGGGCTCGAACCCAGGTCTCCCATGTGGTCGTGGAAGACACAATCATCTACCATTAGGCCAAGAGGACATCCTTGCCACTTGAGTTTAGATGTGTCAGGCAGGGCTACCTCATCAGGAGACTGTGTTTCCTAATCACCTCTGCTACACTGCGTCTCTTTAAATTGAAGTAAAAAACTGCAGCTGCAATAACTACATTAATAAATAATAATAAGGCATTGCAGTATGATTATTGGCCATTGTGCTACTGTTTAAATGCAGACAGATAGAATAACATTGTCTGAAGTCTATGCTTGTACAGTGCGACAGTTAGCGTGTTAGCATTAGCTTCACTGTACACCCACTTATATAAGATGGATTCATGTTGTGTGCAGCTTATTGTATCTCCTCAGCACGGAATAGATGTTCAGATCATCCAGGCTAACACACACACACACACACACACACACACACACACACACACACACACCATGGCATGACTGCCTAATACAAGTTGAGCAAAGATGTAAGCCTACTTGATTGGATAATAGTGTATCAGAGAGTAGGCAGCCGTAGCTGGGGCTACTGTCGCCTGGCGACGGGACTCTGCCGTGATATGAAGCTCTTGTTTATTTATTTTATTTTTTATTCATCCTTTATTTATTCAGGGGAGTCTCTTTGAGACCAAAGTCTCTTTTTCAAGGGTGCCCTGATTACAAACGATATACACATCACTATAATTTACATATGTATATATTTTTATACCATTATAAAGAGTACTCCTCCACTGAGGAATCCTTCATCAGGTTTCTAAAATGCCCCAGTGATACTAAAGCAGTGAGTCCTAGTGTATCCTGCAGGTCACTCCATGCCCGGGGAACACAATGACTAAAGGCTGTGTTGTCTTGGTTGTGTTGGAGATGTCTGATTCTCTCTGTGACTGGGCTGTGTGAGGGGGAGGAGGGGAGGAGGGGGGAAGAGGGGTGAATACGTGCGCAGATGGCCGAGAGAGCTGGGAGGGACGGGTGAGGAAGGGAGGATGGGGGAGGATGGGGGGGGGGGATGAAAGGAGATGGGAGGAAGAGGGGAGGGAGAGAGGAGAGGAGGAGGGGAGGTGATGGGAGGAGAGGAGAGGAGAGGAGAGGAGAGGGGAGGAGAGGAGAGGCGAGGAGAGGAGAGGAGAGGAGAGGAAACCAGAGGAGGAGAGGAGAGAAGGGAGGAAGAGGGGACTACCTCTCTGACCAGACTTTGGCCTTCCTCTCCCCTCAGGCGTACAGAAAGAGGAACAACATCAAAGACGATGTAGAGATGTATTTCCTTAACGTCTTCTCTCTCTTTCACCTCAGATGTGTTTGCTCAGAACTGCTGAGAAGGATTCTGTTGGATAAATACTCTTCTTATTTTCAAGGAACTTTGTCTTTGTTCAATGTTCTGTGTCTATTGTTGTCATTGTTGTTTTTAATTACAGGGAAAAGCCTTGTGTGATGAGGTGTGTACTTTCATCTTTTCAAGGATGGATGAATCTTGATGATGATTATGATGATGATGATGATGAAGATGACGAGTCATCGCTCAGCCAAGGCATGTAGTCGTGTCTTAAAGGGTGTTTGTACAGTTTTGGCATTTATGTAAATTGAGTTGCTTGACCGTGGACCAAAAATAACTTTCTGTCTATGAATATCAACTGAGGCAGAGTAATGCTCATACAGGGAGCTGAGGGGAGTGTGTGTGTGTATGTGTGTGTGTGGGGGGGGGGGCTGAGTGGGACTGTGGGGATTGTGTGTGTGTGTGTGTGTGTGTGTGTGTGTGTGTGTGTCGGGGTGTCGGGGCTTTGAGCAGTGTGTGTGTGTCGGGGATGGCTGAGTAGGGCTGTGGGAAGTGTGTGTCGGGGGGGGGCAGGGGGGGCTGAATGGGGCTGTGGGGAGTGTGTGTGTTTGTGTGTGGGGAGGGGGGGGGGCTGTTGTGTCTGACCTTCACTCACACAGTGGGAGTCAGGCAGTAAATAAGTCGAGCACTGTTTTCAGATGGAGGGTGGGGAGAGGGAGGGAGGGATGGAGGGGAGAGAGGAAAAGTGAAATGGAGAGGGGGAGTAGGAGGAGGGGGGAGGGGGGGGGGGTAGAGG
>NC_139661.1:14153683-14161183 GCF_951799395.1 Argentina silus
TAACCCCTACACCCCTGTGTAGTCTAACCCACATTCTAACCCCCACGGGCCTCGTGCCTACCAGGGGAGGCCGGCGGAGGTAGGAATCGGAGGCTCATTGAAATGCATGGAATGGAATGAGGAAGTGTTCCCTGGTGCGTACCCTTCAGAAAACATCTCATTCCGGCTCCAACGCCCCCTCTAAACGGAGGAGGGAGTTCTGTTAGGCCTGTATACAACAACACACACACACACACACACGCACACTAACACGTACACAGTCCTTCGGCCTCCTGAGAAACTCTGCCTTTCCCTGGATCTTCCTCCTCCTTCAGTTTATTTCCACATCCATGAAATTGGACTGCTGGCAGAGGGGGAACTGGGTGGTGTTTGATGGGCGGAGAGAGAGGGGGAGGGGGGAGGGGGGAGTTAGGGAGGGTTTCCTGGCCAGGGTTAAAAACTGACGGCTATTATTGGACCCTTGTGAGAAAGATCAACACCACTCTCTGCCCTCTCTCGCTCTCTCTCTCGCTCTCTCTCTTTTTCTAGTCCATCTGGTTTTCCATTAAGCTATGTCCTCCCTCTCTCTATCACCCTCTCTCTCTCTCTCCTTCTCCCTATCTCTCCCCCCCATCTCTCTCCCCTCCCACTCTCTCTCCCCCCTAACCTCTCTCTCTCCCCCCCCCCCTACTCTTTCCCCCCCTCTCTCACCCCCCACCCTCTCTCTCTCTCTCTCTCTCCCCCCTAACCTCTCTCTCTCCCCCCCCCTACTCTTTCCCCCCCTCTCTCACCCCCCACCCTCTCTCTCTCTCTCTCTCTCCCCCCCCCTCTCCTCTGGCCTACTTTCTCTCTCATCCTCTCTGCCAAAGCCCTTTGCTTCCTGTTGCAACCTTGAACTTGTTCCCCTGACGTGTCCTCACGTCACGCTGGGGCTTCTCCCACCTAACACATCTCCTTCACCCGCGCTCTACTTAAGTAATGATCAGTGTTAGTGTGTGTGTGTGTGTGTGTGTGTGTGTGTGTGTGTGTGTATGTGTGCATGCGTGTGTGTGTGTGTGTGTGTGTGTATCTGCGTGTACAGTATGTGTGTATACAGTACGTGTGTGTATATGTGAGTTTGTGTCGATGTTTGTGTGTGTGTGTGTATGTGTGCGTGCGTGTGTGTGTGTGTGTGTATCTGCGTGTACAGTATGTGTGTATACAGTACGTGTGTATATGTGAGTTTGTGTCGATGTTTGTGTGTGTGTGTGTATGTGTGCGTGTGTGCGTATTCTTGCGTGTGCATGTGTATTAGGTGTATTTTATGCGTGCGTGCGTGTGTATGCGTGTGTGTGTGTGTATCTGTGCATACATTTGAATAACTAGCAGGTTAAATCCGGTGTAAACCTTGAGCAGAAATGAAAGCGGAGGCAGAGCACAATTTTACTGTATGTGCCTCAGGGGGAGAACGGTAGAACATCCAGAGAATGAATCACAATACCCACCTCAACGACAATACCTATAATACTTTATTTACATACTACGGCTAAACAGCTTAGCCAGATATGCATGCAATTAAGAGCAACAGCCAAAACAAACAAAATAGCTTTGTTTATGGCTCACGGGTCAGCAGGTATCACTGTGAATGAGCTTTTTTGTTCTTTCATCATATTGTGACAGGAATCAGATATGCTGTGGTGTTGTTGTGGTGTTGTTGTGGTGTTGTTGTGGTATTGTTGTGGTGTTGTTGTGGTGTTGTTGTGGTGTTGTTGTGGTATTGTTGTGGTGTTGTTGTGGTGTTGTTGTGGTGTTGTTGTGGTATTGTTGTGGTGTTGTTGTGGTATTGTTGTGGTATTGTTGTGGTGGTGTTGTGGTGTTGTTGTGGTGGAAATCCATTTTAAGGGGTGATGGCAGGGAAGTGAAGGAGCAAGGCCAAGACCCCCACAATGGTTCAGAGACCCTCCCCGGCCCCCTCTACTCTCCCCAGCCCCCCCTACCCTCCCCGGCCCCCCCTACCCTCCCCAGCCCCCTCTACTCTCCCCAGCCCCCCCTGCCCTCCCCAGCCCCCTGTACGAGAGGAGGGGGTTCAGAGACCCTTTTAGAGAGAGTCTTAGTGTAAACTCCCTTCTTACTGACTTGACAGATGGGCTGAGAGAGACAGAGTGCACTCGAAGAGAGGCTTTAAAGGTATTCTATCTGTGCTGTCAGATTTAGAGAGGGCGAGAGAGGGGAGAGGGGGGGGGGAGATAGAGAAAAAAAAGAGAGAGAGAGAAATGAGAAGGAGAGAAACTAGAAGGTAGTCCCTCCGGTCCTGAGCTGACAGAAAAGCTTCTCAAGAACAGAGAAGCTCATTCTGTCTGTTAACTCCTCTCCTCTCCTCTCCTCTCCTCTCCTCTCCTCTCCTCTCCTCTCCTCTCTTACTCAGTGAACGTGGGTCCCTTGCTCCCCTCTCACACAGCCTACTGGGCCCATATATACCCTATAGCAGGGGAGGCTGCTGGAGGCGGAAATCAGAGGACGGGCTCATTGTAATGCATGAGACGGAATGAGGAATGGTATCAAACACGTGTGTTTTGATACCACACGTGTTTGATACCATTCCTCATTCCGTCCCATGATTTCCTCCTCCACCAGTCTCCCCTGCAGAGTACAGTAGTGTAGGAGCGAAGGAGACAAGGAGCTAAGGAGCTAAGGAGCTAAGGAGACAAGGAGCTAAGGAGCTAAGGAGACAAGGAGTTAAGGAGACAAGGAGCTAAGGAGACAAGGAGGTAAAGAGACAAGGAGACAAGGAGCTAGGGAGACAAGGAGTTAAGGAGACAAGGAGCTAAGGAGATAAGGAGCTAAGGAGACAAGGAGCTAAGGAGCTAAGGAGACAAGGAGTTAAGGAGACAAGGAGCTAAGGAGACAAGGAGGTAAAGAGACAAGGAGACAAGGAGCTAGGGAGACAAGGAGCTAAGGAGACAAGGAGCTAAGGAGATAAGGAGCTAAGGAGACAGGGAGCTAAGGAGATAAGGAGCTAAGGAGACAAGGACCTAAGAAGCTAAGGAGCTAAGGAGACAAGGAGCTAAGGAGACAGGGATCTAAGGAGACAAAGAGCTAAGGAGACAAGGAGCTAAGGAGACAAGGAGCTAAGGAGCCAAGGAGACAAGGAGCTAAGAAGCTAAGGAGGCAAGGAGCTAAGGAGCTAAGGAGCTAAGGAGACAAGGAGCTAAGGGGCTAAGGAGCTAAGGAGACAAGGAGCTAAGGAGCTAAGGAGACAAGGAGCTAAGGAGATAAAGAGCTAAGGAGACAAAGAGCTAAGGAGACAAGGAGCTAAGGAGCTAGGGAGCAGGGCTAGCCACCGTACAGCGTGGGTGAAAGAGGGGTTGTACAGTGTCATGGAGAAGATGATGAACCTGCATCAAACACACATGATCCTACAGAACTATATGTTCTCCATGAAATGTGCATGTCCACTGGTGCTGTGAGGAGCCATTTGAAGATGTGGAGCCGTGTCTCAAAGACTACTTCAAACCTCCGGGTCTCTCCTGTGACGGCAGATAGAGAGGAGAGGCTCTCGCAGGGTTAACGAGGTACACAGAGTACTGGCCTAACGAAGCGCCTGTCTGGCCTCTGCAGCAAGCCGCCGGGATGATCCTTTCATGACAGAACTAACTAACCTTGTTCTGCCTGTAGGAAAGTTGTGTTCGTGCGTGCGTGTGTGTGGGTGGGTGGGTGGCTGAGTGTGTGTGTGTGTGTGTGTGTGTGTCTTGGTCTCCCTGTATGAAAACTGTGTGCTATGATCAATGCTGTCCTATATCTAAACACATCACAGAGGTGTGTTCTCAGATCCATCCTTCAGATCTGTGGGTCTAAAAGAGCACAGTATCTTCAGTACACACAGGGACTTCTTCAGAGGAGTAGCAGGGGCTGGGGCTGGGGCTGGGGATGAGGTTGGTGCTGGGGCTGGGGATAGGGCTGGGGATGAGGATGAGGATGAGGTTGGTGTTGGGGCTGGGGATAGGGCTGGGGCTGGGGATGAGGATGAGGTTGGTGCTGGGGCTGGGGATAGGGCTGGGGATGAGGTTGGTGCTGGGGCTGGGGATAGGGCTGGGGATGAGGTTGGTGCTGGGGCTGGGGCTGGGGATGAGGATGAGGTTGGTGCTGGGGCTGGGGATAGGGCTGGGGATGAGGTTGGTGCTGGGGCTGGGGCTGGGGATGAGGATGAGGTTGGTGCTGGGGCTGGGGCTGGGGATGAGGTTGGTGCTGGGGCTGGGGATGGGGATGGGGATGGGGATGGGGATGGGGCTGGGGATGGGGCTGGGGATGGGGCTGGGGATGTAGTATAGGGATGGGGCTAGGGCTGGGGCTGGGGATGGGGATGGGGATGGGGATGGGGCTGGGGATGGGGATGGGGATGGGGTATAGGGATGAGGCTGGGGCTGGGGCTGGGGATGGGGATGGGGCTGGGGATGGGGATGGGGATGGGGATGGGGTATAGGGATGAGGCTGGGGCTGGGGCTGGGGATGGGGATGGGGATGGGGATGGGGATGGGGATGGTGTATAGGGCTGGGGCTGGGGATGGGGCTAGGGCTGGGGCTGGGGATGGGGCTGGGGATGTAGTATAGGGATGGGGCTAGGGCTGGGGCTGGGGATGGGGATGGGGATGGGGATGGGGTATAGGGATGAGGCTGGGGCTGGGGCTGGGGCTGGGGATGGGGCTGGGGATGGGGATGGGGATGGGGTATAGGGATGAGGCTGGGGCTGGGGCTGGGGATGGGGATGGTGTATAGGGATGGGGCTGGGGCTGGGGATGGGAATGGGGTATAGGGATGGGGCTGGGGCTGTGGCTTGGGATGGGGTATAGGGATGGGGCTGGGGATGGAGCCAGGGCTGGGGCTGGGGCCAGGGCCGGGGCCGGGGCTGGGGAGTAGGGCTGGGGATGGGCTGGGGCTAGGACTAGGACTAGGACGAGGATTGACGGTGGACTCCACAACCAAGCTCACGCCACACACACACACTCATTGGACCACCTCTGATCCACAGATCACCGCTCTGGCGCCGTTTGTTCGGTCTGCTCTCCTCCAGGCCAGAAATCAAACACCAGCTCTCTGTGAAATCGATACACGTGATCAATAAAATATCTTCTCTCTCTGAAAAAAAAAAAGTAAAAGTGGTATCCATTGAGATATGTAATCGCCCTTTTCACAGGGTTTTGATTGATGTGGTTTTGGAAGTGTGCGCTGGTTTCTCTCTGCTGCCCTGCAGGTAAATCAATAGACTTCCCCTCCTGTGAGGAACTCTCCCAGGGAAAGGTAATGGAGTCAACCAGATGTTCTATTAAAGGGGAGACTCAACGATAACCTATCCCACGTGTGTGTGTGTGTGTCTGTGTGTGTGAGTGTCTCTCTGTGTGTGTGTGTGTGTGTGTGTGTGTGTGTGTGTTATTGTGTTGAGAAAAGCGGCTCATTCTCCCTGCTGTGTGCTGTTGGTTCAGACTTCCTCTGTTCTCTCTTGTCTGCCCGGTCCAGTGAAGATGGAGGGTCCGGCCCAGCAGCCCAGAACAGCAGTACCAGTACACTAACAGTACATTGTCTTAGCAAATGTCAAGAGCTCCAGACTCCAGATGAGAGAGGAGTACTGTTCCCCGGCTCCTACATTGGCTTCTTCAGCCCGTTAATGTCACACAAATGGAATGCTCTCTCTCTCTCTCTCTCTCTCTCTCTCTCTCTCTCTCTCTCTCTCTGCGCGCGCACACGGTATGTCTCTCTCTCTCTCTCTCTCAACACGATTTTAATCGTTCAATCGTTGTCTCTCTTCTAGGAGAATGTATGTATACACTACATTACCACAAATGTCACTCAGAATGTTACCTGTGTACACGAGATTTTCTCCCAGCTTCCTTTGTCTTAGTGCTAAGTTGGGTAGTGTAGCAGTGGCTGGCCTAGCCATCTGGGTGAACCAGAGTTCTCAGTGCTAAGCTGGGTAGGAAGCAATAGCTAGCCTAGCCATCTGGGTGGACATGTATACAAGAGATTTTCTCCCAGCATCCGTTGTTGACTCTCTTGTCACAGTGCTAAACTGGGTAGTGTAGCAGTAGCGGTAACTAGCCTAGCCATCTGGGTGAGCCCTGTTTCGCTACACTATTCATCATCATACCTGATGGAGGAAGATGTATGAGACCGTTGTGTTAGGGTTAGTTCAGATCTCTGTGGCAGTGTGCGCAATTCTGTCCCTGTGTGGAGAGGAAGCTACGCAGGGTTCTCCACAGGATTGTTGAACAGCGTGGCGCTGGATTGTATCAAAACCCGACTCACGTTTATTCATGTCAAAATGCGCAATAAATACAGAGGAACGTCGCAGTAAATACCGAGGAACGTCATAACACTTTCACTTTAGTTTTTAACAACGACGATCAAACATCACTCTATCATGACTAAATCGATAATTTAATTTGCCTTGAAATGTTTCTATAGTGGCACCGTCAAGTTCACAGCGTGGCGCAGTGCCACTCTTACATTCTTTGGGGAGAACCCAGCCACTGTAGCACCGGGAGACCCCCCCATCAGACCCCCCCAGTCAGAGCACCCCTGCTCTGAGACACTGTCCTTTCACTTGCACTAATTAAATGTTTGGATTCTAACGGTTTAGTTTTCCTAATCCTCGTTAATTAGCCTGGTAATTAGTGTGACTCTGTTTGGGGAGCTGACTCTGAGAGAGCAGGGTGGAAATTAATTCCTGTTGTTGTTTGTGTTTGTCTCTCCGAAGGAACAGGGAGAGGAACGAACCTTTTGTCGGTGTTTGGGGAGAGAGGAGTTTAGGGAACCTTTTGTTGACGTTTGGGGAGAGAGGAGTTTAGGGAACCTGGTTGGCACTGTGTTCAGCTGGCAGCATCCAGGTGCTTAGCTATGGGGGAGGAAAGGGTGAGGACAGGAAAGAGGGAGGAAAGACGGAGGAAAGGGGAAGGAAAGTAGGACAGGAAAGAGCGACATGCTCTGAGGTAAGGGGACTATACTCTATGGGACACCAAACATTGTTTTGTTGAGGACATAAATCCATCTGGGGAGGCTGGTGGAGGTAGAAATCGGAGAACGGGCTCATTGTAAAGCATGGAATGGGATGAGGAATGGTATCACGTGTTTGATTACAATGAGCCTGTTTTCTACCTCCACCAGCCTCCCCTGGAATCCACACAGTACAGTCATTACTGCTGTGCAAGAAGCAATGTAAAAATACATTCAGAATTCTTATAATTTGTATAATTATGTTTGTCATTTAGATGAATATGTCTAGAGAATACGGATGTTTTTATTTTTCAGTGAATTAAAGCAGGCAGCGAAAGACTGAGGCAACAGGTGTAGGTGTGTAGGCCATGCTTTAGGCCTTGAGTGGCTTCCTCTCCTCCTATCCTCACATCCTCCTCTCTTCCCATCCTCTCATCCTCCTCCCCTCCTCTCCTCTCCTCCTCCCATCCTCCCATCCTCCTCTCCTCCCATCCGTCTAGCAGCAGTCCTCTCTAAATGAGATATATGTGCAGACCGTTAAACTTACAACGACACCAG
>NC_139661.1:14171183-14176183 GCF_951799395.1 Argentina silus
GTCCACATCTGCTTCAGCTTCAACTTTCGAACAGATGGTCTCACATTTTCCTCAAGCACCCTCTGATACAATACAAAATTCATAGTGGATTCTATGATGGTGAGCTGACCAGGCCCTGCTGCAGAAAAGCAGCCCCAAACCATGACATTTCCACCCCCATGCTTCACAGTTGGTATGAGGTTCTTGTTCTCAAATGCTGTCTTGGTTTTGCGCCAAACATGTCTACTCTTACTGTGCCCAAATAGTTCAACTTTGGATTCATCTGTCCAAAGCACATTGTTCCAGAAGTTCTGGTCTTTCTCTAGGTGTTCTCTGGCAAACTTTAGTCTTGCCCTGATGTTTTTTTTTGACAGCAGGGGTTTCCTCCTTGCACACCTCCCATGTAATGCAAACTTGTTCAGTCTCTTTCTTATGGTGGATGCATGTACTTTGACATCAATTGTGGCAAGAGATACCTGTAGGTCTCGTGATGACATTCTGGGATTGTTGGAGACTTCTTTAAGCATCTTTCGGTCAGCTCTTAGGCTGAACTTGCTTGGGCGGCCTGACCTGGCCATGTTGGTGGTGGTTTTAAATGTTCTCCACTTGTAAATTATTTTCCGGACAGTGGAATGGCCAATTTCGAATAGTTTGGAGATCTTTTTATATCCCTTCCCAGACTCATATGCATCTACAATTTTTCTTCTGAAGGCCTCAGAGAGCTCTTTTGATCTCGCCATGGTGATGCAACTCACTTCAACAATCAAGAGCAAACCAAACTAAATATCTGAGGTTTAAATAGGACAGGCTCCTCCAAAATCCTCTGTAACGCTGTTCTAATCATTTGCACCTGATGTGGTGCTCTTTATTATAATTTTAGGCATTTTAAGTGGAACTAAATGTGGGGGTGTCCTAACTTTTTCCTCACAAGAAGATTGCATTTCTATTAATTACATTTTACCAATCATTTTTTAAATAATTTGTTTCAGTTGTATTTGTTTAGTTATATTACCTCAATTTTTCAATATTGTTCAAATGAATATCAAATGTCCATATGTTTGAATATGTTGAAGAAGACAAAGGTTTTCATAGGGTGTCCTAATTTTTTCTCATGACTGTATATAAAACCTACAGACACATTTCCACCTAAAATGCCTAGGTTTTGATGCGGATGAGAGGTGACATATCCATTTTGACGGTGTGAAAGACACGGTTCAAATCTGGGTCTCTCACGTGGAAGACACAAGTGTCTACCATTAGACCTAGTGGACATCCTCAAGGCCTGAAGGTGCAGCTTGAGGTCACATGTCTCAGGCAGGGCTACCTCATCAGAAGAGTGTACTTCTAAATGACCTCTGCTACCAGGGCACAGCAGGGCATGTAAAGTACAGGACAGGATGTCCCTCTGATATGGTTGTGTGGCTATCTTTTTAAAAACACTTTTTTATTTTTTTTACATAAATGCATTATTATTATTATTATTATTATTAGTAGTCGTAGTATTATTTTTATTTTTATTAGTATTATTATTATGATTATTATTATTACCACATCTATGTGATTTATAATGTTTAATAATAATAATGGATCGGATTTATAAAGCACATTTCTTGAACCCATAATGCTGGTAATGCGTTTCATAAAACATTATCATTAGCAAAGTGGTCTTAAGTTACCCACTCACACGACATGGCCCAACACACACACACACGCACACACGCACACAGGCACACGCACGCATGCACACAGGCACACGCACGCACGCACGCACACAGGCACACGCACGCACGCACGCACGCACGCACACACATGCACACACGCACACACACACACACACACACACACACACACACACACACACACACACACACTCAACAAGTCCTTGTGGACATACTGGTGTTGTTTTTTGACTGTGTACAAACGGTTTTTCTATTTGTGCCAATAAACTCAACTAAATGGCTTGTGGTGTCACACGACTAGGGACAAGCATGAGTGACGTGTCAAAGGTCAGAGTTCACTCCCTCCAGCTGAGGAGCAGAAGTCTAGCCGTGTTGTTCGCTAACGTGTGCTTCTGTAAAACCTCCTGAATGTTTCATAAAACATGATCATTAACTCACCAGCTGCCAAAGAGTTCATGCCAGATTGATACATTTGATGGATTTGCGGTTGTGTATGCAGTATGAGGTATGAAGTGCAATAGCTTTACATGACGCACATTCTGTCTCTGACTGTAGCTATGATCACTCATCTCTCTCTCTCCCTCCCTCTCTCCCTCCCTTCTTCTCTCCCTCCCTCTCCCCCTCCCTCTCCCCCTCCTTCTCCCACTCTCTCCCTCTCTCTGTAGGCGCCATCTTTGATGAGTCGGCCAGGAAGGATGACGAGGTGTTTCGCCTGGCAGTGGCGGACCTCAACCTCAACAACGAGATCCTGGAGACTGAGAAGATCACCGTCTCCGTGGAGTTTGTTGATGGCAACAACCCCTTCCAGGCGGTCCAAGAAGGTAAGACACTGCCCTATGGGTCACTGGTTTGAGTCCCAGAACTGTCAAGAACTGTTTTGATTAATAATTTCACATAAAAGAGTCTGTCCGTAGACAGACCTCCTGCCCCTACACTCTGGAGAGAGGTTTGTGGAGATCTGTAAACTCCTGGATAGGCATATTGGCTTGGGATCCCCACAGGAAAAGTCAAACCAGGGTTTGGCAGATCGCCTTGAGGTTCTGGAGCAAGGCCAGTCACTGGACGGGTGCTGGTTCCATTCCTAATCCTGATAAATGTCGGCCCTATGCCCGGGCTTGTCTAGATCTGTTGGATTGGATAAGTATTAGCAACGATGGCAATGATTTCACCCGGAGGTTAGAAATAAGCTCTCCACTCCTCCCTTCATATTCACTCTAATCAGTTCAGAACCGTGGGGCGCTGAGAGGCCAGGGGTTGGTTCTGGACGGAGCACAACGGTCCATCTCCTGTCTGCCCGGCCAGAGGAGACCAGGTGGCAAAGAGCCATTATCTCCCCAGCCTCAGCTTGGTTCTTCTGGGGTGGAGAGGAGAGGAGAGGAGAGGAGAGGAGAGGAGAGGAGAGGACACACACACACACACACACACACACACACACACACACACACACACACACACACACACACACACACACACACACACACACACAACACACACACCCATCCCCACACCCACACCCACACCCCCACCCACCCACACACACACACACACACACACACACCCACACCCACACCCACACCCACACCCACACCCACACCCACACCCACAGTCCAGTCCACAGATTAGTGAGCTCTCTACTTCTCACACACATCCCTCTGAAAACCACCTCTGTCTCCGACCCCAGACCAGGATCAATGACATCCTGAACTCAATAGCACTTGATGAGGATTTCAAGGCATGGCCTTTCACATGATCATCGAGTTCGGCCATTTCATATTCCTTGCCATTTAGAAATAAATGGCTTTGAAAAGGTTATTTAGCAGCAATGAATCAGAAAGTAACAGTGAAAATATTCATATCCCCCCCTGAGATTCCTTATATGATCTGTTTTGATGATAAATTAGATATTTTTTGCTTTTTGCGATATCTGCCAGATTTTCAGATACAATTCAATCCTGCCATTTCACGAATCCTCTGACAGTTAATTAGGCCAGTTATCACAGACGCCATTTTCCTCCTGAGCTACACGATCTGATAAGGACATAGTGAGAAGTTTGGCTCCTATCTATCTCCACGCTGTGATTTAATTAACTGATAATTGAAACAGAAATCCACACGTGTCACAAACGCATGTTACACAGAACAAAACAGAGGTAGCTACACCGCTAACAGAGGTAGCTACACCGCTAACAGAGATATCTACACCACTAAGAGAGGTAGCTACACCGCTAACAGAGATAGCTACACCGCTAACAGAGATAGCTACACCGCTAACAGAGGTAGCTACATTGGTAACAGAGATAGTTACACCACTAACAGAGAGGTAGCATGTTCCCAGAGATACCCAGAGATACTCTTCTGGCATCAAACAGACAAGGCTACCTGCTCCTACATGTCACCCAGAACAAAACAGACCTAACTACGCTAGGAGAAGGAACATTCCAGATGTTTCACATAGAGAGATACCCTATATCTCCTCAGACATCAAACAGACCTGGCTACCCGCTCGTGCCAGGAGTAATGGAGTCTGTAATTGCACCCCAACTCTCCCTCTCCCTCCTCGTAGAGACGGAAGGTTGAACACAAGGTGAGTCCTGAGTAGATCCTGCAAGTCGTCTAATGGAGTCCCGCGTTTGGTCGGGTGAGCTCAGACCTAAGAGCCTTGTGATTGGAGGACTGGGCGCTCACAGTGTGCAGACCGAAGAGGCTTGTTAGGCCCGGTGCTTTTGTTAAAGGGCCTCTCTGGTCTCCATACCACAGCATCTCTTTGAAGTCCCATTAGCAGCCCGGGTTATTACCCAACACAGTACATCTGTTTACCGCTTCAGTCAGAAGAAAGGGAGGAGGATGTCTCCTGCCTCTGCGACGCTGTTCCCTCTAGTAGCAGATGAACTACAGTGGATGCCCACACACAGTCTCCGACCAACATAACCTTCTACTTCTCAAAGTTGGTTTTCTCCTACGCACCTGCTGAAACACACACCATCTCAAGCTCAGTGAGAGATCCAGCTGTGCATCGAAACACTTCCTCTCTCCTCTCTCACATGTGTGCCTCTCTCTGAAGACCGTGGCGCGTGTATCTACTTTCATTAATCAAAACGGGGATTTATGAAAGTAATTTTTCGTCACAGGCGCATGGTTATTAGACAAGGTATTAGAATGTGCTTCTTCATGGTGATGCATGGCTGTGTGGATAATCTATTATGGTGTCATGCAGACTTAATTCACAATTAATTGTTTTTCTCTTCTTCTCATTTATAAATGCGCGCACACACGTGTGCACACACTGACACACATACACACACACACACACACACACACACACACACACACACACACATGCAC
>NC_139661.1:14181183-14184094 GCF_951799395.1 Argentina silus
GTGTGTGTGTGTGTGTGTGTGTGTGTGTGTGTGTGTGTGTGTGTGTGCTTGTCTGTATTCCTGTATTCCTGTATGCCTTCTGTTTGGCAGAGAAACTCCAAACCCTCAGTCTCTGATTGGTTCCCTGCAGCGTCGGAGGAGTCAGCCAAAGGATGATGTCATCACAGTGGGCCGTGTGAATGATGATATTCCAGGAAGGAAGCGCCAGGCTCTTCTCAGTCATATACTAATTTGTCCTTAGAGACAATTTAAATAACCATCAGACAATCACATCCTACAACATGTTCTAATTGCAACGTGTAATTTCTTTTAATGTTGTTATGTGTCTGTGGAACCCAAGACACAACTGTTACTGATTGGAATGTTCTGGTTGGATAAGTAAATTAAATGAAGAAAGATTCAAGAAACGTAAAAGCACATTAAAGCACACAAATAAGCAGTGGAAGTCATTAGTTCAGCACCCTGTGTGTGTGTGTGTGTATTATTATAGTCAGGACACATGCACGCACGCACACATACGCACATGCACACGCGCACACACACACACACACACACACACACACACACACACACACACACACACACACACACACACACACACACACACACACACACACACACCTCCAACCTTTCCTTTATTCAATAATTAAACCGCAAACAATGCACCCATCTGACTCCTTTGTTGGTAGAGGGCAATTTGACAGGCTTACAAAACGGTCAATAAATTAATAAACTGCATGGGAACAATACCAGGGAGGCCGGCTGAAAAGGCTCACTTTAATACTCATGTTTTATGGTGTCTATAAAGTATGGGGGATAGGAGCGGCCAAAAAAGCTCTTCTCTCTCTCTGCTTTAATGTTGTAGACATCAACGCATGGCCTAACTGGTTGGTACAGCGCTGTAAGCAAGTCAGTGTGTGTGTGTGTGTGTGTGTGTGTGTGTGTGTGTGTAAGCAAGTCGGTACACCAAGATAAAAAAGACTTAAGAAGACAGCTACTTCTATAAAACATTTAAAGACTGGACATCAATAAATAATGTGATAGTCAACCGCTGTTTCACTATCCCCATCGCTAATCTAGCTCCCTCAGATGTGTGTGTGTGTGTGTGTGTGTGTGAGTGTGTGTGTGTGTGTGTGTGAGTGCATGTGTAGGCATCTCCACCACCTCAGGGGTAATTGTCCCTAGCACAGACACAGCTTTCAGTGGTGTGAAAGGAGGGGTCCCATCGCCCGCGGTGGGGAGAGCTTGGCCTCTTGTTCTGTAGAAAGCCACCCCACAACGCACACAGCCAAGGCCCGAATAGTAACTTTCATTTATTTCACACATTTCCTCTTCAACCTCAATCTGGCTCTTTTCAGAATCACCCACAATGCATCCTGTCTCTTTAATGACAGTGCTCTGTCCTGATCGTCGTGAGTCCCCTGTGAGACGAAGAATGAGTCCACCCCCACCCCCCCTCCCCTGAGAGCCCCCCCCCCCCCCTCCACCCCACCCCCCCTCCACCCTATACCCAGATGAGGCAGCTCTTTTCTCCTGGGAGGCTCCTGATTGCATCCCCACCCCCCCACCCTCTCCCCTACCCAATCACCCTGCAGAGACTCAGACACAGAATACAGATCAGCAGCTTCCTTCACTTCTATCATATTGATCTGAATCACTTTCAGGAGGATGGTAATTATTTGGGCTACCTCTGTGAGCCCACACTGGCTCTCTCTCTCTCTCTCTCTCTCTCTCTCTCTCTCTCTCTCTCTCTCTCTCTTTCACTCTCTCTCTCTCTTGATCTTTCTCTCCTTCACTCTCTGTCTCTTTATGTCTATCTCTCTCTTACTCTCTCTCTCTCAATCTTTCTCTCTTTTGGTCTATTTTACTCTCTCTTTATGTCTCTCTCTTCCTCTATTCTCTTCCTCTATACCTCTCCCCCCCCCCCCTCTCTCTCTCTCTCTCTCTCTCCCCCCGCCTCTCTCTCTAGCTGGTCATTGGGCTCCTGGGTGGTATGATGACTTCATCCCTGTATAAAAGGAGGACAGTGTCTGTGTGAGTGTGTACCCAGATGGGCCCTGCTCCCAGTGCTGGTCACTATGGACCAAAAGCTTAGCTTAGCACAATAGATATGTGGAATCTGCATTGATCCCGAGGCTAGGGAGAGTAGTCTCTCCTGTCTTCCCAGAGAACCTGTGGGGAGGGTACAGAGACATATCCTGACCCCCTGTTACCCCTCCATGCTGACCCAGACCCCCCTCACTCCTCTGGGCATGATCACCCCACTGCTTGGCCCTGGGACCACCATGGATCGTGATGGTGGTGGTGGGGGGGGGGGTTGGTTATGAGAGGCTAGGCTAGGCTGACGATTCTCTGCACGATCAATCCAGTCTGCCCCAGCGAGGTCAGACAGGGCAGATCCTAGGGTGAGAGGCAGGTTAACAATTCACAGAGAGAAATAACTCTCTCTATTGATCATTCTGGTGAATAGGGGCCTGAGGAGGGGTGTGAGAGAGAGTGTGGTGTGTGTGGTGTGTGGTGTGGTGTGTGTGTGTGTGTGTGTGTGTGTGTGTGTGTAAATGTGTGGTGTGTATGTCTCTGCAAATACCACTAGATTTTAGTGTTTGACTCTATGTACTCTTGACCTTTATGAATTTATAAATGTATTCATGATTATCTCTTTGGTGAAGTGAATGTTGATTCTCTGTCAATGTTTGCTGTGTGTAAGCCTCATTCTCTTCCTCTAAAAAACAACTCTCCAATTCTAAAATCCCCCACCCCCTTTCGCCCCCTACCGTCCCCTACCGCCCCTTACCACCCCCCTACCGCCCCCCTACCGCCCCCTACTGCCCCCTACTGCCCCCTACTGCCCCCTACCTCCTCCTCTCTTTGTGCTGATTGGAGCAGACTAATCTCCTCATTTCCACCTTTT
>NC_139661.1:14184294-14186794 GCF_951799395.1 Argentina silus
TTGTGTGTGTGTGTGTGTGTGTGTGTGTGTGTGTGTGCATGTGTGTGTGCGTGTGTGTGTGAGTGTGTGTGTGTGTGTCACAGTGTATGTGTGTGTGTGCCACACAGATCTATTTCACCTGGGAGCAGCACAGTGCACTTCTACTCCCCACAGATCCTCTGCCTTGGCCTCGGAGGGGGTTTAATGCTGAGCTGTGTGTAGTCATTGATTATGTGCTGCGGTTTAGTGTCTGCGTGTCCTTGGTTGTGTTTTTATTGCGTGCTTATTGGTGTTGTACATGTATCGGCTGGTGCAATCACATTGCCCCTCTGGTGATGAATAAAGTCATGTGTTATCTTATGAAACACATGCGTGTTTGACACCATTCCTCATTCCATTCCATGGGCATCGGCATGAGCCCGTCCCCAATCCAATTTCTACCTCCACCAGCCTCTCCCTCCCTACCATAACACCTAAGTGGGTTTCTATGAGGAATTGAAGGAGGGAAGACAAGGAAAGGAGGTATGTTTAGACTATTGACCTGCACCTTAGATACCTCCCTCTGGCCTCCTCCTCCCTCCCTCCCTCCCTCCCTCCCTCCCTCCTCCCCCCCCTCCTCCCTCCCTCCCCCCTCCCCCCCCTCCTCCCCCCCTCCCCCCCTCCTCTCCCTCCCTCCCTCCCTCCCCTCAGGCTGAGCGATGCTGTGATTAGCCCCCCCCCTCCCGCACCCCCCCCACCCCTCCCTCTCTAGGGGCAGGTGATTGATGTGTGTGTGACAGCTGCACAGTCTCCCTGACGGATCCCGACCAGCCTTATGAAAGTCATTAGCTAATTCACTAATCAATATCAATGAAAACAGCCTCTCATTTCCACGTCTCCCCCATCGCTCCTCTCCTCCGGTGGGATGTGGGGGGGTAGGGGGGTGGAGGGAGGGAGGGAAGGAGTGAGGGAGGGAGGGAGGGAGGTGGGGGGGGTGGGGGGGGGGGGGGGGGGAGGGGAGAGAGAGGGAGGCGGAGAGAGATCGATCAACTCACACTCCCAAATGGACGTCCGAACCCCCCTCCCCTCCCTCGAGGGTTCATTCATCCTTATTTATCTTTATTTCTTCTTCTCTCGTTATTCTCTCGTTCTTCTCTTGTTCTCTCTCTCATTAGCATATTCTCTCCGGGTTTTAAAGCCATCCTAATGAAAGGCTTAATGACGGGCAGGGCAGCCAAGCGGGCCGGGCTCAGAACCGCTGGAGTAACAGTGTGTTGGATAGAGATCCATACTGCTTCAACTCACTCCCTGGGCCACTTCTGGATCCACCCAGGGGAGGCTAGTGGAGGTAGAAATCAGAGGACGGGGGCTCATTGTAATGCATGGAACGGAATGAGGAATGGTATCAAATGTTTGTTACCATTCGTCATTCCATTCCATACATTACAATGAGCCCCCGTCCTCCGATTTCTACCTCCACCAGCCTCCCCTGCAATACTCACGGTGGGCTAGGGCTTGTACTGTATAGGCCATTCATTCTATGAGACCTAGCATACCGCTAACAAATGTAGAGAGGTGTCAGCCAGGCAGTCTCAATGGTAAGCCATTATACAGTAGATTCACGTTATACAGTAGATTCACGTTATACAGTAGATTTCCCATTATACAGTAGATTCACTGTACCATGCATTCCCATTGATCTGTTGTGTATTCTGTCCATGTGGGAATGTAGATTCTGGTCGTGTTCGTTCTGATAACCGCTGTACGGAGGAAGCCAGGAAGTGTGCAGGGCAGTTGATAGACGGTGGTTATCTGAAGGTAATGTATCCACTGACTGGTGTTCAGTCAGAGCACTGGAGTGTAACCACAGCTATGTGTGTCCGTCTGTACCTGGAGAATGTCAAGTGATGCTCCAAGCAGATAGGGGACCGGGGGGGGGGGAGGTCATTGTGTGTGTGTGTGTGTGACAAGGTCGTTGTAATGTGCACACTTGTGTGTTTAATACCGTTCCTCGTTCCGTTCCCACGACAATGAGCCCAAGCAGCCTCAGATTTCTACCTCCGCCAGCAACAGGGATCAGGGATGTAGAGTACAGGACAGGCGATTGACAAAGCAAAGACACCCGTGGGTAATTATGGACCCGTATGGGTCTTGTTACTGGGGTCACACAATGTTCATTACCATGGCACATCTCATAATGACACGTTGCATGATTGGCTATCATCGTTGCTGTGGAGACAAAGGGGATGTAGGGGGTGATAGGTAGGGTGATGGGTAGGGAGGGAGGGGGGAGAGGAAGGGGATGTAGGGGTGATAGGTAGGGTGATGGGTAGGGAAGGAGGGGGGAGAGGAAGGGGATGTAGGGGTGATAGGTAGGGTGATGGGTAGGGAGGGAGGGGGGAGAGGAAGGGGATGTAGGGGTGATAGGTAGGGTGATGGGTAGGGAGGGAGGGGGGAGAGGAAGAAGTAATAACATCTCTTGTCGTCTTTTAGCATTCTATTAACATTGGGAGTCGTTGGGAAGTGAGCATGCAGGGCTGTG
>NC_139661.1:14221794-14231794 GCF_951799395.1 Argentina silus
GAGAAAGAGGGATAGAATGAGGGAGAGAAAGAGGGAGAGAAAGAGGGAGAGAAAGAGGGAGAGAGTGGTTTTCTGACCAGATCGTCGGGAGCCAGCCAGGAGGACAGAGGGGATGTTTGCTGTTTAAATCGTGCTGTCCTCCGAGATGTGTCACTAACTCTGTCAAACATGTTCTAAACCAATCAGCTATGCAGCAGGGCATCCTGGGAAGCTAAACCAATCAGCTATGCAGCAGGGCATCCTGGGAGGGAGGAAGTGACACATGGCACAGGCTAGCAGGAAGTAGGTCATGTGACCGTTTGATTTCATTATGAATGTTATTGTGATTATAAATATCCCTCCGCCCCCCTGCTACTGTACACTGATACAGATGTAAGCTGCTGAGGATTTCTTCCTCCGACGAGGAACGGAACACAGAACACAGAACACAGAACACAGAACTTAGAACACAGAACACAGAACACACAACACATAACACATAACACACAACACAGAAATCAGAACACGGAACACAGAACATAGAACACAGAAAACAGAAGACAGAACATACAACACAGAACATACAACACAACACACAACACAGGACGCTGATCAAATCTGTCCCGTAGAGCAGACATACACCTTTAGAATTTCTGCTGGTCTTGAGGAATAAGTTTGTCACTGGAGGGCAGGCTCATTGTAATGCATGGAATCCTGGAGGAAAAAAGAGGTTAAAATAGTTAGAATGTTTGTAAAGCATCTTTCGGTCTTAAAGAAGCACTATATACATTTTATGTGTTATTATTGTTCTTATTGTTATTATTGTTGATCTGGAGTTTCTGCTTCATTCAATGATAATGTTGAGATAATGCATAGTCAGTGGTAATGCAGTAAACATAAGGTAAACAAAAGAACTGCATTTGAGACAGGCAACTGTTAAGTCTACTTTCCATCAGTCTGTAACAGAATCTTTTTGGGGCTAATATAACATATTCAGACAAACATAATGAAATGCCACCACTGCTTTCTACCAGTTAGATTCATAATCATCTCTTGTCAAGAGCAATATTAGCTATGAAATGCAAATAGGAAACTACATCCCAAGATAAACTCACAATTTATCGCCAATCAAACAAATAATCTCCCAGTCAACTGTTTCAAGGCCCTAATATTATAGTCTTGTTTTACGCACCTTCAACCGTGGAAATATAATTCATTTTCTGGGTCCTCCACACTTTGGCTTAATAGAATAGAATAAAACAGAACAAAATAGTTTTGCAACACACTGTGATATCTGAAGAAACATTTATACATCAGGGAAGGCTGGTGGAGGGAGAAATTGGAGGACGGGCTCATTGTAATGCATGGAATGTGTTCGATGCCATTCCTCACTCCGTTCCATGCATTACAATGAGCCTGTCCTCCGATTCCTACCTTTAGTCTCTGACAGGCTTTATCAGATAACAAAATCCTCATCTGTTGTGTGGAGAAGTCTCGACTGGCTGACAATGAACCGCAGTGACGTTGACACGTGAAACAGATCCATGTTAAACATTTAATTACTGAAAAAAGGAACGAAAGATGAAGCAGATTGTGCCTGGGAATCGATTTGGTCATGAGTTTGGTCATTCAGAACTTCCTGATTTTGTGTCAGCAACAAAACTGCCTTTTTCCAAAGCACAAGGCTGTTCTCTACTTCCTTTCAACATCACAGCGGTTTGGATGTCAATGATATGGAATGAGGACTGGTGTCCGTTCCATGCATCACAATGAGCCTGTCTCTCAATCTCTCAACCTCCACTGCTAGACATCACAAGACAGACAGATTGCCGTAGTGTTGATTGGTATGACTGACTACCATACAGAGTGGTATTATTGTTAGCCTGTGTGTGTGTGTGTGTGTGTGTGTGTGTGTGTGTGTGTGTGTGTATGTGTGTGTGGATGGTTGTGTGTGCCTGCGTGTGTGTGTGTGTGTGTATGTGTGTGTGTGTATGGTTGTGCATGTCTGCATGTGTGTGTGTATGGTTGTGCATGTCTGCGTGTGTGTGTGTATGTGTGTGTGTGTGTGTGTGTGTGTGTATGGTTGTGCGTCCGTGCGTGTGGTGTTTATGTGTGTGTGTGTGTATGGTTGTGTTTGTCTGCATGTGTGTGTGTATGGTTGTGCATGTCTGCGTGTGTGTATGGTTGTGCGTGTCTGTGTGTGTGCGTGTGTGTGTGTGTGTGTGTGTGTGGTTGTGCGTGCGTGTGTGTGGTGTGTATGTGTGTGTGTGTGTGTGTGAGTGTGTGACAGCTGTAGAGTGCCGGTCTGGGCCTCCGTGGTGGGAATCTCCTGGCTCCGCAGTCCGCCAGGCAGCACGGTACACACGGTTGCTCAGATTAGCCCCGTTCCTTAAGGCTGGTCTGGGTTTGAACCGGCCCCCGAAGTGTCGGACGCAACATTAGCTCCCAGACACAAGACAGACTGAGGGTGAACAGGGTTACCCTTCATTAAATCTGGACCCCCAGCCCCCAGCCCCCACCCCCTCAGCCCCCAGCCTGCCCCGATCGGTAATCACAACCCGCCAGCGCTGATCCAAACCACTGTGATGTTGAAAGGAAGCAGCCTTGTGCTTTGGGGAAAAAGGCTGTTTTTTGCTGTCACAAAACCAGGAAGTTCTGAATGACCAAACTCAAGACCAAATCGATTCCCAGACACAATCTTCTTCTTCTTTCTTTACGTTTTTTTCGGTAATTAAATGTTTAAGATGGATCCGTTCCACATGTCAAAGTCACTGCGGTTCATTGTCAGTCAGTCGAGGCTCCTCCACACAACAGATGAGGATTTTATTATCTGGTAAAGCCTGTCAGAGACTAAACCCTAATGATCTGACTGAGAGAGAGGGAGAGAGAGAGAGAGAGAGAGAGAGAGAGAGAGAGAGAGAGAGGGAGAGGGAGAGGGAGAGGGAGGAAGAGAGAGAGAGAGAGACAGAGAGGGAGAGGGAGAGAGAGAGAGAGAGAGAGACAGAGAGGGAGAGGGAGAGGGAGAGGGAGAGGGAGGAAGAGAGAGAGAGAGAGACAGAGAGGGAGAGGGAGAGGGAGGAAGAGAGAGAGAGAGAGACAGAGAGGGAGAGGGAGAGGGAGGAAGAGAGAGAGAGGAAAAGAGATGAAGAGAGGAGGAGCGAGAGAGGAATGGAAAGGGTGAAAGGAAAAGGGATTGTAGTCTCTAAGCTGAGAATCCTCCCGAGACGTGTCACTCTCCCTGCCTCTTTAACCAAAGAGGGGAGTCAGAGCTCACAGCTCACAGCTCGTCAGTTCGCTAAACGCCCCGACGCCTAGCTGCGTCGCTAGCTAAAAACCTCCAACGCTGCTACATATCAATAACAGCATTTCATAATTCATGCTGTCGTTCCTCTCAGACAGCCGGACGAGACTGCTCTCACGTCAGCGCATGCCCCGGGAACGGGATTTTCAGATGACGGGTTCGCGGACCGTGTTTTGATCTTCCTCCCATCCCCATCTGACCATCATCCGACCAACAGCCTGTCTATTGGGCCCATCAACGGGCCCCGGTACCGCCTCTGTGTCTGTCTTTGAGCCCTGAGATCACAGACCTGGGAGTATTTACGAACATCGCCACGGAAACGAAAGGGGCTGTCAATCAAAGGGATCTCAAAGACAGCTCGGACAGTTCTGTCAGCATGCATCAGAATATGTAATTAACACAGACATGGAGATAGACCCTGGAGTTCTGGTCTCCTGGCAACCCTCACAGAGGCTAATCTAAACCAAAATACGGTCTCTCGTGGAAAAAAAATATTTTTAAAAGATCTTAATGATCTAACCAGGAGAACTAAAGGTTAAATACATCAAATATGTGTTCATGCGTCGGAATATCAATCTGTATAGCCAATGTATAATATAATATATTAGCGTATCATATGCTAGGCTACGCTAGTGTCCAGAGTGTAGCCGTGACTGGCGTGTGTCCTGTGTAGAAGCTAACAGCAGTGGGCAGTGGGCTGTGTGTGTGAGCCCTGTTTGATAATTTCATCATTTGCCTCTCAGCCTGGCTGGACTCTGCTTCCTCTGTCAGTGTATTTACAGACATGCTGCTGACCTCTGCTTGTATTACAGTCAGACGGAATGGGACAAACCGTTAGATCAGTCACTGTGTGTGTGTGTGTGTGTGTGTGTGTGTGTGTGTGTGTGTGTGTGTGTGTGTGTGTGTGTGTGTGTGGGTGTGTGTGTGTGTGTGTGTGTATGCGATTGCGCCTGTGTGCGATTGCCTGTGTGTGTGTGTGTGTGTGTGTGTGTGTGTGTGTGTGTGTGTGTGTGTGTGTGTGTGTGTGTGTCCACGCATGTCCACGCGCTAGCCTGTGATAAGCACTAATGATGTTTCCTCAGTCAGGATATGGCTCTCACTCCGGGTACACTAAAGGCCTGCCCACAATTAGAACAATGAAGCTGCCACCACACAACCGGTACCGCAGGAGAACATGTCACATGGCTAGCAAGCTATGCTATGCTATGCCATGCTACGCTATGCTAGGCTACGCTAGGCTACGCTAGGCTACGCTAGGCTACGCTAGGCTACGCTAGCAAGAGTCAGTGTTTGATCTGAGCAGCTTCTACAGTCTGCCTCCTGTTTAACTGTGCTTTGTAGCTACACCACATCTTCAGCTCCCATTATGCCGTTACATTACACTGCTAAAGACAAACGAAACAAAATGTTCCCCCGTGACACAGGGAATGAGGGCAGAAAGAGAAAGAGAGAGAGAGAGAGAGAGAGAGAGAGAGAGAGAGAGAGAGAGAGAGAGAGAGAGCGGAGGAAATGGAAAGAGAGAAAAGACTGTCTGTCTATCGATCCCCACGTCCCTCCCGCGGTGTGTTGCGCTGCATACTTAATCCAGACGGCTACTCAGGGTGTGAGTGTGTGTGTGTGTGTGTGTGTGTGTGTGTGTATGTGTGTGTGTGTGTGTGTGTGTGTGTGTGTGTGTGTGTGTGTGTGTGTGTGTGTGTGTGTGTGGCGTTGTGCACTGTGCATATCTAATCCTGACTGGGGTTGTTTCGACCATGCAGAGTGGTTGGTGCTTTGCATGCTGGGAAATGACTATCAGACAGTGGGCTGCATCTCAATAGTCTTGTCTCCTCCTCTTCTCATCTGCTCTCCTCCTCTCTCCTCATCTCCTCCCCTCATCTCCTCTCCTCGTCTCCTCCTCCCCTCATCTCCTCTCCTCGTCTCCTCCTCTCCTCTCCTCTCCTCTCCTCTCCTCTCCTCTCCTCTCCTCTCCTCTCCTCATCTCCTATCCTCTCCTCCTCTCCTCTCCTCATCTCCTCTCTTCGTCTCCTCCTCTCCTCTCCTCTCCTCATCTCTCCTCCTCTCCTCCTCTCCTCCTCTCCTCCTCTCCTCATCCCCTCTCCTCATCTCCAATCCTCTCCTCTCCTCATCTTCTGTCCTCATCTCCTCTCCTCGTTCCTCCTCTCCTGTCTTCGTCTCCTCTCTTAGTCTGCTCTCCTTTATTTACACCCACTTTAACTAGGTCTTTCTAGGTGACTGTATAGTTGACCCTGTGTTAATCTATGTCCAGTACTGTATAGTTGACCCTGTGTTAATCTATGTCCAGTACTGTATAGTTGACCCTGTGTTAATCTATGTCCAGTACTTTATAGTTGACCCTGTGTTAATCTATGTCCAGTACTTTATAGTTGACCCTGTGTTAATCTATGTCCAGTACTTTATAGTTGACCCTGTGTTAATCTATGTCCAGTACTGTATAGTTGACCCTGTGTTAATCTATGTCCAGTACTTTATAGTTGACCCTGTGTTAATCTATGTCCAGTACTTTATAGTTGACCCTGTGTTAATCTATGTCCAGTACTGTATAGTTGACCCTGTGTTAATCTATGTCCAGTACTTTATAGTTGACCCTGTGTTAATCTATGTCCAGTACTTTATAGTTGACCCTGTGTTAATCTATGTCCAGTACTTTATAGTTGACCCTGTGTTAATCTATGTCCAGTACTTTATAGTTGACCCTGTGTTACTTTCCCCTGCACTGTCATCTGTTGAACCAGTAGATTGGGAACCTAACTGTTAATTATATGCAATTTGATACAGTTTCCATAGTAAATGATTCTCCCGAAAGTCATTATTTATTTATTTCAGCCTGGGGACGTTTATTTTGATGTGTGTAAAATCAGACTCACCCAGTGAGAGGGTAATTCAATGCTCTAGTTCCATTCTTCACGGCAGCTACGCTATAGCAGCCCTAGACCTACACACACACACACACACACACACACACACACACACACACACACACGTACGCACGCACACACACACACACACACACACGTGCATGCACGCACGCACAGACACATGCATGCACACACACGCACACACACACACACACACACACACACACACACACACACACACACACACACACACACGCACGCACACACACGCTCAAAATAGCGCCTCATTAGCCTAGTTTCCTTCCATCTTTTACCACAGTGACAAGAGAGAAGAGAGTAAGGGTGTCTACTTTCTTCCTGTCCTCCTGCAGAGCCACAGATTAATGAGGTTGAATAGACACACAGACAGGCTTCCAGGAGGCAGGTAAACTCCTGTCTGTCTGAGAGGAAAATACACCTTTTTTCCTTTCTTTTCTTCTCTTCTTCCCCTCCCTCCCTCCCTCTGCTCTGTGCACGTCCCGGCTCCATATTTTCCTCCGGATGGGGAGAGATAAGTGAAATGAGATTACGGCATGGCCGGAGTAACAGGACAGTTCTGACAACCCTGCTGGAGCCATCCTGTTAGGCCTGTCTGAGTGCTGGATGCTGTGACTAATCCAATATCTGCTGTGTGTGTGTGTGTGTGTGTGTGTGTGTGTGTGATCGTTCGGGGGGGGGGTGGGGGGAGGCCGCGCTGTGTGGACAGTGTGTGGTGATCCCGACCAGACTAGTCAACGGTAAACTTATCCAACAATATGTAAATAAATACTCCTAATTTAATCGTGTATCTATACACAATATTCCCAATTGTATGTCCTGGTTGAGGCATTAGAGAGATTTTTGGACATCATAAACAGAAGATAGGCTATGTGAGGGTTAGTGAATTTACGAACTTCTTTACGAACTTCTTTACTAACTTCTTTACTAACTTCCTTACTAACTTTTTTACTAACTTCTTTACTAACTTGTTTACTAACTTCTTTACTAACTTCCTTACTAACTTTTTTACTAACTTCTTTACTAACTTCTTTACTAACTTCTTTACTAACTTATTTACTCGCTGCGTGGCGGTTATGCAGTATTAGGCCTTACCTTTGAGTGGTTTAGATAATGTTAAGTTGTCAGGGGAAGGCATTAGCAAACATTAGCAATAGCAACAATAATTAGCAAATATTGTTGTCCATACTGTAGCACGAATCAAACCAGCAATGTCCACCCCACCAGCTTTCTTCTACGGCGCTCCTCTTTCCATATTTACCTGCCAGTATGCCAGTATGCCAGTACAGCTAAAACAGTCAACCAGGACAAGCAATTGGGAAGGCATACTATCGTGTATAGGCACAGCATTTGAGTAGGAGACTGGTCTGACTTATCAGTGTGGAGCAGAGGGGAGAAGGCTAAGCACCCAGCTCTGGGATCCCAGCCACCTCCACCCCTGGCGGGCTGCAAGGCCACAGCCCCCCCCTGAACCGGTCACACACACACGCACACACACACACACACACACACACACACACACACACACACACACACACACACACACACACACACACACACACACACACACACGTAAGCAGACACATGCATAAGCACACACACAAGCAGACACACGCGTAAGCACATACACGCGCAAGCACACACACACACACACACACACGTTTGACTGTGCTTATGTCACGCTCCCGTTCATTTGCATTTGAACACATACACACACACACACACACACACACACACACACACACACACACACACATACGCACACACAGCAGATATGGGATTAGTCACAGCAACCCTGCTCTCCCTCCACCACCCTGGCATCCACATATGGGGGCACAGCCACCTCTCTGCCCCCCCGCCACAAATGCCTCGCCCCCCCACCTACCCACCTCCCTGTACACCCATCACAAAGAGTTTGCTCTTCCCGGGAGAGAGGGGGGTAGCTAGGCTTATTGTCAGTAACAGCTAGAATAGCTCCCAGGCAATGCTTTAACATGATCAGCGTTTTATTACGGCTGTGCTCGGCTCCTCTGCTCTCCGCCAGACACAGAAGCTGTTTTTATGAGGCCTCTCTCTCTCAGCGTGACTCACTTCTCCCACAGTACACACACACACACACACTCACACACACACACACACACACACACACACTCACACACACACACACACACTCACACACACACACACACACTCACACACACACACTCACACACACACACACGCACACACACACACACACACACACACACAGACACACACACAAACACCTTTAAGAAAGTATAGACAGTTCAGTGCCCACTCACCGATGCCTTTTCAATGCCCCAAGCTACATCAGTGTGTGTGTGTGTGTGTGTGTGTGTGTGTGTGTGTGTGTGTGTGTGTGTGTGTGTGTGTGTGTGTGTGTGTGTGTGTGTGTGTGTGTTCAAATGCAAAGGAATGGGATCGTGACATAACTTCTTAACTTTTGATTGGGTGGGCAAGACACATGTTTGGCCACCGCCACCCCTGCCCATGGCCACCGCCAGCCTTGATCCAGACATCTTCCCACACAAATGTCTCACTCACCGTGAAAAGCTATAACCTCCACTTAAAACCTTTAAAAAAGCACAATATTGCCAGCAACTTTATTCGACTTCTAACACCTGTCGAATGTGTTTTTAAATACGTGGCGATGTGTTTGAACAACTCTTTATGTCTATTTACTGTGCCTTACCATCTGGCTGCGACTCACTTCATCCACCATTACGGTTCCGCTGCAGCACTCACAGCAGCCATTTTGTGCAAGAACTTTTTATTTTATTTTTAACAAACAAGCAGCAGTTTCTTTGTATATTTCAGTGTTTTGGCTGCAGTGTGTGTGTGTGTTGTTGTGTTTATAAGAGGAGGCTGAAGAGGAGTCAAAGGTCATCCTCCCCCTTGTGTCTGTAGCTAGACTCCCTTGGCTGTTTAATTATAAACCCCCACCAGGACTCCCTCTCTCCCTCTCTCTTCCTCCCTTTCTCTCCCTCTCTTCCTCATTGTTAATTAACCTTCATTGACTGGCTGGCGGGTATTAAATTCCAGCTTTATCTCCTGACATTTAAACGACTGATATACAGTCAAGTGTTGAGGGCTCAGGCAACAGGCTCAGTACACTCTGTGTGTGTGTGTTTGTGTGTGTGCATGTGCGTGTGCATGTTAGTGTGTGTGAGTGTGTGTGTATGTTTGTGTGTGTGCATGTGCGTGTGCATGTTAGTGTGTGTGTGTGTGTGTGTGTGTGTGTGCGTGTGGACTGCCTTTGTTCCTATCTCGCCTCCTGTCAAGTACAGCTCTTGTCCAGGCCAACGCCTGCAGCATTGACGGAGCTAGTGAGTCTGACTGCTCACTGGGGACAGATTAGACTATTTCTCACCATGGAAATGGAAGAAAACAGCGTTTAGGAATAAATCAGGGAGCGAATGCTGGTCAAGTGACTACACAGCAGCTTCTCACTTAGGTAGATACCAGCAGTGAGGATATAGATAGATAGATAGATAGATAGGTACTTTATTGATCCCCAAGGGGAAATTAAGGCGTTACAGCAGCTCACATCACAAACAACCAAACAACAACAACAAAATAAAGTCATAGATAAATAAAATAGACATCTGAAACATTATATACAGTAACAACAGTCCAGTATGATTTAATATCCCCCAGACTGATCACCCTGATCGAGCCAGTCAGAGGAAGAGTTGTTGTCTTATTGCGGCAGGAACAAAAGATCTCCTAAAGCGCTCCTTAGTGCAACGTGGTTGTAGTAGTCTGTTGCTAAAGGACCTTCTCTGTT
>NC_139661.1:14234294-14236794 GCF_951799395.1 Argentina silus
ATTCTCCCGTTCAGACACAAACATGCGGACACACAAGGGGAATTTACGGCTGGAGGAGAGGAGAAGATGGAGAGGTATTTCTGAGAGGAAGAAGGGAGAGTGAGAGGGGGAGAGGAGGAGGAGAAGGAGAGGAGGAAGAGAGGGAGAGGAGGAGGAGGAGATGGAGAGGAGGAAGAGAGGGAGAGGAGGAAGAGGAGATGGAGAGGTATTTCTGGTCCTGGAGGTCCGTTGAGAAGCATTAGCACACAGCGCAGGTTTTTCTCTCCTGCAATTATTCCTGACAGCCACATAACCTTGTATCCCCTCATCTCCCCTCATCACATACCACTTTCATTGTTCCATTTGGCAGACACTTTAACCCCTCACCTCCCCCCTCCCCCCTCCTCCCTCCTCCCCCCCATTCCCCTTTCCGGTCTTCTCCACACACACCAACAACTATTCTTCTCTCTCTCCCATCCTTGTTCTCTCTCTCTCTGACGTGCTCTCTCCAACCCAGGTGTGGATTCTATGCAGAAAAAGTGGTGTAATTTCTGAATGGTGAGACCAATGGTGAAACCTCTACTTTAACCTCAGGGTGGATTTAAAAATCCAAACTTTTGGAGTGTGGAGACGAAAGAAGAAAAAAATACCAAGCAGTCCTCATTACTTTACCCAGGGCACTGTATAGACTTATAGACTGTATATATATTGGCCAATGACAATGAGGCTCTCTGGATTGATTAATTATCTATAAGTTGATTTATTAATCAGGTTTGGGTTGGCTGGTATCAGGCGGGTCGGTTAAGGCATTAATAACTAACTAGGTACATGACAAATGGTGGATTGATTAGTCTATTAGTCCCTGTGGTCTGCTAGGGAGGGATGAGAGACAGGCCGTCTGATTGGACAGGAGGGAGCCTCCCAGACACCACTGTGTGTGGGGAGGGGTCCTCACAGCACGCCCAATCACAGAGCAGACAGGGGGCTAAAGGACGGCTAAGTGCCTGGATAAATCTAGGAACTCGTTAATGGAAGACAGCACGTTTAGGATCGGAGGACGGGCTTGTTGTAATGCATGGAATGGAGACCTAGCCCTAGTCCTATACCCTATCCCCTGCCCTAGCCCTAGCCCAAGCCCTATACCCTGGCTCTATACCCCAGCCCCAGCGTATAGCCCAGCCCCAGCCCCAGCACAATCTCTATCCCTAGCTCCAGCCTTATTCCCTATCCCCAGCCCCAGCCCTATTCCCCAGCCCCAGCCCTATCTCTATCCCCAGCCCTATTCCCCAGCCCCAGCCCCAGCCCCAGCCCCAGCCCCAGCCCCAGCCCCAGCCCCAGCCTCAGCCCCAGCCCCCAGCCCTATTCCCTATCCCCAGCTCTAGTCCCCAGCTGCAGAGTGTTAATAATTGTTCATTTAAATCTGATTAGTAGGAATCAATACCCCCCTGCAGCCTGTGGCTGATCAATAGCCCAGTGAGGGAGGGGCCAGTGTTGGTGGTGGCCTAGATTGCTTTACCAATGTTGTGGGAGTGTTGTATGAGAACCCAGGGGCAACCATCTTTCTCTGCTTCCACACTTTACCTCCTCATTCTCCTGCTCGCTCTCTCTCTCTCTCTCTCTCTCTCTCTCTCTCTCTCTTTCTCTATGTACCCTCTCTCTCTACCCCCCCTCTCTCTCTCTTCACTCTCTCCCCTCTCTCGCTTCAATCTCTCTCTCTCTCTTCACTCTCTCTTATCTCTCTTTTTATCTCTCTACTCTCTCTCTCTCTTTACCCTCTCCCCCCCTCCCCCTTTGTCTCTTTATCTTTTCCCCATACTCTTTTCCCTCTCACCCTCTCTCTCTTCCCCCTTCCCCTCTTTATTTCTTCCCCTTTCTCCCCCCCTCCCTTCTCTCTTCCCTCTCCCTCCCTTCCTCCCCGTCTCCCCCCCTTCCCTCTTTATCTTTTCCCCCTTTTCTCTTCCTCTGCCGCTCCCTTCTCTCATCCCTCCCCCTCCCTTCCTCCCCCCCTTCCCTCTTTATCTTTTCCCCTTTCTCTTCCTCTGCCTCTCCCTTCTCTCATCCCTCCCTCCCTCCCTCCTTCCCTCTCTTTCCCACCATCTCTGTTGTTTTTACGCGGTGCTCGCCTGGTTATCTGCCCCGTTTCCCACGGCAACTTGTGATGGTGCGTAACCTGGCAGCCTATACTGTTGTCTAGTTTCATAATTCAACAGAAATGTTTCCTGCTTCTCTCTCTTAGTGGTATTGCTGGTATTGCTCCTCTGATATTTTAGTGGTATTGCTGGTATTGCTCCTCTGATATTGTTAGTGGTATTGCTGGTATTGCTCCTCTGATATTTTAGTGGTATTGCTGGTATTGCTCCTCTGATATTTTAGTGGTATTGCTGGTATTGCTCCTCTGATATTGTTAGTAGTATTCCTGGTATTGCTCCTCTGATATTGTTAGTAGTATTCCTGGTATTGCTCCTCTGATATTGTTAGTGGTATTGCGGGAGAATACTTCCATCACAATACATCTAATCAA
>NC_139661.1:14244294-14269294 GCF_951799395.1 Argentina silus
GTGTGCGTAGTAGTATGCAAGTGTTGATGTTAAGACAGAGATACTTCATACAATCAAGCAATGCACTATATTGGCCGTGCCTACTAAGTAGTATGCTGCTTTGGATAATAAGACAGAGCCCCTTGTTTCAGCCCCAGTATACTCAGTAGTATGCTACAGTAGTGTGGATACTAAAAAAAGAGCCCTTGTGTGCTAGTATGCTAGTGTGAGTCGTGTACAGTAGTCAGGGTTCTCCCCAGGATTTTTGAACAGCGTGACGCTGGATTGTAATTATGAAAACCAGATGTGTATTCATATCAAAATGCGCAAAAAATACCGGCTATCAAAGATAGTTACATGACTAAATATATACAGTAATATAGTAATGCAGCGCCTCTTTCCCATCCCTTGGGGAGAGCCCTGGTAATAGTATTATAGTGTGTATATTGAGACAGAGCCCTTGTGTAGTACTGTATTATGACAGCAGATTGAACACGTGAGGGACCTCCAGGTGACTGCTCCAATGGTGACCCACTCTGCAGCACTGGACACACAACATACAACATACATGAGACGTTTTGGAATACCATTTTTCACTTGAATGACATGCTAAGGAAAAACAAAAGGCTATTTTTCACAGTCTCATTTCATGCTGACACGGCCGCCCCAGCTCCTTATCCCCAGGGAGCGAGCTGGATGAAGAGAGACACACACACGCATGTATGCACACACACATACACACACACACACACACACACACACACACACACACACACACATACGTGCAAGCATGTATGCACACACATACACACACACACACACACACACACGCACACACACACACACACACACGAGCACACACACACACACACACACACACACACACACACACACACACACACACACACACACACACACACATTGTTCAACATTTCCATCAAGTTTCTGTGGAGATTTATTCTGAATCTTTATCTTAGATTTCTACTGCTACGTTTGTTCAAACACATTGTCTTCAATGGCAGAGCAGTGCACTCGATTGTGAAATGAAATTATCTTAATAGGAAGTAAATGTGTTGCCGTTTTTTTTCCAATTAAACAACACAATCAAGCATTGACAGGTAAGACATGTTTGCCAACTCATATTCATACATAGAATACGTTCTCAGTCAATTTATAGATAGATATATTGAACAGAACATAGCATATTATACATGCTGCTTTCAACACCCACACAGTTATAAAAGTCTATGTATGTGTATGTGTGTGTGTGTGTGTGTGTGTGTGTTTGTGTGTGTGTGTGTGTGTGTGTGTGTGTGTGTGTGTGTGTGTGTGTGTCCTGAGCGTAGGGCGTAGGGTGACATGTAAAAAGCATGTCTTTAATGGCTGATGGAGGGTCAGTGTACTGGGAGCTGGGACTGGGTACTGGGTCAGTGCACTGGGAGCTGGGACTGGGTACTGGGACCAGTATATATGTGGAGGAGGTACTTTATCTTAAATGCGTTTTTGCTTCTTTAAATATGTGGCCCAGATCTGTCAGTCCTCTCAACAACAAGACACATACAATATAATTAGCAGAACATGGTGTGTGTGTTTGTGTGCGTGTATGTGTGTGTGTGTGTGTGTGTGTAGAGAGAGGAGCTGAGCCTCCTAGCCAGGAAGTCTTAGCTTTAGAGGAGTGTGTAAACTGCTGTCACTATCTGCTGGGGTCAGAAGAGAAACATAGGGATGAATGAGCTGTGTGTGTGTGTGTGTGTGTGTGTGTGTGTGTGTGTGTGTGTGTGTGTGCGTGCGTGTGCGTGTGCATGTGCATGTGCGCGTGTGTGTGTGTGTGCGTTTGTGTGTGTGTGTTCATGTGCGCGTGCGTGCGTGTGTGCGTGCGTGCGTTTGTTTGTGTGAGTGTGTGTGAGTGTGTGTCTGAAAAAGGAAACTTAGGGATGAATGGTCTAAGCTGCCTGAGACTGATGAGTCAGATATCCATACCATAATAATTTTCCCCGAGGAGACGTGGCAACGGCAGCTGATACCCTCGTCCTCTTTTTACTAGGAAACAGATAGAATGTGGTGACACAATGTAACACATAATAGCGTATTCTGTTGCATTGTTACTCTCCCATGTTTTGCCATATAGATACGACATTAGTTATGATCAAAACCCATGTTTTTAAACTTGCTTTTAATCTTTAACTATTTTTTTTTTTTTACTTTAACTGTTTTTACCTCGCACTGTAGAACCCCTGGAACATGCATCACAAAAGGAGAAAGAAAGAACGAAAGAAAGTAAGAAAAGAAAGAACGGAAAAAGAAGAAAAAGATGGAAAAAACAAGACATAAATGACAGAAAGACATGAATGGACTTATCTGACCCCTGTATTCAGAGGCCAATGGTCCTCATTGGTTCCGACACCCCGCTGAGGTATTAATTGTGCTGCTAGGGCCGCTGCTTCTGGACAGCTAATAGAGGCCTTGGAACATTTCCTTAAATGTCCTTCCTCTGCCATTAATGAGCACTTAAGACTAACTGACAGGGGAGACTAATGGCTGCAGCCATCTGCTAGCGTTGTCCATGCAGCGCTAATGGCGGCTAAGATAGGCCGACGTTAATGAGAACTAGAGTGGTGCTGCCACCTGTGGCTGACCTGTGACCCTGCGCTCACTGGGAAAAGGGGTGGAGGGGTGGTTGGGGGGGGGGGGGGGGGGGGGGGTGGTGATCATTGGTCAGACTCCAACCCCTCCGCCGTGTAGCTGGAGGGGAAATCACAAGAGAGGTTAGCTAATAGAGTGTTCCACTTTAGCGGCTCAGCTGGTTAGAACTCATTACGGTGTAGAAGGGAAAAATGGATTAATCAGATAATTAAATGCGGAACTCTGCAGCACCAACAACAACGATAAACAAAGTTGAATGGGCTGAATGTCCTCTCTGTGGGGTGTTTCTCCTGTGTTGATTCTCAATGACAGTGGGTGGGGAGGCTAGGCTAAGCTAGGCTAGGTTCAGTGACAACAGGTGGGGAGGCTAGGCTAGGCTAGGTTCAACAGCCCCTCCCTACTTGAAAGCAATGGTCAGCCCCCAAACCCCTGCCCCCAAACCCCTGCCCCTGCTCTTCCACCTCAGCTGGCCGCCTGGCACCGCCGCCTCTACGTGGATGCAGCAACCGCACTACTTGGTCATGGGTTTTCACTGTCCTTGTTTCACTGGCGCCCCGCTGGTGGAATGAGCTTCCCACTGCTGTCCTGACTGCAGTCACTACCTATCTTCCACCGTAGATTGAAGACCCATCTCTTCAGGCTACATGTTAACGGTCCCTCCTAAAGACCTCTTCACCCCCACTAGACCCCTGTACAAGTTTCCCTCCTGTTAATAAAAAAATAAAAAAATAAAAAATAAAAAAATGTAATTTTTCCTTCTTCTAGCATTGTGACTGCCTATAGCCCCTGGTCTGAGCATTGATTACTTTATCTTATGATGACTGATGGATAGATGATTCACTTACTTAAACAAATGTATTTGTTGTAAGTCGCTTTGAATAAAGGCGTCTGTTAAATGCCATAAATGTAAATGTAAATGTAATGACAGCGGGTGGGGAGGCTAGGCTAGGCTAGGCTCAATGACAGCAGCCTGGAGTCATGCAGCAGCTTATCTGTGTAAGCGCAGAGATTCAGTTTGCTGCCAAACCACATCCTGCACCTGTATGTCTCATTAGGCTCCACTCACTAGAATTAAAATGCAGACGCGTGTCTCTCTCTCTCTCTCTCTCTCTCTCTCTCTCTCTCTTTGCTGGTCCATTATTGGCATTGGGTCAGTTATCTTGTGTATGGCAGCTCTGTTCATGTCTTTCTAGTCATTAAGGTGCAGCCCTAAGACTGGTAGATAGCCTAGCTACCTCTCCCTGTAATGGAATCTCAATGGATTGTATTAAAGAGATCGTCCACTGGGTTGTAATAGCCTATAGGAAAATAATGAGTCCTGTGATAGTGCTGATGCCAAACTGTGTGTGTGTGTATGTGCGTATTTGTGTGTGTGTGTGTGCGTGCGTGCGTGCCTGTGTGCGCGCGCGTGTGTCTCCAAATGATGTAGTCAATTAGCCAGCTCTCCTATAGGCTGTCTCTGGATGCTGTCCTTTTGCGTAACCGATAAGGTTCAAACTCTGTTCACCAGCACACCATAACATCACACCATAACATCACACCATAACATCACACCATAACATCACACCATAACATCGCCCTACCTCTATGACATTTACTCCTACTATAGACTACACACACGCATGCACGGACGGACGGATGGACGCACGCACGCACGCACACACACACACACACACAACATTGTGAATGCATGGTGAAAGCACGTAGTGTACAGTCTCCTCTACATTGCTGCAATATCGATCTGTTTCCTTTCAAGTTCACAGTGAGAAAACCTGGAAACGGCTTAGCAGGCATCAATAACTACTTTAACTATAAATACTCTCACTTTCAACTTACAAGAAGTTGACACACACATGACACTCCACCTACACACACACACACACACACACACACACACACACACACACACACACACACACACACATACACACACGCACACACCCACCTGTATCTCTTTTGATCCTCTAAGATTGTGGAGATTGTGGTGGGTTAGTATAATAATCCTGTACAGTGAGTGCATACATGTATATACATTTTGTATATACAGTCCCAGCAGGAATTGAACCCACAACCTAGCTACTGAGCTACATAGGACCACACACCACATACCTGTGCAAACATTTGCAATTTTTGATTTTATTTCTAATCGACGCAATGAGAAATAATCCAATGGGATTTTTGAATACTGCATCTCACGCTTCCATGATATGCAAATGTATTTTCAGACTGTTTACTAAAACTACTCTGGTTGAATAATCAGCGTTTTCTCAGAAACATTGATAAAGACAAGGCACAATAAATATCATGCTGTAGAGTTGTTAGGTTTCTGCTCTGCTCAGCACTATTTGCTCCAGTATATTGGGGTTCTTAGGTGTGTAAAACTAGCTAGTCCATTGATGTTGAAAATCAATAAAGTCTGCATTCAGAAAGTAGTTCAAAATGAAGTAAGCTCTTTGAACTACTTCTCCTGGAGAACTATAAACACACTCTTGACATCTGAAGGTACACAGGTAAACATATTTCATCCAGCCCAGTTTTAATAGAACGCTATCTGTCTTCTGCTCTTGATTGATTGCGTGACACCCTCCTGCAGAGGTCAACAGCTCTTGCTCGACTAGTTCTGTCTGCTTCCCGAAACTATGACTGTCAGCAGCTGATACTGCCTGGACAGTAAATGCCTTCTTTTGTCCTCTTCGTTCGAGCTGAAACAGGATGGAATGTTTATTTTTCCCGTCTGGATTGATAAGGCTAGCGCTTATCTCTTAGCCTCAAAGCTATTATCACTTTTCTATTCTTTCTCTCTCGTTGTCTTCTTCTTTGTTGTTATTGTGGATGAAAGCTGTGTGACTTATCATCAGTCCCTCTCTCCTCCTCCTCCTCCTCCTCCTCTCTCTTCCTCCTCCTCCTCCTGTCTTTCCTCTGCTGTATCTGCTGAGTGACTGGCAGCAGGCGAGATGTTTATTCCTCTCAACAAGGCTTCTCTGTTTACATTCCTGAACAGTAAAGATGGAGGTTCGGGCCGGTGATTAATCTGGGTTGCTATCGGAGTGGAGTGTTGCGCTTGTTCCTGTCTCTGTGTTTTATGTGGAATCTTGTTATTGTGATTCCTCCCCGGTTGACCTTTGTAAGAGAGAGGGTTTGGAGAAACGTTTCTTCCTGCCGCCCTGCCCCCCCCCCCCCCCCCCCCCACGCCGGGAGCCAGCGTGGAGGGCTAGAGGTTCATCACGCTAGATTTAACTTTATTCCAATAAGGTTGCAATCTTATTTCCGCACTGTGCGGAAACTGATGACTGTTTTCTTGGTATGTATTGCCTACCTGTATGTATTTATTGGAGAGATAAATTGCTTTTCCCTGCATGAGATAGTGTGACTGCTTCTATATAACTGATGCACAGTCGTGCACACACACACACACACACACACGCGCACACACACGCACGCACGCACGTACAGTACACACATGCGCACACACACACACACACACACACAGGCACACGCACACAGAACCACACACGTACACACACACACGCATGCACGCACATACACACAAGCACATATGCACACACGCAGACGCGCACACCCACGCACACACACACACACACACACACACACACACACACACACACACACATACAGATGCTCCCACCACCCCTCTTTTATTTTCATTCCCCTCCATTCAACACCAGCGGCTTTTGCAAAATCACTGTTTAATCTGCATCTCAAACACGGACTATAAATGTGTGTGTAAAGCTCCCTGGCCTGACTTACCCTGCCACCACAGCTGTTTCTGAAACCCTGTGTGTGTGTGTGTGTGTGTGTGTGTGTGTGTGTGTGTGTGTGTGTGTGTGTGTGTGTGTGTGTGTGTGTGTATGTGTTGGGGTATATTGATCTCTCCTAAGTTAACCCATACTCACAGAGAACTCTCCTTACCACACATTTTATGAGCTATATATTATCAAGACATTGAAAGGACACACGTGTGTGTGTGTGTGTGTGTGTGTGTGTGTGTGTGCGTGCATGCATGCGTGCGCGTGCGTGTGTGTATGTGTGTGTGTGTGTGCGTGCATGCGTGCGCGCTTCAGCGTACTGTACGTTTATTGTGATTCCTCTCCCATTTCCTTTCTGAAAATACATAACCTGAAATTACCTGCTCAGACAAATTAATTTCATGGAAGCTTCTTTTGGATATTGGCAATTATGAAAATAGACTGTGTGTGAGTTTTGGAAATGAGGAAACCAGCGGACTGTGATATATCCTTATTGTGTTGCTGTGACAGTAGCTAACTAGCGACCCAGCTGATAAAGCTGTGTCCATTAAACAATAACATCACTTCACACCCCGTGGAGTTAATATGTGCTTACGTCTCTTTCACTTCGTTGAGGTTTGACTTCTTTCATGAGGAAAGTCACCTGGTGCTACTGTTGATTTGTGAGGCCAGGCATTAGCGACAGAAGCTACACGTCTTCAGGTCTCAAGCATGGTTAGGCCTTCAAGGTTAGGCCACCAGCGAGCCACCTGAACCACCAGGGGGGGTAGAGGAGGACCAGGGGGGGTAGAGGAGGGCCAGGGGGGGTAGAGGAGGGCCAGGGGGGGTAGAGGAGGACCAGGGGGGGTAGAGGAGGGCCAGGGGGGGTAGAGGAGGACCAGGGGGGGTAGAGGAGGACCAGGGGGGTAGAGGAGGACCAGGGGGGGTAGAGGAGGACCAGGGGGGTAGAGGAGGACCAGGGGGGGTAGAGGAGGGCCAGGGGGGGTAGAGGAGGACCAGGGGGGGTAGAGGAGGACCAGGGGGGTAGAGGAGGACCAGGGGGGGTAGAGGAGGACCAGGGGGCAGACGAGGACCAGGGGGGGTAGAGGAGGACCAGGGGTGGTAGAGGAGGACCAGGAGGGTAGAGGAGGACCAGGGGGGTAGAGGAGGACCAGGAGGGTAGAGGGGGACCAGGGGGGTAGAGGAGGCTGAAAGGACCAGGGGGGGTAGAGGAGGACCAGGGGGGCAGAGGAGGACCAGGGGGGTAGAGGAAGACCAGGGGGGTAGAGGAGGACCAGGAGGGTAGAGGAGGACCAGGGGGGTAGAGGAGGACCAGGAGGGTAGAGGAGGCTAAAGGCCAGAGTTTTAAGCACCGAATTGGCCTGGAGTTGAAGTCCGGGAGTGACTGTGGAAAAGCAATTGGCCTTGGCACGCACTGGCATATCCCGCTGTGGAAAGCCGGCAATTGGTATTCAAATTGATGGAGATCGGGGGTGGTCGATGCTAACACAAACACTGGCCTACACAGAGATGTGTGTAACCCCTGTTAGCTGCAGAGTCAGCGGGTCCCAGAGATAAATGGATCAATACCGAACACAAAAAGGAAGGCACGTATATTGAAGCTATATATGAACAATGCTAACGTACCTTGTTATAAACCACTGAAGCTACTGTAGTGTATTTTGCTCTGACCAGAAGAAGGCCTGATGGGTCAGGCCCTTGGAATGTTGCAGCATGCAGTTGACCTCTGTAGATTGGAGGGATAGTGGTGGGAGTAGCCTTATTTGGTTAAGACCATGAACAGCACCATAAGGTATAGCCTTATTTGGTTAAGACCATGAACAGCACCATAGGGAATAGCCTTATTTGGTTAAGACCATGAACAGCACCATAAGGTATAGCCTTATTTGGTTAAGGCTATAAACATCACCATCGTATAGGTTGAAAATGTTTAGAGTAACGTGGACCTGGGAATTCCATGCCCAAATCTGGAAGACAAAGCAGGCTGTTTTGTATAAAAGACTGAACGGCTAGACTAGACAGGAGGGGACATCATTGACGGTATAGGAGCCCCCACATCTGGCCGTGGATTGTAACGATGAAGTTATGATTAATAAAAGACGATTAAACTGACTCATCCGGACCTCTGCAGCTTCCTTTCTTCATCTAAGTTTATTTACTACAGTACATTCACAGAGGTCTGAAGCTCCATTCACAGAGGTCTGAAGCTCCATTCACACAGAGGTCTGAAGCTCCATTCACAGAGGTCTGAAGCTCCATTCACAGAGAGGTCTGCCACCTTCATGTTCTAGAAACGGGTGCAAATGAAAAGAGGAAGTGACATTTTGATGACACACACAAACACACACGTGCGCACGCACGCACACACACACACACACACACACACACACACACACACACACACACTAGTGATCCATTTGGGACTTCCAAGAAATATGACGCAGAGTGCTCAGGAACATGGAGATTCTCTCTTTTTCTCTATGCTTATGAATATGGTTTCAGTTGTTTATGTAACACACCCTGACTAAATTTAACTTTTGTGTTTTTGTTTTGATTCCTAGTCTGATGAAACGTTTTGTTTTTCCACAGTATAATTTCATTTTTCCTTTCATGTTCCTTTTAGGAATATTCAGAGCTAATGATACTGACTCGTGTGTGTGTGTGTCTCTCTCTCTCTCTCTCTCTCTCTTCCATGTTCCGCCACCAATCTCCTGCGTCCCTGCTACTCTCCAATTAAGGTAAGAGAACTTTCCAGATCCCTCCTTTTCAGAGTCTTATTAAATGCACTCTGTCCCTATGGTCAATTAGTCTGATAATGCAGCACAGCGTATCATCAAAATTCAAACATGAAATTCAAATGACCCACTTTACACAACGAGAGAGAGAAGCCACTTTACTGTACCAACACTCCTAGGGATTCCCTCGGAATGGCAGTTAAAACGAACAGCCAATAAGCCTCCAGTTCCCTGTGTGTCCTTCACCTGCCCCATTTTGTTGGGCACGGCAGCCATTTTGATGACTCCTCTTGGTTTGAGATAATGAATGGGTTAGCATTTTAGCATTTTGAGTAAGCGCTAACCGATACAGTAGCCCAGCTAACTGCTAACCGCTAACTGCTAACTGTTAACTGCTAACTGCTAACTGTTAACTGCTAACTGCTAACTGCTACTGTAGCCTATGCACTGTACCCATAGCCCCCGCTGGCAGTTGGAACAATGCTAATTGTTCAACAGTACCTGCCATCTGGGCACAATGACCCGTGGATGAATTTCCAGAAGCATTAATCAGACGGATAGCACAGTGTGATTCTCTCCATGGTAATTGAGAGAGAGAGAAAAAGTGAGAGAATGTGAGAGAGAAAAAAACAACACTTCCGTGCCATTTCCCCTGCCAAGGCCAACCCACTTGCATTTCAGGATAGGGAATACATACTCATTATTTACGGTAGGTATTCCATGTAACTCATTACCACTTTCATGGACTTTCATTAAGTTGACCCTATACCAGTTTAGTATGACTGTCCAGTAACTGGTCTTTTTCTACTTGTGTGATAACACAAACCACTCAACTCAGGTAGATACAGTGTTTCTACCTGGGTAATTACAATGTTACTACACAAGTAGGAGAACAACTTCATATAAAGTGTTACCTTTTGTTAAGAATCCAATTGGATGTGCAAAGTGTGCATGATTAACATCGATTCATGACAGTGCTCCTGTGTGTACCACTATTAAACCCCTAACTGTACTGCTCTCCGTCCCTACGGGTCACCCCAATTAGCACCCAGTCCTCTACTGAGCTTCCCTCTGTGATGTTTTAGCATCTTGTCTTCCTGCGTTTCGCCTGTTAGTTACAGTGGGAAGGATGTGCTGCTGGCTAGAGGATGTCGGCTGGGGAGGGGAGCTTCTTTGCACTTTCATTTCCTGTATGAGGGAGAAAGAGGGTGTGTGTGTGTGTGTGTGTGTGTGTGTGTGTGTGTGTGTGTGTGTGTGTGTGTGTGTGTGTGTGTAGCCTATACTGTGTGTTTCATAACACAACATTTGCTTTGTTTTGCTTTGCCTCAGAGTTACCAAACCCCCCTGGTACACTTCCGTTAATGCAGTTTTTAATTTTAATGTTTTATTTCAATGATTTATTAAAGAAGCTGAATATGTATAATATGAATTATAATATGCTTGGACTGAGTGGTTATCACGACACTATGAGCATGGTTAAATAGGTAACAAGGATGTTATCAAGAAAGCGTGTCAATGTCTATACTCTAGTACATTGACTACATTCTCACATTATCTAGTAAAATGTGTTCATGTATGTCCTCACAACGTAATGGGACAGAGAGGGTACACTCACTCCTGACTCAATGGCAGATAAACTACAGTATACAGTCCAGTCAGTAGCATACTCTACAATGACATTTCATTGTTTTAACTATCAAAAGAAGAAGCACGTACATGTACACTCACTGAACACTTTATTAGGAACACCTGTACATCTTCTCATGGTGGAGGTGGTGTAATGGTGGGGAATGTTTTTTTGGCACACTTTGGGCCCGTTAATACCAATCAATCCTCGCTTGAATGCCACAGCCTATTGAGTATTGTTGCTGACCATGTGCATCCCTTCATGGCCACAATTTACCCATCTTTTAATGGCTTGAAAGTGCACCTGAAAAATCTGCAGGAATTGCGTGATGCAATCATGTCATCATGGACCAGAATCTCAAGGAAATGTTTCCAACATCTTGTGGAATCAATGCCACGAAGAATTGAGGCTGTTTTGAGAACAAAGGGAGGCCCTACCCAGTATTAGTAAAGTGTTCCTAATAAAGTGTTCAGTGAGTGTACATGTAACAAAAGGGAAGCAAAAGAGTCAAGTGCTTTTTCATTTAAAACAAAGTCATAACTGTATACACACCCTATATCACATCATCAGATTATATGAGCCACCTACAACACGTTATTTTAAGAAAGAACACTTTCTGAAGATACTCATCATCATAGTTTGGCTCTACTAAACAGCAGTGCAGAGAGAGAGTATGGGAATCCTATTTCTCACAGATCCAGTTTTGTTTTAACACACATCTCTCATCATTCCATTCCCCTATCCCTGGTTCCCTGTGTGTGAATTCCCCACAGTCCTGGTTTCCTTTTAAGTTATTCGGCTGTCCACTCTTCCAATACGCTGTGGTGAGACGCGTGCCGTCCACCCATGTCCAGGTCCCCTCAGTAATAGAGTCAGTCAGACCAATCCAGGTGTTCACATCCGGACTGTATAACCCATTGACAAACACCTGTTCCTCTCTGCTGTTGATGATCACCAGGTGTGCTCCTCTCCTCTGACAGTCCTGTCTGCTGTCCATCCAGGTTTTCCTCCCAGCAGTGATGTAGTAACTACTGCTGCCAAACTTCTTCCATGCCCCTGCACAGGATAGATTGTTCATCAGCTTTTCTAACTCTGCCTGTAACTGGTTTCTCTCTTCAGTCAGGTTGTGGTTACTGGTCTGTAACTGGTCTCTCTCTTCAGTCAGGTTGTGGTTACTGGTCTGTAACTGGTCTCTCTCTTCAGTCAGGTTGCGGTTACTGGTCTGTAACTGGTCTCTGGTAGAGTCAGAATGGACTCTCAGACCTATGATTCCAGCCAGTAGGAGAACACACAGCAGCCCCAGACACACTGCAGCAGCTCTGGAGGGTCTCCTCCACCACTGGAAATATCCTGAATATTGAGCACCAACTCCATACCTCTTACTTGCCTTGAAAGCTCCTTCATTGTCATATGTATCATCTTCAATATCTATGATCTTCTGATGTGTCTGATTCATTCTGCTCTGCTGGGAACTAGCACCTGTATATATTCGCTGCTCCGGTCTTTCTGTGTGGCTTGCTGTAAGTGACACTGTTTTACTGAAAGTGTCAACCATAGTGGACTGGAGGGTATGACCAACAGGAAACTGACTATTAAGTCAGGTCAATGCCAACTGCAGCACATTGCACTAGCCTATTCCTCTATTCTGCAGAAAATACAGGAAACACTGACGTTAATGAAGTTTCCTGGGGAGTGAACACGTGCATCCAACTTGATGAGTCAAGCTGAGACAATGACCTTTAAACAATTATCTCACAAACAAGCTTGTTACTGCATATGCGTCCAGACACTTTCTGGCTTTTGGCTTAAAGAAGGCAACAAACTCATAGATGCAACAAAACAGGCAGGCGTCCTGTAGACATAACAATGGTTCTCAGACACAACAACCTTCTATTTTAAGATAAATGTTTTAAGATAAATATAACACCCCTGTTGTAGCTTATTGATTGGTGCACCGATAAAAAATAATATTCACTTAAATCAAATGGTTTTAAGTAAACCCAACTGTCCTTTCCCCTGTGGATGAAACAAAGCCATACTGCTGCAGTGTCCAGCACACATGGTTGCAGGTACAACCTGGTTGCATGGTTGCAGGTACAACCTGGTTGCATGGTTGCAGGTACAAGGACAAATGAAGAACCCTTTTTCTAAGGGTGTATGTAGCAGAGCAACATGGCTCTGTCATTAACCTGGTTGAGACTAGGATTTCCTTGTTCGGAAAGCCTGGGGAAGTCCTTTGCAGAAAGTAGCAACAAAGAGATGGAAACCCGTGGAAACCTGTGAAATGTGTGATGCCTTGCGGTACATCAAACCAATCATATACCTTGCAGAGGGCAAGCCTGCCTTGGTAGCATACAGAGGGCAAGCCTGCCTTGGTAGCATACAGAGGGTAAGCCTGCCTTGGTAGCATACAGAGGGTAAGCCTGCCTTGGTAGCATACAGAGGGTAAGCCTGCCTTGGTAGCATACAGAGGGTAAGTCTGCCTTGGTAGCATACAGAGGGTAAGCCTGCCTCGGCCTAGCTGTGTTAGCCTACCTCCCTGTCTGGCTGGCTTGGTGCCGCTTCACCAAAACAGAATATGTCTTGTTCCAGGACTCTCAGGCCCCTGTTGCTTCCACATTTACTTCCTTAATTCTGTTGTTGTTTCCTCCAGCGGAGAGGGACGTGGTGAAGAGAAATGGGTTTGAAATGGAAAGGTGTTTCTGGATACAAATTAAGAGTATAACAGCATGCCACGTAATGGACTCTGCAGAGACGAGATGGGTGGATAGATGTCAATAACGCTGTGTCCCTTTTCACCTCATGGTGGAACCAGGGGGAAATAACAAACAACGTTTGTGAACTGGCTGTTATTTCATATATAGAAAAAAGAAGGCAAAGGTATAGTCTAGTCACTGTAATGTAATTACAGAGTTAGTACTTAATGTAAAGTGTGACCCACTAGACTCTAGTGGGTCACACTTTACATTAAGTACTAACTCTGTAATTACATTAACATTGTATTAACACTGTAATAGTACATTGGCTATTTCTTCTTCTTCTTCTTCTTCTTCTTCTTCTTCTTCTTCTTCTTCTTCTTCTTCTTATTATTATTATTATTATTATTATTATTATTATTATTATGTATTATTATTATTTTTATATTGTTATTGTTATATTATTACACAAGTGGATTAAGGACTGGATGTTTAACAGTATAGTGCATGGTAGGCTATTACACATGAACCACACAGCATCAAGTTTATTCATCCTGTCCAACTCTATGTTGATACGGGTCTTAGACAGTGTAGATGCGGCTTTCTGGGTATGGTGGCTTTGTCTACAAAGCTTCCCCTGCATGATGCCGCTGTTTGTATCTGGCTATGGTGCTGGCTTTCAGAGAGAGAGAGAGAGAGAGAGAGAGAGAGAGAGAGAGAGAGAGAGAGAGAGAGAGAGATGGACAGGGGAGAGAAAGACAGAGAGAAAAAGAGAGCAATGAGCAGGGGAGAGAAAGAGAGAGAGAGAGAGAGACAGATCGATGGGTAGGGGAGAGAGAGAGAGAGAGAGAGAGAGAGCGAGAGAGTTCAGCTGTGTGTACATGGCGGGATGCTGGTTGTCAGGTGTATCCAGGTGTGTGCCAGCCAGGTACACGTGCCAACGTGCCACTTCCCCAGCTGGGTTCCATCTCTGAGTTAACGTCAGCCAACAGTTACCCAGCAACGCTTATCATTCTGTCTCTCTTTCTTTCTTTTTTACTCTCTCTCTCTCTCTCTGTCTCACACACACACACACACACACACACACACACACACACACACACACACACACACACACACACACACACACACACACACACACACACACACACACTCACACTCTGAGAGGTCAAGCGGTTTTTCCAGTGTTCTTATGTTCCTAATGGCTCAAGCCACCTCAGCTGAAGGACCTGCTCTGTGTTTTTCTCCTCTATATTTGGCTTTCCTGGACCTCCTGTGGCCCCTGACTCTTCGCCAGCCCCCCCCCCCTCTCCCCTTCTCCCTCATCCCCCTCTTCCAGTGTAGCCGGCTCTGGCCCCCTCTCACCATCCTCCAGGAACTCATGGCTCCAGTCCTGTCAGCCGTGTTAAAGACATAGAAAGTGTCTGAAAGCCCTGCTGTTGTACAGGGATGTACTGTAGCTGTAGTCGTAGTGCATTCTAAGCTGATGATCATTTCACCTGCTGCCCTTGTCTGTGAGCTGTCCTGCTGAGGCGTATAGCCAGTGTGATTTAGATACAACTTTATTTATCCCCTCAGGGGGGATTTACAGTAACAAAGGCGTTGACAGATCAGTTATACTGTATCAACATCCTCCATCTATACAGTATCACAGGGAACAGACAACGAATAGCTGACATGGTTAAGTGCTGTATTATAGTATTGGCCTTTTTGAGATGATTTATCAGAGATGTTTTTTCTCTGAATCCCGGCCTTGAGCTTTGTATTCATTTAACATCAGGGTATTTATGAGTTGGATTTCAATTTTTATCATCATCGATAGTGTTTAATCAGAAACAAACAGTTTCTGTACTCCTTCTGACACTTTGTCAGTTTCCCTTCATTAAAGGCAACTCTAAATCTCTTGTGGACAAAAGCTGGACTTTTTAAACATTTTTATCTTACTTTAACTTGAAAGCTGGATGAATAGAAGAGTACTTTTAGATGCAAAGAATCACTTTAATATTTTGTTATGTTGTAGAGCGCTTGCTGGGAGCTATATGGGTGGAGACCTGACTTTGCTGGGAGCAGTGTTTGTGTGTGTGTGTGTGTGTGTGTGTGTGTGTGTGTGTGTCCACCAGTGTAGCAAGAACACCTGGAGGGTAATTAGCACCCACCAGTTACCCAATCAGCACCCACAAAATTAGCATCCATCCATCCAATCATCATCCTCTCCTCTATCCTCTCCTCTCCACTCTCCTCCAACCATCGGAGGAGAAGTCCTAGGTTCCTCCCTCTGACGGTCTCCTCAAATGCTTCTTGAGAACAAGAAAGTAGACGGTGGAGGAGGAATTGTCTGGCGAGGAATCGTATCCCTAACCATTGAGAAAAGAGCCCTGGTCTCTCTGGGTTCATTGATATTTCATGAGCGGTGGCGGAATAATCTGAGCTGTCCGGGCCTCCAGAGCATGTTTGGATGTACTGGTTCTGATTTACAACTCTGGTCCACGGGCCTTGGAGGAGCCGAGAGGAGGAGCTCAATCACACAGAGCTCTGGAGACTGGAGACTGCAGGCCGGAGACTGGAGGCTAGAGGCTGGAGGCTAGAGACTGGAGGCTGGAAGCTGGAGACTGGAGGCTGGAGGCTGGAGACAGGAGGCTAGAGGCTGGAGACTAGAGGCTGGAGGCTAGAGGATAGAGGCTGGAGACTGGAGGTTGGGGAGTAGCTTAGCATGGGTTACCAGGCGCACGTCTGAACAGACAAACAGATCAGAGAGAGAGAGAGAGAGAGGCAAAGGGAGAGAGAGAGAGTGTTCAAGAGACAGAGCACTTGTCTTGTCAGGATAGATAGAATAAAGAGAGAGAGAGAGAGAGCGCATGAGAGAGAGAGAGAGCACGAGAGAGAGCACCACACCTGCCCGCACCTGGCCAGAGATTGGGTGCATCAGGGGGGCTGGCAAGGGGTCCGCTGCGTCTGTCAGGACCAATCAGAGTGGGCGGCTGGAGGCTGCCATTTAGCAGTGATTTGGGATGAACGGGGGCCCCACGGGGTCCGGCCAATGATACGGCTGCACCTGTCTGATGGATCACCTGTGACACGCACGGGCATAGAGGAGAGACATGGCCCGGGGCACAACATCCTGCTGAGGGGGGGGGGGGGGGGGTGAGAGGCAGGGAGAGAGAGAGGGTTAGGGGAACAGAGACACAACATCCGGCTGAGAGGGAGGGAGGGATGGGGGAAGAACGAAGGAGGAGAGAGAGAAGGTTAGGGGAACAAAGACACAACATCCAGTTGAGAGGGAGGGAGGGAGGGAGGGAGGGGGAGAGGGAGTAAGGGGGAGAGAGAGAAAGAAAGAGAGGGTTAGGGGCACAGAGACGCAACATCACCTGAGCAGAGCTAGGGAGAGGGAGAGAGGGAGGGAGAGAGAGGGGGAGAGGGAGAGGGAGGGAGCGAGAGAGAGAGGGAGAGAGAGAGAAACAGAGAGAGAGAGAGAGAGAGAGTGAGGGAGAGAGAGAGGCTACACTACAGAGGGGTAGAGATATAGAGATACTGTTCAGATGGAGACATAAAAGCGGGTTTGGGGTTTCAGGGGTACAGGAGCATAACACTGTGTTGCATCATACGACTTTGAAAGGTACCGTTTCTGAAGGTTGTCAACTTGTCCCTCAGATTAGGAGTGGGTGTTGTTCTGTGTTCCTGATCTATCTGAACATGTTTGTTCCACCCTGCTCTACATACCGTGTACAGTGGCAGACAGAAACCAAACAGCTCTCACATACTATTTAGAAATATGAACAAATCATTTCCTACTCTACGCCAGCTCTGAAGTGTTTCATCCACAGTTGTGTACGTGTGTGTGTGTGTGTGTGTGCACATGTGTGTGCCTGCGTGTGACTGTGTGCGTGCGTGCGTGTCTGCGTGTGTGTGTGTGTGTGTGTGTGTGTGTGTGCAAACATGATGATATCTGCCTGATGGTGTAGCATAAGACATTGTCTTCACACCTATGATGTCATCCCTCCAACAGATATCCCATTAGTCTCTGCCTGGTGGGCCCAGGTGGGACGGGGGAGGTGTTTTAAAGTCCAGAACATGTTCTGAGTGTGTTTAGAATGGAGCCCATGGGCGGGTCAGATCAGCCTGTGGTTTTGTGTTTCCTGGTGGCTACAGCATGTGGATCTAAATATATTTGATTTAACATATATAACATCCACCTGAAACCCATTCTGGAATCTGTCTGTGGAAACGAGAGAGAGAGAGAGAGAGAGAGAGAGAGAGAGAGAGAGATACACTGAACTTTAACGGGTTCTTCAAAGGTTCCCCTACATGGACGAATGAAGAACCCCCAAACCCTTTATCTGCAATTCCTCTCTAAGCCTGTATTGAATAGAGGAACCATTGTGAGAAAAACAGAATCTTTTCTTGTCGTTTTCAGCCATGTTTTCCCAGACCTCAGCTGTGAGCATCATTAACGCCTGTCTGAGTCGGCCTAACACTTGACATGTTTATTTCAACACGTCAGGTCAAATAGTTGTTTCACTGGAAACATAACAGAGTGAGTCAACGTTTTAATCATCTCTAAATGACTACAGCACACCATCCACAAAAGGAGGACTCGTCTCGAGGACTACACTCTTCGAAAAAAAAATCCACAGAGGGGAACTCTTTGAAGAACCCTTTCGGGTTCCATTTTGAACTTTCTGTGAAAAGGGTTCTACGTGGAACCCAAAAGGGTTCTCCAAAGGGTTCCCCTATGGGGACAAATGAAGAACCCTTTTTGAACCGTTTTTTTTTTCTTTCTAAGAGCGTACTAGACTGTCCTTGTCTGGATATACAGTACGTCATCAGATCAGAGCTGAGTGGTTGAGAGGATGGGCGAGGCGGAAGAGGTTCTGTTCGGGTCGCTGGCCCCTCGTCTACTGGGTCACGGCGCTGGCACGCTCTCTGTCTGACGGTCTGGACAAAAGGACCAATCAGGAGGGGAAGTGTTTCATTACATTACATTCAGTCACTATCAGGCTGATACTCAGAACTTCTGCCACCGTTTTTTAAAGCAGGCATCTATTATGGATTTGGCCATATGAAATTATTGATAGGGCAATTTTCCCCCCCTGCACATCTGATGAGTGAGACGCTGGGAGAGAGTGAGTGGTGAACAGTCACAACCATCGTCATGGCAACCCGGTCTCCGAATTTTAAAATGTCCTCAGGTATCGTCTCCGCAGACCGAAGAATATGTTCTGTGTCACCGTGTTACCTAGCTATACCAGCAACCTGAGCCTGAATAGCCTGACTGGCAACCTGAACTTCGCTGGTTCGAATCGCACTTGAGATTTTTTGTCTTTGTTGCTAATTGTGGTTGGTTATGCTAATGTTTGCTAATGCCTTCCCCTGATAACTTCCCCTAACCTTAACCACTCCAAGTTAATGCCTAATACTGTAATTGACGTAACTCTCTAGCAACATCTCTTCAGTTATTGACGTATGTTACAGCGCCACATGTGGTCGACGCTGGGATAGCTAGATAATACACACAGAACATGTTCTTTGGCCTGTAGAAACGGCCCCCTGTGTGTGTGTGTGTGTGTGTGTGTGTGTGTGTGTGTGTGTGTGTGTGTGTGTGACAGTAGAGCATACAGCTACTGTACTGTATGCAGCTGTAGTTTTGGCTGACTGGCTGACAGCACTGCTGTCACAGAGGATCCAGTGTATCTGTGGCCATCTGGCAGAAGAGTACGCATCACTTCAGCTGTTCCTGTTGAAGGCCTGGACACACACACACTCACACACACACAAATCTGCAGCTGAGCTCTGCTGTACACATGGGGCTGCTGCTGCCTGCCTGGCTGACTGGCTGGCTGGCTGGCTGGCCTACTGCTACTGTGGCTGGCTGGCTGACTGGCTGGATGACTGGATGACTGGCTGACTGGCAGGCTGACTGGTTGCCTGGCTGGCTGACTGGTTGACTGGCTGACTGGCTGGCTGACTGGTTGACTGGCTGACTGGCTGGCTGGCTGGCTGACTGGCTGTCTGACTGGTTGACTGGCTGACTGGCTCACTGGCCTACTGCTACTGTGGCTGGCTGGCTGACTGGCTGGATGGCTGGTTGACTGGCTGACTGGCATACTGCTACTGTTGCTGGCTGGCTGGTTGACTGGCTGACTGGCTGACTGGCTGACTGGCCTACTGCTACTGTGGCTGGCTGACTGGCTGGCTGGCAGGCTGACTGGCTGGTTGGCTGACTGGCTGGTTGACTGGCTCACTGGTCTACTGCTACTGTGGCTGGCTGACTGGCTGGCTGGCTGGCTGGCTGGCTGACCTACTGCTACTGTGGCTGGCTGGCTGGCTGGCTGGCTAACTGGCTGGCTATGAGTTATTGAGTTATTTTAGCCTGTTTTCGTACTGCCCATCATAGTCAGTTGTGAATTTAACAACATACATGTAGATGTTGGATGTTGTTAGTATTGTAGGAGAATAGTCAACCTCCTCTTTATCCACAGACTGTATTAGTAGGATCTCCAGCCGTGATGGTGTGTAATGTTGGTGCTGTTGGGTATCAGTGACTGGTGTGTAATGTTGGGTATCAGTGACTGATGTGTAATGTTTGGTATCAGTGACTGGTGTGTAATGTTTGGTATCAGTGACTGGTGTGTAATGTTGGGTATCAGTGACTGGTGTGTAATGTTGGGTATCAGTGACTGGTGTGTAATGTTGGGTATCAGTGACTGGTGTGTAATGTTTGGTGCTGTATAAGCGTCTAATGTTAGGATATTTGGTGCTGTATCGGTGACTGATGTTATGTGATTGCGTTGGCAGTAATGAGAAAGCTTCAGGACAGCCCCCTCACTGAAGTGTCACCCACCAAATTGGATTTTTGTTTTTCCATTTATTTCTCAGATTTATTTCATTTATTTCTTCGATTTATTTCATTTATTTTCTTAGATAACTCCCAAGTCTCAACAAAAAAAAAACCTTGTTCTGTATCCTTCCCCAAGTATAGTATCTGGCAACATTATTCATCTAATCCCACACAACACTTTCCAATTATTCACTCTCCCAAAATAGATGGAAATGTTGCGTAAGAATTTTTCTCAGGGTGAAAACATTTGTCTCTTTGATGCATCTGTTAAAGACAGTAGCTAAGCGCTAAGCTGTAACCATCTGTCTTATAGAGGGGACACCCAGTCAGAGGCTAAAGGCAACACACAGGGTGTGTGTGTATGTGTGTGTGTGTGTGTGTGTGTGTGTGTTTGTGTGTGTGTGTGTGTGTACGATGTTGACCCAAGGTGGTACAGGTTTGTTCTAGGTCACCATCATGTTAGCATGAGTGATAAGACGATTCAGACTCTGTAAATGTGTATACATGTGTGACTAATGCATGGAGGGTATGCTTGAATGCACGGTAGGACATATAGTAGACATGTAGACATGAGTATGTTGTACAATGTGTGTCATGTGTCATCTCTTATATGTATATAGATATGCATGTCTAGATGCATATACAGTACACACACACACACGCACACACACATACACCCCCCCCCCCCCGCCTACACACACACACACACACACACACACACACACACACACACACACACACACACACACACACACACACACAGTCTTACAGAGAGGACAGTCCTTGCTCCAAGCCTCCCAGTGTCTGATCAGAGCCATGGTCCCTGGCGAGGGGCCAGGTTCTAGTGTGTTCTCTGAGCGGTCTCCTCTGCAGGCAGGCTGGCCGGGGGCTCTGAGAGATGTGGTGGCTGTGACTAAGGTGCTCGTTAGTGGGCCTACGGGGAGGTGGGAGTGTGGGACCCGGACCTCTAGGGGAGAGATAATCACACCCGTTATTAATGACACACACTAGGGGGTGGTGGTGGTGGTGATGATAGACTGGTCTGTGTGTGTGTGTGTGTGTGTGTGTGTGTGTGTGTATGAGGGGATGCTGAGGGTGTGGGGGCAGGCTTTCATCTATGTGTGTGTTGCTATCTGATTTGGATGAAACTGCATTTGGATATGAAATGAATAATCTCAAAACCAAGATATCACAGTGGCGCACTTGTGTGTGTGTGTGTGTGTGTGTGTGTGTGTGTGTGTGTGTGTGTGTGTGTGTGTGTGTGTGTGTGTGTGTGTGTGTAATCCTCCTCCTTGATTTAAGGGCGATAGAAGATAACAAAGAAAGGCTGGTTAAGGGTTGAAACATTTTTAGACATTCTCAAAGATTAAAATTAAACTTTCACTTTTGTGGGGGAGTCCATATGCGTGTGTGGGTGTTTTCTCTGCATAATGAGTGTGTGTGTGTGTGTGTGTGTGTGTGTGTGTGTGTGTGTGTCCCTCCTCTCTATTCTGTGTAGCGGTCTATTTCGTTTCAGTTTCACTGCTCATAGAGAAGGATGGGGCTCTCTGATGTGAACCAGATACTTTGATCTACAGCTAACTGAGCATGTATCCTCCAAGGTACAGCAACTCAGCTCTGTCCAAATGATCATACAGTATGTGTACGCACACACACACACACACACACACACACACACACACACACACACACACACGCACACGCAGACAGCACAGTCGCCGAGCAGGCCAACAGACTGATAGAAAGAAAGAAAGAAAGAAAGAAAGAAAGAAAGAGAGAGAGACAGGAAAAAAGAAAAGATGATTGAACTAAGGAAGAGAGAGAGAGACAGAGAGAAAGTACCACTTTAATCATACTTCCTCTGAGGACGGCACCATTTCTCCATCTCTTATCTTCCTTGTGCCAACTCATTAATTTAATTAAGTAATTAGCCGCGGAGGTGGCATGCTAACTGGCTCAGCCTCAAAGTGTGATTGTTGTGTACTGTAGCTAGCTGCCTGCTGAAGTGTGTCTGTGGGGCTGGCAGGGGTATGTGTGTGTGTGTTCGTGTCTTTGTGTGCGTGCGTGCGTGTGTGTGTGTGTGTGTGTGTGTGTGTGTGTGTGCATGCATGTTTCTGTGTGTGTGTGTTGGTGTGCGTGTTTTTGCGTGTGTGTGTGTGTGTGTGTGTGTGTGTGTGTGTGTGGTGCCTGTGTCTTGGCAGGGCTGGCATGGCCGCCTAGAGGTTTGTTATGCTCAGATGTCGCTGATGAAAGCACCACAGTGTTGATTAAACATTTGTGTTGGAGTGTAAAGTCAACGTGAGGCCCTGTCTCACTACACACAACACACACACACACACACACACACACACACACACACACCACACACCACACACCACACACACACACTTGCTCTGCTCTCACACACACCAAACCCCGGAACAGAAAAACAACTAGGAGGTCTGGATAGAGGATAGAGATAGAGAGAGCGAAAAACAAGAGAGAAAAAAAAGAAAGTAATATGTGGACCATTTTCAATATGGGTCATATACTCTTCTACATCACTGTGTGAGTTTGCCCCTGTCTGCCCAACCTTGGACTCGAACCTGCGTCCCTCAACACTACTCCACTGTACGTACACCACAACAAAGCATCTGCCAACCCACTGAGCCAGAAAAGCTTAGGCATTTCCTGGTTCCAGGGTGTCATTGCACAGTACAGTACTTGAAGTCTGCTAGCACACAGGGAGGATGCTAGGGTCTGGGGGATAGGGACACTTAGTCAGCTAGCTGCTGCTAGCATATAGAGAGGATGCTAGGGTCTGGGGGATAGGGACACTTAGTCAGCTAGCTGGTTGTAGCATACAGAGAGAGAGAGAGAGAGAGAGAGAGAGAGAGAGAGAGAGAGAGAGAGAGAGAGAGAGAGAGAGAGAGAGAGAGAGTTCTAGGGCTGCTTGCATACAGAGAGAGGGCTAGGGCTTTGGGAATAGAGTAGAGACACCTAGCCAGCCAGCTGGTGATAAATGATGCAGGGTGGACCACAGTGTGTCTGGCTGTTTGAATGGTAATGATGACCGTCATCAGCAGGAGAGGATGCAGTTGGCTTGTGAGACTGTTGATTTATAGGTCCTGGGGAGGGGAGGGGAGGGGAGGGGAGGAGAGGAGGAGAGGAGATGGAGGGGAGAGGAGGGGAGAGGAGGGGAGGAGAGAAGAGGAGAGGAGGGGGGGAGCAGGGGTGAGGGGAGGAGAGGAGAGGGGAGGGGAGGAGTAAGGGGAGGAGAAGGGAGAAAGGGAGAGGATAGGAGATGAGAGCGCAGAGCTGCATACTTGGGGGATGAGAGAGGATCACACACACGTGCATGCGCATACACACACACACACACACACACACACACACACACACACACACACACACACACACACACACACACACACACAGTGCAGTCTCCTGGAGCCGTCAGGGTTTATTGCGTCCTCAAATAAAGGGATAAACGTTTATTGATACAGACTCAAAGAAGATTTAACTCAACTTGCCATGAGGAATTTCACACATTATTTAAAGAAATATTCATTTTATGGTGCAAATCCTTTAAAAAGACAATGCTTTTCCACTGGCTGCTCCACAGAGCATACAAATTGTATTCAGCCTTTTTTTTTTTATAATACCAATATAAAGACTTTTTAGCACTGCCAGTAAAAGTAGTTAGCTGATTGTGCCTTTTCAAATACTATGTATTTACAGTTAACTACAGTTAAAGGTGTAGTTCACCTCTTTTTTTCTCTCTCTTCTCTCCCTCTCATCTCTTCCTCTGTTCTTCTGCTCCCTCTCTTGTGTTTATCCCTCTCTGAACACTTCCTGTGCAGTCTCCCTCTCATCTCTCTCCCCCCCTCTCTCTCTCTTTCTCTCTCTCTCTCATCTTCCTCTCATCTTCCTCTTGTCTCTCTCCTGTGACCCCCCCCTCTCTCCCCCCCCCCTCTCTCTCATTCTCTCTCTCTTTCTCATCTCCCTCTCATCTTCCTCTTGTCTCTCTCCTGTGACCTCCCCCCCCCCTCTCTCTCCCCCCTCTCTCTCTCTCTCTCTCTCTCTCTCTCTCCCCTGTGCCATCCCTTCTTCTATCTGTCTTTCTCTCTGTTCTGCTGTGGAACTATTTAGCATCGCACCAGTGTCCTCTCCCCCCCACCCTCCATCTCTTACCCTCTCTTTCATTATCTCTCTCTGTATATATCTCTGTCTCTGTTCCTCTGTGTTCTCTTGTAGAGATATTTAGCATAGCGCCCGTGTCCTCTGTGGAGAGGCTAAGTGGAGCGCATCATTACGGAGCATCACCTTCCAGGGTGGTTGGGAATGAGATGAGCCACCGTTAGCTATGACGGCTAACCACCAGACAGGCGCCCTGCTGAATGCCCCAGCAGGCTAGCGAGCTAGCTAGCTAGCGCTAGAGCTGAGGTACAAGTGGAGCTGAGGGCAGGAGATACACAAACATACACACACACACACACACACGCACGCACACACACGCGCACACACACGCACACACGCGCACGCACATGCACGCGCACGCACGCACACGCACATGCATGCACACGCACGCACGAACCCTGCCAGTCACACTTATTAATTTGCGTTCTACAATATTTGCGTACAGTATATGCCCTAGTAATCAGCTGTGTAATGAGGCGATGTGTCTTGACACTGTGGTGTTATTGTACTGTAGTATGGAGCTGGCTTGTTCTGGGCAG
>NC_139661.1:14279294-14281794 GCF_951799395.1 Argentina silus
TGCTTCCACAGCTCAGGGTGTTCAGTCGGAGCTGCTCTGACCTACGGGGGGTGGGGGGGTGGGGGGGCCTCCTGATTGCATTATACATGATGAACAACTGGGATTGTGTGAAAGGACACACGCACACGCACACGCACACGCACACACAAACACACACAGGCACACACACGCACACACACACACACTGGAACACATGCACGCACACACACACTCACACACATGTAAGTTAACAATGGAGCACTCTGGAAACATCACAGCTCCCAGTGACAGACAGGCAGACGCAGGGCGAACCTCACTCCCACGTATGGAAGAGAAGAACAGGCACAGAGTGAGAGAGAGAGAGAGAGAGAGAGAGAGAGAGAGAGAGACTGGAAGGGTGGCAGTGTGATGGCAGTGTGACAAACAAGTCAAACAAGGGGCTTCTGATGGGAGGGGGGGGGGCTGCCTGTGTTTCTGTCTTTGAAGTGTAATTCACCTCCCTGGATCTGATGCAGGGTGGGAGGGAGAGGTGGGGGAGAGTGGCACTGTAGGACTGTGACAGAGAGAGAGGAGGGGGGGGGGGAGAGAGGAGGGAACAGGGGAGGGAGGGAGAGAGAGAGAGAGAGAGAGAGTGGCACTGTATGACTGTGATGAGAGAGGAGGGAGGGAGAGAGAGAGAGAGGGAGGGAGAGAGAGAGAGAGGGAGGGAGGGAGGAGAGCAGCACTGTATGACTGTGTCTCAGGTGCCTCCTCACTGTGAAGTGAGGAACAGTATAAGCAGGATAATGTGTGTGTGGGTCTAACCACTCTGCTCAGGGAGGAGGAGGTAATGTCTCTACCTACCTGGACGCACGCACGCACGCACGCACGTTTCCTGTCATATTGACATGTGCTCCTGTACATAAACAGTATATATATGTATATTGTCATCTGCTGTGTCTGTTAGTCTGTCTCAGTAGTTCTCCCCAGAGGATGTCAGAGTGGCTCTGCATCACGCTGTCAGCTTGGCGGCGCCACCATGTAAACATTACAAGGCAAATTAAACTACATATTTAGTCATGATAGAGTAACCGTCTTTGATCTCCAACGACGTCGTTGTTAAAAACGAAAGCGAAAGCGAAAGTGAAAGCGTTGTGACATTCCTCAGTGAATTCAGCGTTTTAGCCGGGGGGGTTTTGCACACTTTGACATGAATAAACGCGAGTCGGATTTTGAAAATACAATCCAGCGTCATGCTGTTCAAAAACCCTGGGGAGAACCCTGAGTCTGGCTATACCAGGCTACAGTACCATACAGGGAAGGGGTTGAGAGGAGAGGGAAGAGAGGAGAGGAAAGGAGGGGTTCTCCCGCCCCCGTGACTGTTACCATTCCTCTATCCTGTGAGTCGTCTGAGATGACGTCACTAATGGCATTTAGAATGCAGTGTCTTGAAGACAAACAGCCTCTATGTCCATGCTAGCCTCCTTAGCAACATTAGCATCTCTCATCAGGTCCATTTCTGGTGACAGAAAGCACCGTGTCTCTGGAGGGTTTGGTTTATGTGTACATACACACACACACACACACACACACACACACACACCCACGTGTACATATTTATACTGCGCTAATTTGTTGTTGTTTCTTTTTGATTGTGTTTCTGTCGTTAGTTTCCGTTTCCACGGTTCCAGAGTTTCTTCAGATAATTCCTAAACTTTGCAACACTCAGTTACACAGTTAGGTTTTGGAAATGTGCATGACAGGCAGAGTTCTCCCCTCAGAAGCCTCCTCTTCTAACAGAAACCATCTGCTGCAGCACACACACACACACACATACACACACACACACACACACACACACACACACACACACACACACACACACACACACATACACACACACACACACACACACACACAGACACACACACACACAGGAATACACACACACACACAGATGGAGGAGCAATCACTCCTTCATTTGACTGACGTGAAACAGCTCTGCTGCACAGCTCTCAAAGCGGGACCACCAGAGAGGTAGAGACCAGCGGAGGCCGGCGGAGGTAGAAATCAGAGGACGGGGCTCATTGTAACGCATGGAATGGAATGAGAAATAGTATCAAACAAACATACACACACACACACACACACACACACACACACACACACACACACGTGTTTGATACCGTTCCTTATTCTGTTCCATGCATTACAATGAGCCCGTCCTCCGATTTCTACCTCCATCAGCCTCCCCCTGGTCCAACAGCAGGCGAGTGGGAGGGAGGCTGGCGTCGATTGTGTGTGATATGTGGTTAAAGTACTTTGGTCAAGTATTAATTCCAAGGGAAATATGTGAGGAATTCATTAGATTAGTAATTGAATGTAAACAAGCACACAACCAACAAGGACGACTGGTCCATCTGTGTTTCTGGAGTTTGAGTCACAATGCTATGACTGTGCTGTGATGGCCACACGCGCACACACACACACGCACGCACGCACGCACGCACGCACGCGCACACGCACACGCACACACACACAC
>NC_139661.1:14286794-14291794 GCF_951799395.1 Argentina silus
CGCACGCACGCACGGACGCACGCACGCACACTCGCACGCACGCACGCACGCACGGACGCACGCACACTCACACACACACATACCACTTACATTTACATTTTATATTTATGGCATTTAGCAGACACCTTTATCCAAAGCAACTTACAACCACTCTCAGAGAATGTGCCAGCGCCCCCAAATTGGTTCACAGTCTCTTAAATTGGAAGCGGTGTTGAAGTATCAAAGTGGTTGGGAGGCTGACAGGAGGGGGAATTAAGACATTAAAGGTAGCATCTGTGCAGGTCCAGAACTGGCCATGGAGAGAGGGAGAGAGGGAGAGAGGGAGAGAGGGAGAGAGGGAGAGAGGGAGGAGTTGGAAGACTTGAAGGAGGGGGAGGAGGTGAGGGGAGCGTATGGCCCAGTGAGCACCAGTTGTGCCAGACGACAAGAGAGGAGTGTGTGTGTGTGTGTGTGTGTGTGTGTGTGTGTGTGTGTGTGTGTGTGTGTGTGTGTGTGTGTGTGTGTGTGTGTGTGTGTGTGAGAGAGAAGGTACTGTTTCACTAACAGGAACCTCTACTTGGGTTTCACTTGAACACCTGTCCTCTGTCTGTTCCTGTGTGAGTCTCTCTTGTCCTCGTTCTACTCCTTATCTCTCTCTCTCTCCCTCTCTCTCTCCCTCCCCCCCCCTCTCTCTCTTCTTTCTCTTCTTTCATGTCGTTAGAAGTAGCCCAGGTCATTTGCTCGTCTCTTTAATAGTATGGTATAAATAGGCCGGCTGTCCCAGCCTCCCTAACCTGGGTTGGCAGGACACTCCTGTGTGACGGAGCTCTGGGAGAGAAGAGAGACCTGTCACCTGCTGTCCTCTTAGTGACCCTGGTGATGACTAAGACTCCCGCCCCGGAGGAGCGAAGGGGCGTAGAGGGATGGAGGAGATCAGACAACTAAGATGGCTTCTGACTGGGACGACCGGGCAATGCCCATAAACTTCATTTACACATGTCTGAGACGTGACAAATGTATGAAGTTTTTCAGCATCTTGTAGTGTGGGAAGAATGTGTTATTTTTGCAATTCCATGTAGGTGGGAATAAGCTATTGTGCACATGTTCTGAAGTTGAGCATTCAATATGAGGTTGGAGGCTATAAAAATACTACATTTTCTAACTGTGTTTTGGGAGGAAAGTAGATTACCTTTAGTGCAACATGTGTGAAATTGGAACCCACATTTCTGGGGCCCATGACCATCAAGGAGTTAATCAAATGCTGGGGTTTCAAATTACAATCTTGCTTGTGCCTAATTAGGCACCAAAGGTGACTTGGTGATTGTGTTTATCCAGAGTATCTGCTTGTTTTCAATCTCAGTAAATGAGAAGTCCTATGTTTACGCTTTGTGATTAAATATCCTAGAAGAAGCTTTCTTTTTGGTTAGTGTACTATACATTGTGTACATTGTGTTGTTACTGTAGCGAAGGTCTTTTATGGCAGCTTTTATGGAGATTATATTTTCATGTTATTATATTCACCTGCCACGGTGACATCACAGCCACCAGCCTGCTGACTCATTCCTCATTCCGTTCCATACTTTACAATGAGCCCGTCCTCCGATTTCTACCTCCACCAGCCTCCCCTGACATATTGTACATCCATTCAGCTGTGGTGAGAGAGAGAGAGAGAGAGAGAGAGAGAGAGAAAGACAGAGAAAAAAACTGTACTCTGGTCTTCCCATAGAGGACGCAGATTGAGCGCTGAGTCATCGTCATCCCCAGCTACTGTACATACAGACGTACATAAGCCCCAAATCAGCTTAGAGGCCCAAATCATTCTATTCCCCTGAATAATCACCATTCAGCCCTGCCTCCGCGGGACGGTAGGATGCTGATAAGATGCTGAACAGGAAACCTGCAGTGTTATCCAAGATTAGCGTTGGCACTGCCATGTTAACAGTCGCCCCCGCCCTCCTGTGTGTGTGTGTGTGTGTGTGTGTGTGTGTGTGTGTGTGTGTGCGTGTCTGTGTGCGCGCCTGTATGCATGGTGCCTGCGTGTATGCATGGTGCCTACGTGTGTGTGTGTGTGTGTGTGTGTGTGTGTGTGTGTGTGTGTGTGTGTGTGTGTGTAAGTGGCTGTTTATCTGGCTAAGCAGAGGAGGATCAGTGACAGGTGTGCACACTCTGCCAGGCTGAGCGAGGTGCAGCCAATCACACAGGAAGGCGTGTGATGCGCTGGTTGTTGATGGAAACAGGTTTTGCTCTCCTCAGAGAGACAACGTAAAACATGAGACACTGAGCCACTGAGATTAAGAGGGTTTCTGAGGTGAATTAACACAAAATAGTCCCAAATCTAACAACCCTAATCCCAAATTCAATAACCCTAGCCCCAAATCAGACAACCCTAGCCCCAAAGCACAACAACCCTAGCCTCTAGTCTAACAACCCTAGCCTCTAGTCTAACAACCCTAGCCTCTAGTCTAACAACCCTAGCCTCTAGTCTAACAACCCTAGCCTCTAGTCTAACAACCCTAGCCCCTAGTCTAACAACCCTAGCCCCTAAGATCCAGTGCTAACGTAGCATACATCACTCCACCGCTACCAATAGGTAGAGCTGTGGAAATATAACTCTAGATAGGTTGATGCTATAGGTAGAGCTGCCATACTAGTTTCCCTCATCTCTCTAACACATCTCTCTCTCCCTTCTTCTCCCTCCTTCCCTCTCTCTCCCTCTGATATGGGTAGAGCTGCCATACTAGTAGTGTAGTGTCCCTCACCTCTCAAGCACTTCATCTCTCTCTCTCTCCCTCCTTCTCCCTCCCTCCCTCTCCCTCCCTCCCTCCCTCCCTCTCTCTCCCTCTGATATGGGTAGAGCTGCCATATTAGTAGTGTAGTGTCCCTCATCTCTCTAGCACTTCATCTCTCTCTCTCTCCCTCCTTCTCCCTCCCTCCCTCTCCCTCCTTCCCTCCCTCTCCCTCCCTCCCTCCCTCCCTCTCTCTCCCTCTGATATGGGTAGAGCTGCCATACTAGTAGTGTAGTGTCCCTCATCTCTCTGGCAGCTGTAGTTCTGGAGTTGTTTTTCTTCTCCTCATGGAGAGGAGAGGAGAGAAGTAAAAGAGAGGGCAGGCGAAGTGGAGGAGGAGGAGGAGGAGGAGAGGAGAGGGTCTCCCATGGAGAGGACAGGAGGGAAATTAACATATGGAGCTGATGTAAGGGAGGAGGAAGAAGAGGAGGAGGAGGAGAGGAGAGGAGAAGGAGAGGAGAGGAGGAGGCTTTCCTATGAAGAGGAAATGAGACTCAGTGTCTCAGTGCTGGTTAATTACGTGTGTCTGCACAATTATTGGAAAGCGATAGTGGTGGTGGGAGGAAAACAGTGTGTGTAACTGTACTCACTGATGCCCCCCTGGGGGGCCCACTCCCCCTCCCTCCCCCCCACGCAGGCTGTGTGAAACATAAAGACAGAGCAATCTACAGCATCGATCTGACAACCACATTGTGTGTGTGTGTCCATGTTTGTATGTGTGTGTGTGTGTGTGTGTGTATGTGTGTGTGTGTGTGCATGTATGCACACTGCTGACACACGGCCGGGGAAGTTACAAGCGATCGGGGGAGGCAGAATGAGTCCCACAGCCAATTTTCCACCAATCAACAACTTGAGGTTACAATGTGTTTGTTATGGCAGCAGTGTACAGTGAGCCGGCGTAGGAGGGAGGCATGTTTTATTAAACTAACATTTCAATTATACCTTCGACAACAGGACCTTCTCTGGAGGCCTGTGTTCACAATCAAAGTCAGCATCACAAAGTCAATTAGTTTCTGCGGAGTCTGAACGTGAATACATATCTGGAGGTAAGTGCTAATGATTAGAATAATGAAACATCTAAAGTTATGTATTGTAAGGTCTCTGAGTTGATGTATTCAAATTTTATTACAGAGCAGAAATAAATGACACTTTGTTGCGCGTACACGCAGACAGTGTGGTGCTTGCTCACTTTTAATGAGTTTGGACTGGCCTTAATGAGATGCAATTAAAACATTTATGACTAATTGCCGTCGGAGAGGCTGCAGAGACACTGTTGCCCACCGACACCCACCAAGCTGCTTCTGCTGGAGAAGTCTATAATCTATCCTTCTGCTAGTTCTAGAACACTCTATAATCTATCCTTCTACTAGTTCTAGAACACTCTATAATCTATCCTTCTACTAGTTCTAGAACACTCTATAATCTTCCTTCTACTAGTTCTAGAACACTCTATAATCTATCCTTCTACTAGTTCTAGAACACTCTATAATCTATCCTTCTACTAGTTCTAGAACACTCTATAATCTTCCTTCTACTAGTTCTAGAACACTCTATAATCTATCCTTCTACTAGTTCTAGAACAGTCAAAACAGAGTTCTCCCCAAGATTTATCAACAGCATGGTGCTGGATTGTATTATCAAAACCCGACTTGCGTTTCTTCATGTCAAAATGCTAAAAAATGCTGAATTCACAGAGGAATGTCACAACACTTTCACTTTCGGTGCCTCCCTCCCTCCTTCCCTCTCTGGCTGGTATCGCATGCTGTGTGCTATGTGTGGTACTGCTTGCCTCCCTGCCTCCCTCCCTCCCCCCCTCCCTCCCTCCCTCCCTCCCTCCCAGCCTAGCATCGCGTGCTGTATGTGGTATTTCCTGGCCGCCTGTCTGCCCATCTGTGTTCTCATCAGAGAGAAGGGAACGTACAACTGTATCCCAGCTAGAATGGGCTGGGCTGGGCTGGGCTGGGCTGGGCTGGGCTGGGCTGGTCTGGGCTGGTCTGGGCTGGGCTGGGCTGGACTGGTCTGGGCTGGGCTGGACTGGGCTGGGCTGGGCTGGGCTGGGCTGGGCCGGGCCGGGCTGGGTTGTATGAGTGCTCATTCCTCACAGTACAGAGACACAAGGATGACAGGAAGAGCGAAGATAGGAAGTGCGTTGACAGGAAATGATGATGACAGCCACAAGCTGTGGGGTCGCCCTCAGGGCCAGAGGTCTGCTTCTGCATTGTGGGATATCGACTG
>NC_139661.1:14299294-14314294 GCF_951799395.1 Argentina silus
ACACACACACACACACACACACACACTCTCCCGTCCTGATTCAACCCTCTACAGTCCAGTCTCAGTGGACAAAGCTGTTAGTCTGTTGGCATGTACAGTAGTTTGTCACAACCAGTATGTGTGTGTGCGTGTGCGCGCGTGTGTGTGTGCGAGCGTGTGTGTGTGTGTGTGTGCGCGCAAGAGCGTGGGGTGCATCGGCAATCTTCAAAAGACCCCGACTTTGATACCTACCAGGACCTTGAGCTGTTTTCCGGTACACCACCAACTGTTGCATTCCTGAGTGATGTAATAAGCCGGCATTTGACGCGATCCGCACTTAAGTCGTTAGCAAAGTGCGCTAATGAGAAAAGCACCGAGGGACCCCCTGCAGACTTAAGTGTGTGATGTGAGGGGATGAGGGTAGTAATTATCAGAAGTGCTTTTAATACAAGAGGATTAGCGGGGGCTTTTTCCAAAATAGCTGTAGCCGAAGCTGCGATGATGCTAAGCTAACGCGGTAGCATGACCATTGTACATGTGAAAGGCAATCTCGTTCACCACCACCAGCTCAAGGCTACCAGGCTTTATTCAGCTTAAAAAACGGGGCTGCGTTTAATCAACTTCAAACACGCATTGGCAAGGTCGTAATGCTCGTTTAGCATTGTTGCCGAGGATTAATTGATGTGACAGCCTTACAAAACGCTTCAAAATGAAAGATGTCTGAGATTGCTCTTGTGGAATATCACTGTTTCATTTCTCTGAAATCTTTTACAAAAAGTGGACAAGGTGGCGCAGCGCTTCTCTTCCATTCGTCGGGGAGAACCCTGTGATATACTGTATGATATCACAAATACACATATGGTTTTGGTAGTGCTTCTGGTCATGCTTTTGGTGATGGTTTTGGTGGTGGTTTTGGTAGTGTTTTTGGTCCTGGTTTTGTTAGCGCCCTTCAACAAAAAATTGAGGCTTGTTTTGGTAACGCCCTTCAAGTAAAATTTAGGCTTGTTTTCCGTGAGTGAAGACAGGTATTGTAATATTTATCACTGACAGACAGCAGCAGCCTGTATCTCTCTCTCCCTGGAAGCGCTCCAGGTTCCTGACGGTTCCTTGCGAAGGGGGAATCAGTTTAATCAGGTGCCACCTGCTGAGGTGAGGCTGAGTCTTAATGAGCCGTCTAACGAGTGCAGCCTCCGTCACCTGCAGCTGGCCGCGGCCCTGAGTGGCAGGGAGACGGAGCATAAGAACTGGAGGTGGACAGCAGCCATCTTAAAGAGATGTGTTTTTAGTTTATTGTTTTTATTTCCTATATTTTACAGAGCGGCTTCTTGGTGGGGGTTTTTTTGTGGCATTGTTGCTTTCAGCTTACAGAGCTGATTTTTAGAGCTGTTTATTTTCTCATTTCTTAAATTTTACAAAGCTTATTATTATTTTTTTACTGTTTTTTTTCTCATTTGTAACATTTCTTTATATCATTTTTAATCATTATTTACATCTTCCATAGCTGCCCTCCCAAACCTCCCAGGTGTAGAGCTGTACAGCTCTACGCCCTCCAGTCAAGGTTCACCTTGTTATCCACATGGGTATCAATTCAACACAAAAGTGTGAACTGAAATCAACCTCGAGAGCATCTCAACTCTCTCAGAAGTTAATGTTTAATTATCTTTAGCATACATATCTTTACTGTGGCGTTTTCACAGCATCTCCATCTGTCAGCACTGTGCCACATCGCAAATATCATTAAAGCCGAATGTGTCTCACTCCAGAAATTATGGCATCGGTCCTTTATCCTTCTATCTCGTTTGTCATTTTATCGGAGAAATAGTTTGTTCACCTTTAACAAGCTGTCCAGCCGTCTGTGCACACACGCACGCACACACACACACACGCACGCACACACACACTCACACACAGACACACACACAGACACACACACACACACACGCACGCACGCACACACACATACACCCACACACACACACACACAGAGTAGGCTCCCTCTCTCTCTCTCTCTCTCTCTCTCTCTCTCTCCTTCTCTCTGTGTTGTTTCTCATTCTGCTTCTTCTGCAGCCTTGCTCCTGGCTGCTCCAGCACGCCCTCACTTGACACTTAGATAGATCTCTGCCTTGGTTGGTAGATTACCCAGTATCACATCTCTGCTCTGCTCTGCTCTGCTCAGCTCAGCTCAGCTCAGCTCAGTTTAGCTCTTCACAGCTCAGCTCAGCTCAGCTCTGCTCAGTTCTGACGCCCCCTCCATGTTTCACCTTCCCATCTCTGTGTCAGCTGACCCAACCGTTGTAGACGTGAGAGGAATGTCTGTGACTGGCATCAGCCTGCACCTTGGTCGGCTTGGGGGTACGTGGTAGGGAGGGGAGGGAGGGAGGGAGGGGGAGGGGGGAGAGGGTATGAGAGGCTAGGCGGTCAGGCGGGCATTTGGGGGGGGGGGGGGTGAAGGTGTACGAGAGGCCATGCGGGCAGGCGTTTGAGGGGGAGGGGAGAGGTGAGGGGGTAGGTGGGCGTTTGGTGTGTGTGTGTGTGTGTGTGTGTGAGAGAGAGAGACAGAAAGAACTGATGCAGTTGTATTGTACTAGCCAGCGCCTCTGTAATGAGAACACAGCCGCCACCGCCTCCCAGTCTGAGCAGCGTATCAGCATATCAACATTTTAAAGGAACCCCAAAACGGAGGATATGAGAATATGACGACTGTTCCACCGCGGTAATTACCCTGATGAAAGACAACATTTATCAGGGTTTTGCTGCCTTGTTGGTGCCTGTCAGGTTCTGATTACGATCCTCCCACTTTAATACTCTCATCCAGACTCCCATAAAACCAAGAAGAGAAAGAAGACGTTTTTTCTTCCACTATTAAGAGCTGTATAGTACTGTAGGTCTTTATGTGTGTGTGTGTGTGTTTTGTGTTATTGAATTTGAGAACTAACATTGCTGTTGTTTTTTTCTTTTTTCCCTCTCCCTCTCTCTATCTCCCATCCCCTCTGTTTCTTTCTCCTCTCTCTCTCACCACTCATTACCTCTCTCCCCCTTCCCTTTTGTATCACCCCCTCCCAATTTCCCCTCTCTCTCCCTCCTCTCTATGTCTCCCTCTCTCTCTCTCTCTCCCTCTCGCTCCCTCCCTCTCTCCATGTCTCTCTCCCTCTATCTCTCTCTCTCTCTCTCTCTCTCTCTCTCTCTCTGTCACTCTCCCTCTCTTTCCCTCCCTCTCTCTCCCTCCCTCCCTCTCTCTCTCGCCCTCCCCCCCTACCCCCAGCCTGTGAGTTGATGAACAGGGGTATCCTGGCGCTGGTCAGCTCCATCGGCTGCATGTCAGCCGGTTCTCTCCAGTCCCTGGCAGACGCCATGCACATCCCCCACCTGTTCATCCAGCGGGCGCCGGCTGGCACGCCACGCTCCAGCTGCCCCCTCACCAGCCGCAGCCGCGCTGACGACTACACGCTCTACGTGCGCCCGCCTGTCTACCTCAACGATGTCATCTTCAGCGTGGTCAGCGAGTACAGCTGGCAGAAGTTCATCATCTACTACGACGCAGAATACGGTATGATTCACACTGCATGGGTGCCTATTCATGTGTTATTACAGTTGGTAGAGCATGGTGCTAACAACGCTTAGGTTGGAGGTTTGATTCCCGCAGGGACCATATATACTGAAAAATGTATGCACTCACTGCAATGTAAGTTGCTTTGGATATAGCTAAATGGCATATATTAATTACATAGTAATAAACTAAGAAGTACTTACTTGTGAATACAGTAAGGTCTACTGATGTGTGCACTTTTGTTTGAAGTGAACAATGAACAGGTATTTGAGTAGTAATTACAAGTAATTACATGTAATTACATGACAGAATGGTAATTACACAATAATAACCTATGAATAGGATATACTTTTGGGGATTTGTTAAAACAAGCACCTCCAGTCACCCTTTGGGACAGTACAAGGTAGCTGGCAATAGCCTTTACAGGTTTAAAGCCAAGGTTTAAATGGAATAGAATTCGGAATAGTATCAAATTCCTCATTCCATCCCGTGCATTACAACAAGGCCGTCCTCCGATGTCTACCTCCGCCAGCCTCCCCTGGTATGTGAGGGGGAGAGGTGGGAGCTGTGGGAGCTCTCCAGTGTGTATGATATCCAAAGGGAGAGGATCAATGAAGTATGACGCTATGCAGCGATGAAGCAGCGATGCTATGTGATGGCCTCCCAGGGTGGGGACATTAGGGAGCTAATGGATAGCTGCTGAACTCTAGGGAACTCTACAGTCTCAGACCTGCACTTAATGCATCCACCATCGTAAACACTTCCATTATGCATGTGTGTGTGGGTTGGTGTGTGTGGGCTGGTGTGTGTGTGCTGGTGTGTGTGTGGGCTGGTGTGTGTGTATGAAAGAGACATAAGAGATAGAAAGGTGTGTGTGTGTGTGTGTGTGTGTGTGCGTCTGTGTGCATTTGTGTGTAAAAAGAGAAAGAGACAGCTTCTGTTTATCTGTGCGTCAGTGTTTGTGTGTATCAGCCCATTTCGCCTTAGAGCTGAGAGAGTCCATCCTAGCCGAGTGAGTCTGCCCCCCCCCCTCCTCCCCCTCCTCCCCCCTGCCTCCCTCTGGACTCTATGCTCGACTGCGCCAGGTTAAGAGCATCAGGTCCTCATAAATAAGTGGCTCTCCCAGAAGACCTGAGCAGCCATTTTGGCCCCTTCTTCCTGCCTAGCAGTGTTCTCTGTAGTAGTAGCTATAATGAACCTTCCAGAAGCCCCTCGAAGCCCGCCCCACTCCCCCCGCTCCTTAAGCCCTGCACGGCCGTGACTAGTGAGTCATAGGATGGCTCCCCCAGGCATTAAACACTACCAGAGTCTAAGCCACAGGGCCTTTTCAAGACCGAGGAGCAGTGTTCTCCCAAATTGACTGTAAAAAAAAGGGCTATTTCACTGGAAAAAAAAGAGGGGGGAGAATGGGGGAGGAGGTGGTAGAATGGGGGAGAATCGGGGAGGAGGGGGGAGAATGGGGGAAAAGGTGGGAGAATGGGGGAGGAGATGGTAGAATGGGGGAGGAGGGGGGAGAATGGGGGAGGAGATGGTAGAATAGGGGGGTGGTAGAATGGGGAGAATGGGGGAGGAAGGGGGTAGAAATCGGAGCACAAGCACATTGCATCGCATGGAACGGAATGATGAATCGTATCAAAGACGTGTGCGTATTCTAGTTGGATGGTATGGTCTATGGGACATTTGAATTAATGGGATAGAAGCTATGATTGAGCAGCTGGGTTTATCCCATTCCTTCTGATTATCTTGGCAACAGCACTACATGAGTCACATGCATATCTTTACATTGAATAGAAGCCAAGATGTTCAAATACTTCCAATATCACTAGCATGGTTTGACAGGTTGATATATACACAGCAAGGGGAGGCTGGTGGAGGCAGAAATCGGAGGACGGGCTCATTGTAATGCATGGAACGGAATGAGGAATGGAATCAAACACGTATTTAATACCAGTTTGAAACCATTCCGAATTCCATTCCATGCATTTCAATGAGCCCGTCCTCCGATTTCTGCCTCCCCTGATACACAGGTTTCATGTGGTCCTTTTGTTCTTGCACAAAACCTCAGCTGGGGATATAGGTGTTTACCAAGGGAGGCTGGTGGAGGCAGAAATCGGAGGACGGGCTCATGGAATGCATGGAATGGTATCAAACACGTACCTCCACCAGCCTCCCCTGGTGTATAGGTATGAGTGTTGTGGTCCTGCCAGGGTAATGATAGGTTGATATCCACGTTCCATCTTCTGGTTCAATACCTCAGCTGGGGATGCAGATCAGTAGGTGGTGACACTTGTGGTCCTACCAGGGTAATGACAGGGTTGATATCCACATGTTGTCTTATGGATTTGTCTGATGGATTTTCGTCCTGGAGTTGTTTACAGAGCTAGCTAGTTAGTTAGAAGCTGGAACAATGGAGATGTCCATTGAACAACAAGCTATGTTTGTATGGAGTGTGTGGACACCGAGTTAAGATGGTAAACTCACTAATGAGGTTCAAATACCCCCACCATCCATGCTGTCGAATTGCTAGCTTTTCAATAGCGTAGCTAGTTTACATTTGGTATTTGAAGAGACAGGTCATGTGTGTTGGAAAGTCAGAGGTCTCCAGTTCGATACTCGGTCGGAGCAACTTGAATTGTGGAGCTGCTGTTTGCAACAACTTGACGTCTGCTTCACTGAGCTCTCTGAGACAGTTGTCCAGAGACTGCTGACTGGGTAATGACAGGGTTGATACACACTCGTTTCATGTTGGGTTATGGATCTCTGTATGATATCTCATCTGGGGATACAGGTAGGTAGAGGTATGAGTCTGGTTGTCCTGTGTGGGTAATGATACACGTTTCATTTCACAGTTCGATACCTCGGCTGGGGATAGAGGTGTGTGTGTGTAGTGTAGTGAGGCTGGTGGTCCTCTCTGGGTTAATGGCAGCCATTCATCGTAGGGAGTGTGTGGGCTGAGGTGTCTCGTTATGAACACACAGGTAGAGTCCCAGTAGGACGCAGGAGACTTAGTGAGACACGTGGAGAAGGCTGGAGGCTGGAGGGGGAGGGATGTGAGCAGAGGTTAATAACACACACACACACACACGCACAGGCATGCAAACACACACACACACACACACACACTCGCGCGCACACACACACACACACACACACACACACACACACAGACACTCACACACGGCTGCAAAAACACACGGCTGCATGAACACACACTCACACACATTCAGGTGCAGGGATCGATAGCACACACGCACGCATGCACGCATGCACGCATGCACACACACACACACACACACACACACACACACACACACACACACACACACACACACACACACACACACACACACACACACACACGTGTTACAGAGCATTCCCATGTACAGACAATGGAGCAACCTTCCTCTTTGTCAGGGAGCGACTGCAGTCACAGCGGTGGTGTGAGCTCTATACATTACTGCCAAGGCTGACGGCCGAACTGACATCTCAATAAACCTCTCTCTCTGGGCTCAGCCTGTCACTGAGTTCTGTCCTGGCTGTTCCTATACGTAAACACCCACCAAGGAGGTGTCACTGCTCTGGCATCTTTAGAATTATTTTACTGTATGCATAATGTTCGCTTGGAATCTCTTCAGCCACCTACACCTTGAAGTGCGTATTATTTTCTATTGATACAGCTTGGTAATTACCTTGACAACTCATAACTCTCAAATATGGTATCTGGTGGTATATACGTGGTGGTGTTCATTCCAGTAATGCGTCCTTGATTGATAGAATACCCATAAGGCCTCTGCAATCTAAACATCTGCTTCAAACATTTGGTAGCACAACTCTACAGAGACCATTTCACTTGGGCGTACAACACACACACACACACACACACACACACACACACACACACACACACACGCATGCATGCATGCACACACGCAGGCAGGCAGGCATGCAAGCAGGCAGGCAGGCAGGCACGCACGCACGGACTTCCACTGGTGTACAACATAATGTAATTATGAGCAGACAGTACAGTGAGAAGACCATACAGACGGTGGGAGAGGAGGGACATTCTAGAAAAACATGAAAAACACACAAATCCATATTTAATACTGCACACTCTGCTATGTTACACAATGTTGTATAGGATGCTGTTGTATACTGCCGCCTCTTGGCCAAAGCTCACTTGAGAGAGATTCTTATGTCAATCAATCAATTAATCAATCAATGAAATGTATTTGTATCACGCTTTCCACAAAAGACTATTGCCTGAAAGTGATTTACAACAAGAACAATACTAAACAACATAAACAAGAAATACAATACAAGCAATATGACACCGGACCATAGACCCCCAAAAAGCAAGCCAAGCGAAAAACTCCCCAGAGAGAGAAGAAAAACTAGAACATAGGGCTCAGTGGTGAGGAAAAACTCCCAATACCATTGGGACCCTGTCGAACCTTCAACTACAGCGAGAGGTATTCCTACAGAGAGGTATTCCTACAGAGAGGTATTCCTACAGAGAGAGGTATTCCTACAGAGAGGTATTCCTACAGAGAGGTATTCCTACAGAGAGAGGTATTCCTACAGAGAGATACATTACTACAGAGAGGTATTTCCACAGAGAGATGTATTTTTACAGAGAGAGGTATTCCTACAGAGAGGTATTCCTATAGAGAGGTGTATTCCGACAGAGGTGTATTCCTACAGAGAGGTATTTCTACAGAGAGATGTATTCCGACAGAGAGGTATTCCTACAGAGAGGTATTCCTACAGAGAGAGGTATTCCTACAGAGAGGTATTTCCACAGAGAGATGTATTTTTACAGAGAGAGGTATTTCTACAGAGAGGTATTCCTACAGAGAGGTATTTCTACAGAGAGGTATTTCCACAGAGAGATGTATTTTTACAGAGAGAGGTATTCCTACAGAGAGGTATTCCTACAGAGAGAGGTATTCCTACAGAGAGATGTATTCCGACAGAGAGGTATTCCTACAGAGAGGTATTCCTACAGAGAGAGGTATTCCTACAGAGAGGTATTTCCACAGAGAGATGTATTTTTACAGAGAGAGGTATTTCTACAGAGAGGTATTCCTACAGAGAGGTATTTCTACAGAGAGGTATTTCCACAGAGAGATGTATTTTTACAGAGAGAGGTATTCCTACAGAGAGGTATTCCTACAGAGAGAGGTATTCCTACAGAGAGGTATTTCTACAGAGAGGTATTCCTACAGAGAGGTATTCCTACAGAGAGAGGTATTCCTACAGAGAGGTATTTCTACAGAGAGGTATTTCCACAGAGAGATGTATTTTTACAGAGAGAGGTATTTTTACAGAGAGAGGTATTTCTACAGAGGTATTCCTACAGAGAGGTATTCCTACAGAGAGATGTATTGCTACAGAGAGGTATTTCTACAGAGAGATGCATTCCTACAGAGAGATGTATTCCGACAGGGAGGTTTTTGCTACTGGGAGGTTGTCCTCGCGATGTGTGTGAGGGAGATTTATGACGCGAGGCAGGGCTGGTTTGTTTTTCAGAGCTTTGTAGAAGCAGGTGTTGTGGAGCATAGTAAAAGCATTAGCCACAGTAGAGATGATGCAGCCGGCCTAGGATTGATGGAAGCAGCTAAGAGGCAGACCTACAGCTCATTCAATCAGCATGAAGCACTAAGACACACACACACTCACAAACACACACACCGACACACACACACACACTCTCACGGGTATGGGCACAAACAGGCACAAACACACACACAGGGATGAACACACAAGAGCAGGAACACACACACACACACACACACACACACACACACACACAGGAGTGCAAACACACACACACGGGAGCACAAACACACATGCACGAATACACACACACACACGCATGCATACACATGCACACCCACACGCACGCATGCACACTCACACACGTTTTGCTGCGACACACAGTGCAAAGAAAAACACTGTAAGTCACAGAGTAGGTCTAGCACACAACGCATAACATTTACATTTTTGGCATTTAGCAGACGCCTTTATCCAAAGCGACTTACAACAAATACATTTAAGTGAATTTAAGTGAATCATCTATCCATCTGTAATTTTTTACAAAAGAGAATAGACTGTACAGAGGGGTAGTGGGGATGAAGAGGTCTTTAGGTGGGACAGTTAAGATGTAGGCTGAAGAGATGGGTCTTCAATCTACGGCGGAAAATAGGTAGTGACTCGGCAGTCCTGACAGCAGTGGGAAGGTCGTTCCACCAGCGGGGGCCAGACAGTGAAAAGCTGTGACCAAGTAGCGCGACTGCTGCATCCATGTAGAGGCGGCGGTGCCAGGCGGCCAGCCGAGGTGGAAGAGCGGAGTGATCAGGCAGGGGTTTGGGGGCTGACCATTGCTTGCAAGTAGGGTGGGGCTGTTTCCTTTGCCGCCCGGTAGGTGAGCACCAGGGTCTTGAATCTGATGCGAGCTGCTACCGTGAGCCAGTGAAAGGTGCAAAGGAGGGTTGACATGGGAGAATTTGAGGAGATTGAACACCAGACAGGCAGCAGCATTCTGGATGAGATGCAGAGAGTGGCCAAGAGTGCGTTGCAGTAGTCAAGGCGAGTGTCTGGACCAAGAGTTGTGCTGCTTTTCTGGTGAGGAATGGACATATTCTTCTGATGTGAGAAGAATCTACAGGAGCGTGCTGTCGCTATGATGTTCGCCGCACAGGATAAGTGGTTGTCAAGGATCACCCCAAGGTTCTTGGCTGTCTGGGAGGAGGTCTTAGAGGGCAGGCTTTCCCCAGAGGAAGAGCAGTTCAGTTTTGTTAAGATTGAGCTTGAGGTGGCAGGCTGACATCCAACAGAAATGTCTGCAAGACACGCAGAGACACATGTTGCAACCTGTGAGTCTGAGGGGGTGTTGAGTGTCATCTGTGAGTCAAAGAGTTGAGTGTCATCTGCATAGCAGTAGTGGGAGAAACCATGTGGGGAAATTACCGAGCCAAGAGATTTGGTATAGAGGGAGAACAGTAAGGGCCCTAGGACGAAGCCCTGGGGGACCCCAGTGGTGAGGGCTCGTGGAGAGGACAGCGATCCTGGTAAGAGCGATTGGCCAGGTAGGATGCAAACCAGGAGAGTGCAGAGCCAGAGATGCCCAGTTCTGAGTGGGTGGAGAGAAGGATCGGGTGGTTTACTGTGTTGAATGCAGCAGACATGTCCAGAAGAATGAGAACAGAGAGGGAGGAAGCTCAAGCAGAGTGGAGGGCCTCCTTGACAGGAGACAAGGAGAGCAGTCTCAGTAGAGTGCCCAGCCTTAAAGCCGGATTGGTGAGGGTCAAGGAGGTTGTTCTAAGGAGATAGTGAGACAGTTGGTTAGAGACAGCACGTTCAATGGTTTTAGATAAGAAGGAGAGAAGGGTGTCTTAAAGGCAGCTGGGACAGATCCTGTGGATAGAGAGGAATTGATTATGGTGAGAAGGAACGGAAGGAGGTCTTTGGAAATGGATTTTGAGAAAGGGCGAGGGGATAGGATCGAGGGGGCAGGTGGTTGCCTGCTTGGATGTGACCAGTTTTAGAATATCATCAGGGAAGAGGGGGGAAAGAGCTGACAAACCAGAGACCGAGTGTAGCGCAGTGGGTTTGGGAGGAGTGGTAGCAGTGTTGGCGAGAGGTAGAGACAAAGCTGCTAATGTCATCAACCTTCTTTTCAACGTAGGTGACAAAGTCATCCACAGACAAGGAGGGAGGAGGGGGAAGAGGTGGGTTGAGGAGTGAGGGAAATGTGGAGAACAGTTTCCTTGGGTCAGAGGCAGAAGATTGAATTTAGGAACGGTAGTAAGGAGCTTTAGCAGCTGCAGAGGAGGTGTAGTTGAGGAGGAGAGAGAGATAAGGTTTTAGGTCATCAGGGAGGCTGGTTCTTATCCATTTCCTCTCAGCTGCCAGGAGCCCTACTCTAAAAGCTTGCAGGGTTTCAGACAGCCAAGGAGCACATGGAGAGGATCGTGCTGACCTTGAGGTCTGTGGACAGAAAGAGTCGAAGGATGAGGAAAGAGTGGACAGGAAGGTGGAGGAGGTTGCATCAGTGGATAGAAGGGAGAAGGATTCAACAGAGGGTAGGGAGGATAAGACAGAGGAAGAGAGAGCGGTGAGGGAGAGGGTATACAGCTTGTGACGAGAGGATACAGTGTGGGTAGAGACTGACTGGGAGGGGGTGGATTTGAGGGGAAGGGAGAAGGATACAAAATGATAATCAGAAACTGGAAGAGGGGTAACAGTAAGGTTGGAGGTATGGGAGGATCTGGTGAAGACAAGGTCAAGCCTTATCGGAGGAGAGAGGGACAGGGTAAGGCTGAAGGAGGAGAGAAAGTCCAGTACTCCAGACGAGTGAAGCTTCTCTGACTGGATGTTGATGTCACCCAGTAGTGACAGCGGTCCTCAGGGAAGAAGCTGAGAAGGACATCCATCTCATCTAATAAATCGCCAAGCTGACCTGGTGGATGATAGATAACGACAATGTGAAGTTTGACAGGGGAGGTGACAGAAACAGTATGGAATTCAAAGGTGGATATGGACAGGTGTAACAGGGGAAGGACATTATGTGACCACTTAGGTGAAATGAGGAGTCATGTGCCTCCCTCTCGACCAGAGAGTCTAGGGGAATGAAAAAAGGAGTAGGCATCAGAGAGGGCTGCCAGAGTAGCTGTGTTTTCCGGTGTAATCCATGTCTCTGTGAGGGCAAGGAAGTGGAGGGACATGAAGCAGGCGTAAGCTGAGATAGCCTCTGCTTTCCGGACCGCTGACTGGCAGTTCCAAAGTCCTCCAATGACAGTGAGGTCGTGGTCAGATGAACATGGTGGGTAGATTAGATTGGAATGGTTGCGAGGGGAGGTGCAGCATCGATGTGTCCTCCTGGGGGATGAAATAACAGGAATGGTGAGAAAGCACATTGTGATATTTGCCGATATAGAGATAGAGGGTTTGTGGGTGATACAAGATGTAGGTAGCGCTCAATACACTCAAAAGAATCAAATAGAATAAAAATACTGAGTAGTTTGGCCTTCCTTTCAGGCCTTCCTCCATGGACTCCACAGATTGACTCCTTCATCTTCGTGTCAGGAGGCTGTTGCTCTTAAACCATCAGGATGGAAATGCAGATTCTGTAATTGCTGATGACTAGCAGGATTGCAGCCCCTTCCACCTAACGATCAGTTAACGACCAGACAGGTTTCACCACTCAGTCCAAATGTATTTAGTCCTTGTCCAAGGTGAGTAGGAGTTAAATACCTTGCAGAATAGTTTCAGGCCCTCCCACTGGAGATTGACAGCAAATGTGCATAAATCACACAATTAAATTCGATTTGGTTTGGCACCATCGGCTATGAATGGGAGCATCTCCCCTCGTACAGAATGATGAATATGCTGAGAACAGGGACAACAAAACAAAGTGAATTAACTCTTATGAATGCACTCCCTGCACTGGAAGCTGCTGTGTGGCACTGGGGATATTTACACATGAGAGTCTGGGAATGGATAGAGAGGTTCTTTAAAGCGTTGAAAAAGTGACAGAGAGAAGCACAAGATATGGACACACACACACAGTCATGCACACACACACACACACACACACGCACACGCACACATACACACATACACACGCACACGCGCACGCGCACGCACGCACGCACGCACGCACGCACACATCTTCCTTGATCCCCAGTCAGTGTTCTCCAGTGAGTGTGTGTGTGTGTGTGTGTGTGTGTGTGTGTGTGTGTGTGTGTGTGTGTGTGTGTGTGCGTGCGTGTGTGTGTGTGTCACAGCTGGAGTGTGTCAAGGGGGGTCGTCATGGCGATAGCTAATGCTAATGGAGTCACTAATGCTGATTGTAATTACGCCTGTGTTTCTCTGACAGATTGATCGTCTGTTTGTTTGTTTATTTCCATCCCCACGTCTGTTTGTTCACTCTGCCCGTCTGCTGGCTCACCCAGACACACTGGGAGACCCCAGGAAACAGCCCCCTAGCATACGCTGTGTGTGTGTGTGTTTGAGTGTGTGTGTGTGTGTGTGTGTGTGTGTGATTTAGTGCGCATATGTGTTTGTATGTGTGTGTGTGTTTGTGTTAGTGTGTCTGTGCGTGGATGTGTGTGTGTGTGTGTGTGTGTGTGTGTCTGCGTCCAGTGTGTGTGTGTGTGCGTGTTTATCCATCACAATGGGGCATTAGTGTTGTGGCTTTATAGAGACTTTAAGGTTACAGAAGGTAATGAAGACAGCCCCCCCTCCCCCCTCCTCCACCCCCACCCACCTCCCCCCTCCTCCCTCCTCCTCCCTCCTTCACCCCCACCCACCCACACACATGCATGGACACACACACACACGCACACACACGGACACACACACACACACACACATACTCGCCCTTCTAAATTCTTTCAAATCTGGGAAACACAGATGGGGCTTCTGACACTGTGTGCTGCAGTCTCTATGGCACAGAGTCAATCCCCTCTCCCCCCCTCTTCCCCCATCTCCCCCGCCTCCCTCCCTCCCCCCAGCCTCCCCCGACCATGCTGTGTAGACGTCCTCTAGACGAACTCTCACTCCCTGAACTTTCGACTTGGGTGTGTGTGTGCGTGTATGTACGTGCATGTGTGTGTGTGTGTGTGTGTGTGTGTGTGTGTGTGTGTGTGTGTGTGTGTGTGTGGGTGTAGGTGTGTGTGTGTGTGTGTGTGTGTGTGTGTGTGTGTGTGTGTGTGTGTGTGTGTGTGTGTGTGTGTGTGTGTGTGTGTGTGTGTGTATGTACGTGCGTGTGTGTGTGTGTGTATGTGCGTGTGTGTGTGTGTGTGTGTGTGTGTGTGTTCGCGTACATGCCTGTGAGTGTGTGTGTGCGTACGTGCCTGCGTGCGTGTGTGTGTGTGTGTGTTCCTCCTCCTTCACATTGTTGTCTGCGGCGGTTTATATGTCTCTGTTTTTTTTACAATTGGCCTCTGCCCGTTCCCTAACGATGTGTAATCAACCTATTGTCCATTTAATGATGGTGGTGACGACAACGTGGCTGTGTCACCTCATCTACGACATTGTTAGCTAATGTACGTATAACACCGTCATTAGAAGACCAGCTGTAGACAGAACAGTTATAGAACAGCTCTAGACAGAACAGTTATTAACAGAACAGCTCTAGACAGAACAGTTATAGACAGAACATATATAGACAGAACAATTATAGTACAGCTATAGACAGGACAGTTATTGACAGAACAGCTACAGACAGAACAGTTATAGACAGAACAGATATAGACAGAACAGTTATTGACAGAACAGCTACAGACAGAACAGATATAGACAGAACAGTTATTGACAGAACAGCTACAGACAGAACAGTTATAGACAGAACAGATATAGACAGAACAGTTATTGACAGAACAGCTATAGACAGAACATTTATATACAAGAACAACATGCAGATAATAGAATTATGAATACAAAAAGAAAGTCAGAAATAGCATGTTGGA
>NC_139661.1:14329294-14331794 GCF_951799395.1 Argentina silus
TAGGTGACATTTCCGTTCACAAAGACTGTTATTATTTTTGGGAAATGTTGCAGATGAAAAGGTGAGACAGCGTTAACACCTATAGTGTTTTTAAGTGGGGAAGTGGTAGGAAATGTCAGGTGAATCCATTTTAAAGATTGTGTCAAACGTACAAGTTCAAACTCTTCACCTAACAAAGCTCTTAGAAAAAAGGGTTCGAAAAAGGTTATTCATTTGTCCCCACAGAGGAACCCTTTGAAGAATCCTTTTGGTTCCATTTAGAACCTTCTGTGAAAATGGTTCTACATGGAACCCAAAAGGGGTCTACATCTAACCCAAAAGGGTTCCATATTGAACCCAAAAGGGTTCTATATTGAACCCAAAAGGGTTCTTCAAAGTGTTCCCCAATGCAGACAAATGAAGAACCTTTTTAGAACCATTTATTTCTAAGAGTGTACCCTCGCTGTCCTTATTTAATGGGTAATCTATTATTAGAATGTCTACTTTCTCTGTTCAGAACTTCCGTTGGATCCGGATCAGAACACAGAGTCGTTCTGTGGTGATGTCACAAAGACAGGCGCCATGTTCTGAGGCTCTGCCCCCTGGATGAGTCTCTTTAGATCATCTCCAGTGTTTGAAAGTCACATTGAACTTGGACTCTCTCTGTGGCGGCTTCTATTTTGGTGATTCTTGGGGCCGGCTCTTGTTTTAGTGTTTTTTCTGTGTGTTGGCGGTTCTCTCTCTCTCTCCCTCTCCCTCGTTATGCGGTGTTTGTGTTTCTCTTCCCAAAACGGAGCCGTGATGAGTGGTGACGCAGACATGGCCTCGCCTGATAAGACCAGAGAGGGTGGATTAACGTTCTAATCCTCTCCCAGAGTCGTCCCCCGCCCCCCCTGTCAGCAACCCCCAGCCAACCCCCCCTCCCCACCCCCTGCCTGGCTTCACTGGGCTATTACACATGCAGACAGACTCAGACGAGGGGGTCACACTGGAGGTCAAAGAGATGCTGTCAGGCAGACATTTTCTTGAAGAGCGAGAGGAAGACAGAGAGAGAGAGAGAGAGGGAGAGAGGGAGTTGGGGACAGGGGATGGGGGACGGGGACGGTGGGAGACAGAGGCAGGCGGGGACACAGTACTTAACATGACTAGTCGATAAACCGCTGGTCTAGACATGACTAGTCGATAAACCGCTGGTCTAGACATGACTAGTCGATAAACAGCTGGTCTAGACAAACTGGTTTATGAAATCAAACTTTTTTTTACATTCATACACAGAAACATCCCAATATAAATAAAGATTGCAAAAAAGCAGAGTACTATGTTTGGAGTTTTCCACTGTGGCTTTGTGTAATGACGAGTATAAAGTTAATCTGTGTGGATATGAAGCAACCTTTTGGATATTTTGTGGGGCCGATGAAACTGGGATACGTGATGCTGGAACAGTTAGTGAGTTAAAATTGTTTTAGTCTCAGAAAACATTGTACAGTTTAAGACATGAATCCATATGCATATTATTGCCATGCAAAAATAATCCTCTTTATGCATTATCCTTGACAGTTGATTGAACAAAGGCTCCTTTTTTGAGCTTCCTCTTGAGTTATTTTCACTATGCACTAAATCCACTTGCTGTAACAGTGTTGGAAAAGACAAGGAGTGTGTAAAGCCCCTTACTAGCCTACTGTATTCCAACACGCTTGTACACACACGCACACGCACATGCATGCGTGCATGCACACACACACACACACACACACACACACACACATACACACACACACGCACACGCGCACACACACACGCGCCCACGCCAAACTCCAAACACCAAACACCACCACAGGCAATTTCACAGCAGAGAGTAAGTGACCGGGGAGAACAAAGGTTAACCTCTTAATTCACTGGTGCGCTGCTCCCACTGTTGACAGGAGCATTATTGGGCTGCACAGAGCCAAGAGAGCAACACGGACCGCCATGGAGGTGTGTGTGTGTGTGTGTGTGTGTGTGTGTGTGTGTGTGTGTGTGTGTGTGTGTGTGTGTGTGTGTGTGAGTGTGTTTGTGTGTGCATGAGTGGGTGGCTAGGAAGGTGTGTGTGTGTGTGTGTGTGTGTGTGCGTGTGTGTGCATGAGTGGGTTGGTAGGAGGGTGCATATGTGTGTGTGTGTGTGAGAGAGAGAGAGAGAGAGAGAGAGAGAGAGGACACACTGATACCAGGCATTGTTTACTGTGGTTTGACCTTGATACATATACCCAACGGCAATGTAAATTATAGCTAGTTAATATGGTAAGCAATAATACAGGAGAGGCCATGTGTTATGACATTGTATCATATCGTGGGCGTAGATCACCACAGCCATGATAAAAATGTCATAACACATGGAGTGTATTATTGTTTTTATACAATGGGTTACCAGCATTAAAAATCAACATTCATTCCCAAACCATCAATCTATCAACAAGTGCAGTTTAAGTTCTCTGGTCATTAGTTCTGCCATGTTAATAAACTATCCAAGCGTTGGTTGATAGTT
>NC_139661.1:14356794-14359967 GCF_951799395.1 Argentina silus
ACATTAACTGTGATTCCTTAATCAGAGAATATAATTACGTCTGAGGGAACTAAATACTTGTTCCACTGCCGCGGCCGAGGCCCCATAAGAACTGAATGCATCAACATCCGACCAGGGAAACTGAAGAAGTAGCTTCAGGAATCTTTGATGTTTACATTCGTTGAGGATCAGTTGTGTTATTGAAAACCAGCCACCAACTGCCCAGGGCTCCCCTGTAGGCCCGTTACCCAGAAGCCTTGCGGGCGCAGAGTTAAACTAATGATTTTGAAAAGAGGTCATAAGGTTTATCCCTTATTCAATCAGGAGTATAACCCTGACAAGCCAATTAACAGCACTACTCATGCATACAGCGTCTCTCTCTAAGCCCCAGAGAGAACCATGTGAGTCTGACGGTTTCTGTGGACTGTATGTATGAAGGATCATGCATGTTCCGTGCCTGTGTCTGCTGCCAACACAGGCATGTAGAACAGCTGAATCTACATTCATATAAGCCATGTAAGAGGCCTTCTATGTTGGATTGTCTTTGGGCTGGTTTCCCAGACATAGATTGAGCATAGATAACACCCAATGAAAGTATGATTTTTAGTCGAAGACTAAATTTCATTTGTGTCTGGTGAAAACAGATATACTACGTAAAATTAATTGAGTACTGAGGGGAGGCTGGTGGAGGTAGAAATCGGAGGAGGGTGTCATTGTAATGCATGGAGTGGAATGAGCCCGTCCTCCAATTTCTGCCTCCACCAGCCAAGAGGTAGAAGTAGTACTAGTTGATGTTGTTGTTCTGACAACAACAACAACTAGTTGATGTTGTTGTTGTTGTTGTTCTGACAACAACAACATTAATAGTATACATGTTTGATGCCATTCGTCATTCCATTCCATGCATTACAATTCACCCGTCCTCCGATTCGCTACCTCCACCAGCCTCCCCTGGTACTGAGCTGTCCTCCATATTCCACCTCAGGGAAGTCTGCGGCTACACTAAATTAGTTTGCTGCCTCCTGTTGGCCATTCCTCCCATGTTATGGCTGCTGATATTATTATTATTATTATTAGTAGTAGTAGTAGTAGTAGTAGTAGTAGTAGTATTATTATTATTATTATTATTATTAGTAGTAGTAGTAGTAGTAGTAGTAGTAGTAGTAGTAGTAGTAGTAGTATTATTATTATTATTATTATTATTATTATTATTATCTGTCATGTTTCTTCATCTGTGTTGATGGGCTGTTCAGGCGGTCTTGTTCTCAGATGAGGCCGGGTCACAGCGTCTGCCTCAACCTCAGACACAGCTATAACCCCGAGACATGCCAAGGCCCTGAATCGTTCAGCGCTGCGTCCCAGTTTATTAACCCCACGAAGACCCTCTCTCTGAAATATGTATACACTTGATGCTCTTTCTCTCTCTCTTCTTCTATTTAATTCCCTCTCTCTCTCTCTTTTTTGCTCTCATTCTCTTTCTTTCTCCCTCTTTTCCCCCTCTATTTCTCCATCTCTTTTTCGCTCACATTCCTTTCCCTCACCCTCTCTCTCTTTTTCTCTCTCTCCATATTTAGTACTCCATTCCTCCCTCTCTCCCTCCTCTCCCCCCTCTCTCTCTACTGTCCTCCCCCCCTCACCCTCACCCTTGTCTACCGGGTCCATATTGATAGTAGTGGACGCGCACGCGAGACAATCTATCATAATTATCATTACCTCCGTGCAAGAATTACTTTCCCGCTCCATTAATGTCTGTGGCTACATGCTACAGCTTTACCGCCCTATACATCAACAATCTCCTGGCTCCTTTGGCCAGAGCAGAGGACACTCCAGCGCAACGCTGTCTTGTGTGTAATTGCTTCGTTAGCGATCACAGGGCCTTAAGTCATTTCTGTAGGGAAATGGAATATATTAATACTGTAGATGTAGCCAGGGCTGTAAAGAGGGTCATAGTTAGGTTTGATCTAATGGAATTCACTGAGGCCAAACGCAGTGAGTCAGGGAGAGGGGAGGGAGAGGGGAGAGGGGGGGGAGAGAGAGAGAGAGAGAGGGGAGGGAGAGAAAGTGGGGGGGGCGGTGAGTGTGTGTGTATGTGAGAGAGATAGAGAGAGAGAGACAGAGAGAGAGAGAGAGAGAGAGAGAGAGGAAGGTGGTGGTAGAGGGGACAGCAAGAGAGAGAGAGAGGTGTAGAAGTGAAGAGGGTGAGTTCATATTGAATACCTATTCATCAGTTAGAGAGAATAGCTGAGGTCGGACTTGACATGCAGTACAAGCCCGTTGAAGTCAATAGAGACAGGAGTCAATGGAACGGAACCAGCTAGCTACAATACAGGGAATGAAAAAAGCATTTCACTCCATGTGAAAACGCTCTTCCAGTGAGGGTCACATCATTGCCCCCCCGCTAATACAAGCTGTCAGGCTAATGGAAATAATGCCCTCCGTGATTTGTTTTGACTGACGGAGCCGATGTCTGTCCCATGAAAGCCGGCATAACGGAACACCATTACCCATAACACCATTATCTGTGTGACACAGTCAGAATGCCGGGCTAGCCTCCGACACCTCTGCAGTGTTACTGTTAGCGTTAGCGTGAATAACTGTCAGGCTGGTTTTCTTCACTGACAGGGTGGCTTTCTTCACTGACAGGGTGGTTTTCTTCACTGACAGGGTGGTTTTCTTTACTGTCAGGGTGGTTTTCATCACTGACAGGCTGGTTTTCTTCACTGACAGGGTGGTTTTCTTTACTGACAGGCTGGTTTTCTTCACTGACAGGCTGGTTTTCTTCACTGTCAGGCTGGTTTTCAGTACTTTCAAGCTGTTTTTCTTTGCTGTCAGACTGGTTTTCATCACTGTCAGGCTGTTTTTCTTCACTGTCAGGCTTGTTTTCATACAGTAAAATAATACACACTGTAGTCATCAAAACCTACTTTGCGTTTCCCCTCAGTAGTCTACAGAGACATTGTGAGGGGTTGATGTGTGTTGACATCTGCTCTCAGACAGTGTTTAACAGTCATGACATGCTTTATAAAGGCATTATGTCCCCTGGAAATAGAGAGGCCTTGGCTCCGTCCGGGAATAACCCCTCGCCCCCTCCCTCCGCAGTGCCGTAGATACTGGAGGAGGCTTCAAAAGGATAGGATAGGTGGAGGTCAGTGGAGGCTGGGGGAGGTAGAAATTGGAGGACAGGCTCATTGTAA
>NC_139661.1:14360167-14362667 GCF_951799395.1 Argentina silus
ACACACACACACACACACACACACACACACACACACACACACACACACACACAAACACACACACATAGAGAGAGAGAGAGAGACACACACACACACACACAAACACAGAGGGAGGCCAGACTTCAAAAGTTCTGGGGTAAGGATGTGTTAGCACTAATCATAGGACCGTGTGTGTGTGTGTGTGTGTGTGTGTGTGTGTGTGTGTGTGTGTGTGTGTGTGTGTGTGGTGTCAGCAGTAATCACAGGATGGACATTATCTAATCTCTTCTTCTGTGTCGTTTGATCCCTGTACCAAGACTGGAGTTAACATGTGAATGTGTTTGGATCCTTTCAGATGTGAGATCTAGATTGATCAAGATAACCATTAGGCCACAGATATGGGTACCAGGGTGGAGGTAGAAATCGGAGGACAGGCTCATTGTAATGCATGGAACAGAATGAGGAATGGTGTTTGATACAATTCCTCAGTCCGCTCCATGCAATACAATGAGCCCGTCCTCTGATTTCTACCTCCACCAGCCTCCTGTGAGGGACACATACATAATACTGTATTGCACAATCCACTTCCACAAACTATTTTATAGCTTGAGCTACAGTTTGTGTACAAGTTCCCCCAACAACAATCTCAACCCACTTCATGTACTTTGAAATGCATTCCGTTGCATTTTATTGTCCATTTCAAACCCTCTCTGTTTGCTGTTTTAAAACCCGGTGCAGCTTAGGGCCTTATCAACGGCAGCAAGTCCCACGGGACTACGACTTCCCTATTGTTACAAACCTGAAATGATACAAAAGATTTTATTGATTTCAACATCAAGAGTGAGGCGGGTAAATAAGCTGAGAGGATTCGCTGAGTCGGGTGATTTTCTCCTTCCAGCATCGCCGCCCAGGGGAATCTGCTGACGTGGCTGAAAGGGATATCAGCGTTATTTTAGTTTTTTCCTTCTATATAATTCCGGAGGCTGATTTTTTTTTTTTTGTTGGGGGGGGGGGGGGTTTATCTGGAGCCTCCATATGTTAGAGAGGTGCAGGGTTGGAATCTCACTAGGCTGCCCTCCTTTTCAGGAAGAGAAGAGAGGAGCGCTGCTCCCATTGGTCGAAAGGGCGGTGGCCATTTCAAGGAGTAGGAAGTAGGGAGGTAGGGTTGTGTACAAGTGATGACATAGCAGAGTCTCTCTAAAGGCGACTTTAATAGTGCAGGTCTGTTCAAATAGCATACTTAAACCTTGTTCACACTCCAGAGCCGAACCAAACCAAACCGAGCTGAGCTGTACCGGTCCTGGCCTGGTTACGAATCGAATCCACCGTAGTTGCTGTAACAGCGCTGGAAATAAGAGAATTAAAGGAACATTTCTGAGCCAGTACAGTACAGTGTTCCCTCCCACACGACCTGTGTTTGATAGGGGAAGTTAAAGAGAGTGAGTAGCAGTGTCTTATCTTCCTTCACCGCCTGATACACTCCCACACATGAACATGACATTACAGCAGCTTCACTGCAGCACATGTAGAAGTTATCTCTATATATATATATAGAGAGAGAGAGATAGATATATATGGATATATAGACACATATAGATATATATATATATAGATAGATATAGATATAGATATAGATATAGATATATAGATATATATATATATATACATATACTGTATATATGTATTGCTACTTCCACTTGATGCTGATTTCATACAACTCAATATTTACACAATTAGACTCTCACAGTATAAATTCTCAGAATTGTCTCGCAAGCATTATCGACGATTACCCGTTTAGGCTCAGAGGTGAAATAGACTCCTCGCTCTTCCCTCTGAATCGAGGGTCAATACGGTCGATCGATTAAAACGGTGCTCTACAGTGCATGGGAAGGTCTGAGTGCAGCCAGGTACAGTAGCCGATCCTGTACCCTCCGCGCTATGAAAGGGTGAGGCTGATAAGAGAGACTCTCCACTACGCCTGGGAATCCGTTTAAGACGTCGGTTTTTCCAATTATAGTCCTATATCTTGGGAAGGCGTAAATCCTCCCTTTTTCAGATGTAAAACATTAACTCTCTGCCTTACATGTACAATTATTATAATATATTATAAAACCTCCCCAGACTACACAGAAGCTACACCCGCAGCAGCAGGGAACACTTCAGCTCAAACTGAGCACAGAATAATTTGAATTTTAAATCTTTTAATTTGCTCTCTTTGTGAGCTGACTTTCACGTATAGAACCCAGTTCAACTCTGTTTCCTCCCCCCACCCCCCCCCACCCCCAGAGCTGTGTGAGATTATTTCTGTATTTCTAGCCTTTAGCTGATTGTTGAGAGAACATAGCTGGTCGTGACTGTGTCTGTGATATTGACCCAGAGTGTCCCGTGGTCTTCTACAGACTCATGTTGAGACTCACCGCTGAGGAGATGCATCAATGAGAGTGGTGATACGTGTTTAATAGTATATGAAAAATCTACCGCTGTTTCATGTTGGAATGTGTGCTTTGCGCTCTGTGTGTGT
>NC_139661.1:14375167-14377667 GCF_951799395.1 Argentina silus
CACTTGGTTTGTTCTTAATTGGATTCTAGTTATATGAACCCGTAACTGCTGACAAAACTACATTTGGTGCTCTGTGTTTTGTTTGTGTGTGTGTGTTTGTGTGTGTGTGTGTGTGTGTGTGTGTGTGTGTGTGTGTGTGTGTGTGTGTGTGAGAGAGAGAGTGTGTGTATGCGTGCGTGCGTGCGTGTGCTGTTCTCATGTCTACAGTTACAATAAAAATATCTACAGTTGCAATAGAAACCAATATAATTGGTTCTATTCCATCTATCTCTTCCATCCATCCATCTATCCATCTACCTACCTACCTATCTATCTATCTATCTATCTATCTATCTATCTATCTATCTATCCATCCATCCATCCATCCATCCATCCATCCAAACATCCATCCTTCTCCTCTAACCCCCTCCTCTCCCCTCCTCTCCTCTCCTCTCCTCTCCTCTAACCCCCTCCTCTCCTCTCCTGTTACTGGCACCATATCAAGGTGCCAACCACTGCCGTTGTGCCCTTGAGCAAGGCACTTAACCCCTAACTGCTCCAGGGGCGCCGGAATATGGCTGACCCTGTGCCCAGAGCTCTGTTCTCCCTTGGGGGTGTGCACGTGTGTCGTCTCGGAGGGGGGGGGTGCAGTGCGTGTGTGTTGTCTCGGGAGGGGGGGGGGGGGGGTGGTATGTGCAAAAATTACCACATTCCAACAATTGATGAGAATTGATTGCATTGCCAATAAACAGTTTTTGTCTAAGTCTTTGTTGTCTTTTGTCCTGTGCCCCCAGGTCTCTCCAGGACCTGTCCAAGCAGACAGAGCTTCCCTATGGGACAGTTCTGGACTCGGCCGTGTACGATCAGGTCCGCAGCAAGGCCATGAACCCCTTCGAGAGGGAGCCCATGTACTCCCAGATGTGGAGGATGATCAACCGCACCGGAGGGGGGGACAACAATGTGGAGGAGTCCAAGGAGGGCATCCGCAAGGTACCGGACAATGTTACAGATTTATTTGATTTGATTTATTTAGAATTTGCACACACACAATAACAAATGAAAGACCAAATGAAAGGAAAAGGCAAATTGTGCAGGGGAGGTTAAGAATCCCAGTAGGACTTGTCGAGAAGCCTAATTAGGTTCTTATTATTTAATATGTATGTATTTATTTATTGATGTGTTTATTTGAGTAGGGACAGATGAAATAACATATTCACATGTCGACATTTCAACAAGCCAGATGCATTGCAACACAACAGGTTAGCTGGCGCCAATTAGAATGAACAAAAAAAGAAACAGAAGATATTTGGGAGGTATCTTCACTCTACCAGTCGTATCTGATCTCCACCTCACCCCCTCTCTTTCTCTCTCTTTCTCTCTCTGTCTATCTTACCTCGCATCTCTTTCATTGGAATTCTCCCCGAATGCTGATTGTGCTCTTTGCATGGTTTAGCTCTTCATCTCCTGGATAATTACGTACAGTGCCACCACAAGTAGCTGGTTAATACCTCATTTAAACACAAAATACTGTACTTCTATAAATATTTACTGAAGCCCTGAAGTTTATTGTGTCTTTGAAAAGATGCCAGCTTGGAAGCACCAATTAAAGAGCGGTGGTAAATGAATGATGAACTATGTGTTTTCATCTCCTGGTTTGAGCTGAATAGCTAATTACCGCTTGTTGCATTTCATGAATTAATCAGCGCTCGGCAGAGGTGATCAGGGTCCCAGGTGTTGTTGGAAGTGTGCCGTGACACAGTGACACCTTCAGAATGACAGATTTGAGCGCTACTGTGAAGCTTCAAGTTGACAGACAAATTCATACTACTGTACAGAGCTCTCTCTCTCTGTCTCTGTGTGTTTGTCTCTCTCTCTCTCTCTCTCTCTCTCTCTCCCTCCCTCTCTCTGTCTCTGTCTGTCTCTCTCCGTCTCTCTCTCTCTGTGTCTCTTTCTGTCTCTGTCTCTCTCTCTCTCTTTCTCTCTCTGTCTCTTTCTGTCTCTGTCTCTCTCTCTCTCTCTCTCTCTCTCTCTGTCTCTTTCTGTCTCTGTCTCTCTCTCTCTCTCTGTCTCTGTGTGTTTGTCTCTCTCTCTCTCTCTCTCTCTCTCTCTCTCTCTCTCCCTCCCTCTCTCTGTCTCTGTCTGTCTCTCTCTGTCTCTCTCTCTCTCTGTCTCTTTCTGTCTCTCTCTCTCTCTCTCTCTGTCTCTCTCTCTCTCTCTCTGTCTCTCTCTCTCTCTGTCTCTTTCTGTCTCTGTCTCTCTCTCTCTCTCTCTCTCTCTCTCCCTCCCTCTCTCCCTCCCTCTCTCTGTCTCTGTCTGTCTCTCTCCGTCTCTCTCTCTCTCTGTCTCTGTCTGTCTCTCTCCATCTCTAATTTCTGTCTGTCTCTCTCTCTTTATCTTTCTCTCTCTGTCTGTCTCTCTCTCTCTCTCGCTCTCTCTCTCTCTCTCTCAAACACACACACCACGTAGCCTAAGGCTCTGCAGCTCCCTCTGGTGGTGGCTACTGTCTGACTCCCTCTGATGT
>NC_139661.1:14382667-14385167 GCF_951799395.1 Argentina silus
AACAGAGAAAGCTAGAAGCGTAGGGGGGGGGAGAGAAAGGGAGGTAGGGAGAGAGAGAGGGATGTAGGGAGAGAGTTAGATGGGGAGACAATGGGAGGTGGGGAGAGGGGGGGGGGGAAGGGGGTGGGGAGAGGGGGGGAAGAAGAGGGGGAGGGGGTGGGGAGAGGGGGGGAGAAGAGGGGGGGTGAGGAGGGGGTGAGAAGAGGGGGAGGGGGTGGGGAGGGGGTGAGAAGAGGGGGAGGGGGTGGGGAGGGGGGTGAGAAGGGGGGGGGGAGGGGGAGGGGGGGAGCAATCACATCGCTATAGTAGAGAAAAAGTTGCAAAGGCAAGAGTGCATAAATTGGGAGGAAAAACATCAACAAGCAACAAGACTTTTACTTTTCTCTTTTTAAAGAGCAGTTTAATCTATTTAATCTGTTTAATCTGTTTAATCTGGCCTCCTCCACGACCGCTCACCAGTCAGATCACCCATACTGAATCATTACATTTCACATCTGTATTCCTGGAACGGGGGAAGAAGAAGGAGAAGAAGAAGAAGAAGAAGCTTTGTTTAGGCGCCCAGCGTTCAATTATTGGATTGTAAATAAATTAAAAAACAAAAGGATGCACTATCTGATCTGAGAAGAGACACTGCCCTCCCCCCTCCCTCCATCCCTCCCGCCCTCTCTCCTTCTTCTCATTCAGTTTGCTCACACTTCCTCTGCCCTCCCTCTATCCCTCCATCCATCCCTCCCTCCTTCCTCCCCACGTCTTTATCTGGGCCTGTAGGAGGCCAGGTGGCTCAGCGCCAGCCTCTAATGGACCTTCAGAAAACACAGACAATCATACATCACCGTCCACAGGTAGAGAGAGGGGGGGGGGGGGGGTGGAAGGGAGGGGAGGGGGAGAGAGGGGGGGAGAGGGAGAGGTAGGGGAGGGAGAGAGAGATAAAGGGAGGTAAGAGAGGGGGGGATGAGGTAGGGGAGGGAGATAGAGAGAGAAGGAGAGAGAGAAAGGGAGGTAGGGAGAGAGAGGGTGATGTAGGGAGAGAGAGAGGGGGGGAGAGAAAGGGAGGTAGTGAGAGAGAGAGAGATGTAGGGAGAGGGGGGGGGAGAGAGAGAGGGTCAGGGAGGAGACATAGGCCCTTTCTCAATTGTTAGAAACTCAATTCCTCACGTCCTCTCCTCCCTCCTCTCCTCTGTCCTCTCCTCCCTCCACTCTTCCCTCCTCTCCTCTGTCCTCTCCTCCCTCCTCCTCTCCTCCCTCCTCTCTTCTCTCCTCCCTCCTCCTCTCCTCCCTCCTCTCTTCCCTCCTCTCCTCCCTCCTCTCCTCCGTCCTCTCCTTCCCTCCTCTCCTCCGTCCTCTCCTCCCTCCTCTCCTCCCTCCTCTCTTCCGTCCTCTCCTCCCACCTCTCCTCTGTCCGCTCACTCAGTTCAAAAAGCATTGGAGAATATCTGAAGGCTCGTCTCAAGAGAACCTGACAAACATTCCACCTCTCATCACCCATCCTGCCATTCTAAACCAGTAGTGGAGGAGTCCCCTGTGTGTGACTCTGTTCTAAACCAGTAGTGGAGGAGTCCCCTGTGTGTGACTCAGTTCTAAACCAGTAGTGGAGGACTCCCCTGTGTGTGACTCTGTTCTAAACCAGTAGTGGAGGAGTCCCCTGTGTGTGACTCAGTTCTAAACCAGTAGTGGAGGAGTCCCCTGTGTGTGACTCTGTTCTAAACCAGTAGTGGAGGACTCCCCTGTGTGTGACTCAGTTCTAAACCAGTAGTGGAGGACTCCCCTGTGTGTGACTCAGTTCTAAACCAGTAGTGGAGGAGTCCCCTGTGTGTGACTCTATTCGCGCGGGGGGGGAGTAGAGAGGGGGGGGGGGGGAGGTAGGGCATGGAGAGAGGGAGAGAGAGAGGGAGAGAGAGAGGGAGAAAGAGAAGGAGAGAGAGAAGGAGAGAGAGAATGTACCAGTGTAGTAAGGCTGTGTTTGCCAGTCTGTGAAGAGTGGTTTGGTTTTTCGCTTGGCCTGCTCTTTGGGTGTCTATGGTTCGGTGATAGTTCATATTGTTTGTATTGTGTTGATCATTGATATTGTTTAGTATTGTTCTTGTTATGAATCACTTTGCGACATAGCGTGTTAATACAGTGTTGTTACTCCACAGGTGTACTGTATGAGGCCTGTATGAGGGGTGAACACTACGCTGTTACCTCTGCAGGAGAGTGAGAGTTGTTTTTACCAGTGTAGACATACACACACACACACACACACACACAGAGAGAGAGAGAGAGAGAGAGAGAGAGAGACACACACACACATACACAGAGAGAGAGAGAGAGAGAGACACACACAAACACACACAGAGAGAGAGAGAGAGACGCACACAGACACAGAGAAAGAGAGAGGGGGGGAGATACACACACACACAGACACAGAGAAAGAGAGAGGGGGGGAGATACACACACATTCACAGAGGAGACAGACATATTGAATGAGGGGTGTGCAGAGAGGAGGGCGGTCTCTGTCTGA
>NC_139661.1:14405167-14572667 GCF_951799395.1 Argentina silus
GGGGGGCAGAGGTGGGGGGGAGGCTGGGGGGAGGAGGAGGGAGGCTGGGGGTGTGGGGGGGGGTCTGGGGGGAGGAGGGAGAGGCTGGAGGGAGTAGGAGGAGGGAGGGGAGGGGAGGGGGAGGTGGTGGGAGGTGGAAGGGTAATGTGGGGAGACTGGGGCTGATCAGTGGAGGCTGGTGGAGGTAGAAATCGGAGATCGGGCTCATTATAATGCATGGAATGGAATAAGGAATGGTAACACGTATGTTTGATACCGTTCCCTATTCCGTCCCTTGCATTACAATGAGCCCATCCTCCGATTTCTACCTCCGCCGGCCTCCCCTGGGCCTGATCGGCCACTGGGGGTGCAGGGGCCAACATCAGAGGCAGTTACCCACAGACACACTCTCATGACCCAGGCCCTCTACACTCCTCTGTACACGCTGTCTGTGTGGCTGTCTAGACTTCACCCTTAGAACATCTGGATCCACAACCCACTGTTTGTCTCCACCAGAGTCTTGATCATTTATTGATGTTTATTTAGGAGATGAGTTTTATGCCTCAGGGGTTTCATGGAAGTTTAAATGGGGACTCTCTCTCTGGGGCCCATGTAAATATTCAGTCACATCTCAAGTAGTGTAAAGCAGGGGAGGCTGGTGGAGTTAGAAATCAGAGGACGGGCCTCATTGTAATGCATGGAAGGGAATGAGAATTCCTCATTTCGTGCCATGCATGACAATGAGGCCCGTCCTCTGATTTCTACCCCCACCAGCCTCCCCTGGTGTAAAGACAGCCTGTGGTATCGCTACAGCATGCTCTTACGAAGACAGAAACAGAAACACTGACTCTCAGACACACACACACACACACACACACACACACACATCCCTGGGTGCTTCAGCACAGAGAGAGGCTCACTAGCCAGAAATATAACACACACAGACACTACAGCAGGGGAGGCTGCTATAACATAGCTATAAATTGCACATTCATAACCATACATAGCATATCCATAGCACAATCATAGCCATACATAGCACAATCATAGCCATACATAGCACAATCATAGCCATACATAGCACAAACATAGCCATACATAGCACAATCATAGCCATACATAGCACAATCATAGCCATACATAGCACAATCATAGTCATACATAGCACAATCATAGCCATACATAGCTATACTTCACTGCTCTCACCATATCTCTCTTGTATCTCTCTCTCTCTCTCTTTCTACCTCTCTCTTCGTCCTAGTACGTCCTGTAGGTCGGTCTGTACACCAGGGGAGGCCGGCCGGGGGTAGAAATCCAGCGCAGGCTGTCCTCCATCCTCCGATTTCTACCTCGGCCAGCCTCCCCTGGTCTGCAGCATGCTAGTTGTCCTCCATCCTCCGATTTCTACCTCGGCCAGCCTCCCCTGGTCTGCAGCATGCTAGTTTGATCAGTTGAAGTGGTGGTGGAAATGGAGTGTGAGATCATGCCAAGCGGCGCTGCTGTAAACTGCCACACTAGAGCTAACAGGCTCTGAGAGTAATGCAATTATGGAAAATAAATATTTTCATATTCACTTTAGTGTTCATTAGTCATGTATTAGTCACAGTCTCGAATTTAATCAAGCGACACTGTGGCAGAAAATTAAGTGTTAAAGATAATTCTTTATTGAAATTGGTGTTTGTTTTTTATTAATATAAGGTCAACATTACAGTGAGGGTCAGTTTCTGTTAAGTTCTTGATGATTTTTTTTTTTTTTTTTTTAAGAGAATGAAAATGTTTTCGAAACTTCTGATTTGATTTCCCTGTTTGAAGCGTGATTCATTGAATCCACTTAGTGGTAGCAGTGGGACCGATTAGCCTTGGCAGTGGAATGAACCTTAATGAGTTTAAGAAGATTACCTGCATCTGATTTGAAGCATCGCGACAAGTATTAAATATAACAGTATGATTCTCATACCATCGTCTCAAACACAATTGTACTGTGCTATATCAGATAGCACCTTCCTACACGGCTTGATGTAGCGGAGGTGGTTTGGAGTCACACCCTTGTGATGAGGTAGCCCTGCCTGAGACATCTAAACTCAAGCATCGTCTTCGGAGTTTGAGGATGTCCTCTAGGCCTAACGGTAGGTGATTGTGTCTTCCAAGTAGAGGAGACCTAGGTTCGAACCCCACCCCTCACATTGGCTCTCAATAAGTAAGCTACGCTACAGTAGCCCTGGCCTGGTAACATACCTGGGGCCGGCTGTGGTAAGCTCTCTGTGTAAAGAAAGCAGGCTGCCCCAACACTATGCTATACTCACTGTAAAGAGCCTGGTCAGGTTAGCCACCATAGTGTGAATAAGGTGTTAGCAAACAAGCTTAGGTATTAAGTGACCTTTGAACCCTTCAATGACCAAACCTAAAACCGATCACGTATCAATAACCCCTCAACCATGCTCTGTCTATGTATCCATAGCATTCTGACCCACACAACCCTACATCACCACATCTCCCCTCTCCTCCTCCTCCCCCCTCCTCCTCCCCCACCAGCCTGTCTCTCCTCTACTCTCTCTCCCCTCCTCTGGGGTGTCTCAGTGTGTGTTCGTCCTGACGGGGGGGGGGGGGTCCCTTGCATCATAAAACCACCAAAGGGATGCGGGCGTCCAACAGAACGCCTGTTTCATCTACCACTACCCCCCACCACGCCTTTTGATCAGGCAGGCAGCGAGGACCTTGTTGGTGAGCTCAGCTCCGTTCCCCTCTGTAGAACCCCACCTCTACGCCCAAACATACCCCCCCCCCCCAATCCCCCCTATCCCCCACCGGGCAGCAGCTTTCATGTGTCAGCCTGACCAGTGAGCATGTCTGTGTCTGTCAGTGGACCACAACAAAGACACCCAGCCGGTGGCCACACCCCCCACCATCTTGATAACATACAAACACAAGAAGCCCCGCCATCTTGATTACCTTCAACACACACACAAACACACACACACACACACACACACACAGACCCTGACTGGCTGACTGACCACTGTGTCTGGGTGGGTCAAGGTCTTTGGAAGAGAGCATGGCGATTTGTGTTATTAGCAAATCACTTCGTTCAGCTCTCAATTAAGTGGATATGAATTGATCTTTCATGATGTTTAGGTACTGCATGGCTGTTTGTTACACTGTTTTACATCATTGTGCATGGTGTTTTATGAGATTATTAGTTAAGTGTGAAGCTGGAGGAAAATATTAGCTAACTGAGATCATAGCACAGTCATTTAGTAGTGGCTGCCAGTTTGCAGGACCTACCTTTCAAAATGATTAATTTCATGAATTTGATCCATCACGTAAAAATGTAGGATGATTATACATTATTTCATTATACGCTCTAGAGCACGGGAGGCTGGTCGAGGTAGAAATTGGAGGACAGGCTCATTGTAATGCATGGAAAGGAATGAGGAATGATATCAAACACCTGTTCCATGCATTACAATGAGCCCATCCTCCAATTTCTACCTCCACCAGCCTCCCCTGCTCTAGAAACATCAAACCAGAGGCTAACTAGCATGTAGCATTTAGCCAAATGCTGCCATAGTGAACAGCTCAGACATGCTGTTATTGATAGTTGACCCCTGAGACCCCTACCCTTCACCTTTGACCCCTACCCTTCACCCTGCCCATGGCCCATGGTGACGGAGGTGACCGTGGCTACCACTGGGTGATGTCACACCGGGTCCAGTCTAGTGTGTCACCACTTAATTTCTTACTCTGTGGTGGCATTAACATCACACAGTCAGATGTGTTCTTCCTCTGTAGTGGTGTTGTCCCAGCTGTGGGGGGAGGCAGGCCAGGAGCACCCTGGGATATGTTGCACTAATGCACTGGTGCACTTTTTAATAAGTTATGGTGACCTCCTGTCTTCAATCGATACATGCCCTCTCATCTCTCTCTCTCTCTCTCACACACACATACACACACACACACACACACACACACACACACACACACACACACACACACACACACACACACACGCTCACAACTGCTGTTTGTAATGGTATATAGCACTTCCTGTCCTCAATCAATACATGGCCTCTCATCTCATCTCTCTCTCTCTCTCTCTCTCTCTCTCTCTCTCACACACACACACACACACACACACAGACACACGCAAGCAAGCATAGACACACACACACAATGGGACCAACTGTGAGACATGCCATGTTGCTAAACCAGTGGAAGTGAGTCAAATGTACAGTGCCTTCAGAAAATATTCAGACCCCTTCACTTTTTCCACATTTGGTTGTGTAAAAAAATAAATTATATTTTAAATAAAAATAATTTTCTATCAATCCACACGCAATACCCCATAATGACAAAGTGAAAAAGGGTTTTTAGAAATTTCTGAGAAACTTTTCTGTATTTCAATTTTAATACATTTACTGAAATTTCTAAAAACCTGTTTTTGCTTTGTCATTCTGGGGTATTGTGTGTGGATTGATGGGAAATTATTTTAATTTAATCCATTTTAAATTGAGTCTATAACACAATCAGTGGAAAAGGTGAAGGGGTCAGAATATTTTCCGAAGGCACTGTACATACATACACGCTTTTGTTTTCCATTCTGCATGCATATACATACCTTGATGGTTTTAAGTTATTGTTCTCTTCCTTCATCAGCAGGGCTCAGAAGGTTCACACACACACACACACACACACACACACACACACACACACACACACACACACACACACACACACACACATACACAGACACGTGGGAGCGAGCTGTGTTTGTGTTTCTGTCTCTCTGGAACATGCTGCTTACATACATATGTACATGCTGTGTGTCCCAATGTTAGAGTGTTTCTGTTCGAGCTGCTTCTAGTCTGTCAGTGTTTCTGTCAGGGGAGGCTGCTTGTGGTAGAAATTGGAGGCCGGGAATGGATTGAGGAATGGTATCAAACACACACCCACACATACACATACACACACACACGTGTTTGATACCATTCCTCATTCCATTACATGCATTACAATGAGCCCGTCCTCTGATTTCTACCTCCACCAGCCTCCCCTGCGTCAGTGTTTCCTGTGTTTTGTGTTGTGTTGTGTTGTGTTGTGTTGTGTTGTGTTGTGTTGTGTTGTGTTGTGTTGTGTTGTGTTGTGAAATGATTAATTAACGATTGTGTCCCTGTGGTGAACTTGAAGCAGATACTTGTCGATTTGAATACTATTAGTTTAACATGTGTCCAAAACAAACATCACAACACTAAAAAGCAACAGTTTGGCCCACTTGGGCTTCGGTACCAGTCACCAGCACAGTCACCTGACACATAAACTGTTGTTCTGTTGCTGGATATCAGTTACATTGCTGTTTATATCGATATTATATTCATATTATATTCATATTATATTCATGGACCTTTGGGTAAACAGAATATGTGATGGTTAACTTGACTGAGACGAAGGGAGGAATGGGACACTAACCCTAACCCTACACACTACACACTATGGACTACATAGTGAACACTACACTATGGACGACACAGTGAACACTACACACTACATAGTGAATACTACACACTATGGACTATATAGTGAACACTACACACTACATAGTGAATACTACACACTATATACTACATACTACATAATGAACACTACACACTACATAGTGAACACTACACACTACACACTACACCCTACAGACTACACACTATGTACTACACACTACATCATGAACACTTCACATTACATAGTGAATACTACACACTACAGACTACATAGTGAATACTTTACACTACATACTATATAATAAACACTACATAGTGAACACTGTACACTACATAGTGCATACTCCACACTACATAACAAACACTACACAATGGGTATCCATGTTTCAGATTTCTGAGCTCAGGATGTGTGACCTGTGTCTGATTGCCTGACCTGTGTCTGGCTCTCAAAGCTCTCACCCACTTTTTGTTTTGTTTTGTAGATAAGTACTCTGTGTTGAGGGTAAAGCGGGCGAGGGAGAGAGAAATACAAAATGCCATTTTTACATCTCACCTTTCCAGGTATACCTCGGCTCCGCCCCTCGGACACAACGCCACAGAGCCTGTCTGTGTGTGTGCTGACTGTGCTGTCTTCTCTCGCTCACTCCCGCCTCTCCTCCGACCAATCTCTCCTCCACCCTCCCATCTGCCTGCCGCCATCCCCCCCTCTCTCTGTCCGTCTGTCCGTCTGTCCGTCTGTCTGTCTCTCTGTCCGCTTGTCTGTCTGTCTGTCTCTCTGTCCGTCTGTCCCTTTCTCTCTCTCTCTGACCCACCCACCTACGCACTCACACACACACACGCGCACACACACGCGCGCACGCACACACACACACACACAAACCCCTCCCCCCCAACACACACACATACACACATTACCCCCCTCCCACACACACACAGGCAGGTGGTACTGCTGCCAGGCAGGCTGAGACCTGTCACCATGACACCCCCAACGACATCCCTGCCCCCCGCGGGACCCCCTCCACCCATTACCCCAACCCAGCATGCTGTGATATCCCCTGTGCCTTGATCGTCCAGCACACTTACGAACCCAACAGCCCCCCCAACCTCAACCTCAACCCCAAAATCAGAATGACAACGTTCGCCACCTCTCCTCCCACCCCAAGGTTATACCTATGACGTTCACAGGACCAGCTGAATTACGCCAGCATAGTCTAGAGGCTATTGATACTGTGTGTATAGCAATATTGTATATTTACCATTCAGTAGCAGCATATATATATATATATATATATATATATACTCAGAATTTTAACTCAATTGCTTAATTCTGATTAATACATCTAATGCATTCACAGTAGAAGTTATCCTTTGGAATTGGCTCTCCCTTGCAGTTTACGTGCAATGAGGCCATTTCACCACTAGAGTGCAGTATGTGTATCTCTAACCAAGCCAACAATCAGTCTAGTCACCTGTGCTGTGTTCATGGATGTATGCTATACACCCATGCCTGGGTACAGGTCTACAGAATGGAGCTATTTAAAGCTTTCACGTTCTAGCATTTCACCTCTGTAGATCAGTCAGTATTCTGGAAACACTTTCACTTTCACTAGGCTAACTTGGGCTAACACTGATTCCCTTAACAATGCCTACACACCCAAACACATTTGCTCTCAATGTAATCTCAGTCGTTTTGAGCTTCAGAAAGCTCAGCAGCTTTCTGAATTCACAATGCGACCTGGCTAAGGCCGTATAAAGTGCTTTGGGGGGGTCGATGATTTCTTAGAGCATATGACGCTTTCTTTGTTAAAGGTAGACTCTGGGATATGACACCATACCAGGAAGTCACAGCAACGTTTACATCAAAGATATTTGGAGGAAGTTGTGAACAACTGGTAGGCACTCGCGATACGCGTGCCAGATTTGGCCGGTTGATCGTCTCCTCTCCTTTCTTAATCGTCTTTGTTTTGACACAATCTCTGGTAGCATCACCCTGCTCTTTCTCCCATTGACATCATATCCCAGAGTCTCCCTTTAACGACCAAACTGATGCTTTTTCCTCTCGCTCTACATAGAAGGTCAATTTAGGAACAGGCCGGCCCTCTCCTCCTATAATTACCCAGTAGGAAGCCCTCTGAGACTGGCCTTCTGTCGCTCACTCTTCTCTCTCACCTCCCTCGTTTCTCTACCTCCGCCCCCCCCCCACCTCCTCCTCCTCCACCTCCTCCTCCAATCCCTCTCTTGGTTGTGTGGTGCCACATCCAGGTCCCTACCAACACCACCCCCTCCTGCCCCCTCCCTCTCTGACCCTAAGAGGGTAACAGTGGCAGCCTCTGCCCCCCAGCTACAGCCAGAGCAAGACCCCCCTCCTCCCCCCCACCACACGGTCAGTAGCCCTATCTCCCCCCCCCCCTGCCACCGGCGGCCGCTGTCCCAGATATGCCCCCCCACCCCCACCTCCACCACCACCACTACCTCCACCACAACCTCCACCACCACCCCAACCCCTGTATCCTACCCTGTACACCCCCATAACGGACACAACCATGTCACAAGCTGACACCCCCCCCCTCTCTCTCTCTCTCCTCTCAGAGCAAGCATGAGACATGAGACACCCCCTCCCTCTCTCTCTCACTCTCACACAGTGTTGCCATCCTAAAGAAAATGTGGACAAAATCATTTTAAGTGGATGTAGTGCTATTTATATGTTTGTAATGTTTTACAGAATATCTAGTTATTGCTAATATTAGCATTAGCATTTGATTATATTATATGGGAAAGATGGATAAAGCCCTTTTCCTTTTTAAAAATCAGAAAATAAATGCAGCTCTCTGTGTACTTGTGCGAGATGCAAACATCGACACACACCTGTATTGAATGATAATTACAAATTATATTCCTCAATAGTTTAATCCTAATCTGATTATTGAACCTCTATTACAGCCTATATTCTGACTTGATTTGCTCTAGTATGAGCAGTCCGTATTCCACCTTAGACAGTGGTAAAGCGAATTATAAAAGCAAATTTGAATTCAGTTCTATTGAATTCTATTGAATCCATGGAATAGATTTCTGTGGGTAGAGCTAGCTTTCACTCTAGGCTGTATGATGGCACACTGAAATCCAAGAACACGTGGCTTTAGGCTGTGTGTGTGTTTGGATTATGGAGAAGCTGCAGAACCCTAGAGATGTGTGTGTGTGTGTGTGTGTGTGTGTGTGTGTGTGTGTGTGTGTGTGTGTGTGTGTGTGTGTGTGTGTGTGTATTCTCCTGACTGCAGCTTAGACTGTGCTTCTCTGCCCCCCCTCCCTCTCCTTCCTCACCCCACCTATCCCTCCAACACCATCCTACTATCACTCCATCTCACTATCACTCCATCCTACTATCACTCCATCTCACTATCACTCCATCTCACTATCACTCCATCCTACTATCACTCCATCTTTGTGTCTTTACCACTTCCATCTGTTGTCTCCTGTGTTCTCTAACTCCGGTTCATGGATCCTCGATCCCTTGTTCCTTTCCTCTCTTCTTCTCTCTGGCTTCCTCCTTTTTCTACCTCCGCGGGGATGTCATCTCTTCTTCTGAACACACAACCACACCTCTTCTACCTCTGCTCCTCCGTTCCCCTCTTCTTTCACCTCTCCATTCTCTTCACAACCTCCTCCCTCATCCCTCCCTTTATCCTTTACTCCTTTAACAACCCTCACTCCTTTTCCTCCTCCTTTTCCTCTTCTTCTCCTCCTCCTCCTTTATCCTCACTCTCCTCTGACCCTGTCCTCCACCGCCTCTCTCTCCCCCCCCCTCCTCCTCCTCCCTCCTCCTCCTCCCCCCCCCGCACCCCTCCCCCCTGCAGGACGATAAGGAGATCGACCTGGAGCACCTTCACCACAGGGTTAACAGCCTGTGTACTGAGGACGACAGTCCCCACAAGCAGTTCTCCACCTCCTCCATCGACCTGACCCCCCTGGACATGGACTCCCTCCCCGCAGCCCGGCAGGCCCTGGAACAGATCAGCGACTTCCGCAACACCCACATCACCACTACCACCTTCATCCCCGAGCAGATCCAGACCCTCAGCCGCAGCATCTCAGCCAAGGCCGCCGCTGGCTTCACCTTCGGGGCCGTTCAGGACCACCGGACTGGGGGGCCCTTCAGGCAGAGGGCCCCCAACGGAGGATTCTTCCGCAGCCCCATCAAGACTATGTCCACCATCCCCTACCAGCCCACCCCGGCACCCAACTTCGGCTACGGGAACGACCCCGACCGGGGCACCTCCATATGAGCTGGGGGGGGGGGACAGGGGTGGAAAAAAGGGGGGAGGCGATGAATGGATGGATGCAGAGGAAGAAAGAGAGAGTTATGTGGAAACAAACACACACAAAAAAAGATCTGTGTAAATATGAATCTTTTCAGTTTCGGGTTTTATGGGGATTTTGGGGTTTTGGTGGTGGAGTGATGGAAGAGGGTCAGGGGGAGAGGGGGAGAGGGGGGTGCTTGTTCTGCTGAAACCCTGTGGTGAGATGAGGTGAGGGTCGGGGGGTGGGGGGATGGGGTTTGGGGGAGGGGTGGTGGGTGGTGGGTGGGGTGGGGAGGGGGTGGTCATGAGTCTATCCTTTACTTGTCTTGTTGTTGTGGTTGTTTGGGAGATTGTTTAGTTTTGGTGTGTGAAGAGGGATCGATCTGTTCTATCTTTTCCGTTCCATGGCATTTGAAAACTGCTTTTCTGAACAAGCTTCTCTAACTACGACTCCTGCGGACACAACAAAGGAGCGTTTCGGTTTTTACAACAACAGAAAACTCTCGTCTGTTCTTGAGATCGATCAATCGATCCACAAACCTGGGCGACAAACCCAGCGTTCATCACAAGGATCTTACTGTCTCTGCCTTGAGCCATCCCGCACAGTTCTACTGCTCCGGTGTTGCTCAATACCTATGCTCCAAATGTGAAATCTGCCCTAAGATGGCGTCCATGGGCCCAGCTAACCCTGCAGACATCGGTCTGAACATGCTCCGCCATTTTGGTGCACATAAAGACTCTATCTATCAGTTCCACTGCACTGTAACAGTGCCCACAGACCTGTATTTGATTGTATGTAGTTCTGATACTTTTCTCACCCGTACTGTGCTGTCTACTTCGAGGTGAGAACCTCTGAAATCAAACACTTTGAGAGAGAGACGCTTTTAGAAGGGGGTCAAAACAAAAACGGACTGACTGAAAACAAACAGATATAAAAGACAAAGAACAAAGGACTTTATAAAAAGCAGCTACGGCTTATTATATATGTCTTTTCTTGAATTTGTTTTTTGAAAATAGATTTTAAATGCGTGGAATGTGTCTGGTCAGAAAGTTTAAAAAAAAAAAATTAAGAGAAAAAAAAAGAAAATACATTGTTCTAAGCTGTCTACTTGTTTTACGCGGCCAATTTTGGAAAAATAAATGCTAAGTGAGTGCTATAGTCTTACTTTGGTTTGCTTCATCAAGTTCATCCGAGTTTAGTTTCTCACCTTATCTGTAGTGATCCCATGGCTCAGTAAACAAACTATCACATTCTGTAACGGTCGAATCATTCTCTCACGTCCACCGAACTAACTGACTAGTGTGTTACCTGTTAAGGTTAAAGCGTTGGGTTCAGGTTGACGAGAAACCCTTCTGACAACATCCTCAGAACAGGCCTTATTAGTATTGTAACGAGGCTGGCTGCGTGCCCTCCCAGTCCTCTCCTTCCACACCAGGACGTCTCGTCATTGGAGCTGCACTGGAGCCGAAGGCGGCTAGGCTAACCCGTGTGAGCACAGCTGGGGATATCTTTCTATTTCATTTCTTAAATGTTATAAGGGTAATGTTTATCTAACGTTTTATAAAAAGTGCCAATTGTTTAAACAAGGCTGTTAAGGTGCAAAGTTGGGAGGTGGGGCGAGGGGGGGGAAAAAGAGGCGAATATTTTGTGGAGGGAGAAGAGGAACCAAACCTTTTCACTAACACTGTATTAATATTTAATAATGTTAGTTGTTTAGAATGAGCTTTCAGTTTGTTATCTTAAAACTAAACCGCAGATGTTGTGCGTAGACGAACAAGCAGCAGTGTTTGATGCAAGCATCCTAGATGTTCCTTTCTTAAGCTACAGTTATGGCTATCGAATGACAAATAGGACAGACAAACATTTTAAAGAAGTTTTATTAAGTATAAATGACAGAGACATTATCAAATATGTATATTTTACATGTTGACGCTATTTTGTTTAATTAAAAAAAGAGGATATTACATACGAGCCGAGCCATTGAGTTAGCAGTCACCCCTTGAACCTGCCCAAGCATACATCCAGGCTTTCTCATATCTTGAGTTCATTTTGATTTTGCTGACTAATAAACGAAGGTGACAAGTTCTTTAAAAAGACGCATGCGCAACTTGCTCTGCCCGTAACATTTTTTATGTCATCCATAGAACGTACAGGATTACTTGATAATTTTCAACTGATTATAATGTACAGTATTTAATATAGGCCTATTTTGTTGTATGTGTTGCATATTATTCAAAAACGGAACAAACTGAGGCCTCTGTTAAAAGTGGCAAAGCTTTCTGTGTATAATTTGTCTAATAAACTTGTTTTCTACAGTGGGATTGTTTTGTAGTCTTTATGGTTTTTGTAGTCTTTGCTGTGACTGTGGAGAAGGTGTGTTGTTGTTGGCTGGTCATTCTACAGGTATTGTGCTTTAGCCAACTCCTGCACTCACAAAAAGGGTTCTAAAAGGGTTCTTCATTTGTCCCTTTTGGGTTCCATGTACTGTAGAACCATTTTGGGTTCCATTCAGAACACTTTTGAATTGTGTTACCTCACATTAAGAAATGATGATATGCTGGAAAGCATGTCTTTGTACAGTAGGCTATATGATTGGTATCCCCAATGGGATGGTATCCCCCAACACTATAAAGACACAAATAAATAAAAAGTTCACACACAAAATGTGATGATAACACACTGAAATGTAGTTCACAAACTGGGGACACTTCAAGGCCCCTGGGTCCAGACTATAGGTGTTGTCATGGTGTTATGTCATGTAGTATACACACACAGTGTTAGAGTGATCTAGTTATACACACACACACACACACACATGCACACACACACACACACACCCATCACAGTGTGACCTTCACTTCCAATAACACATCAAAAGAAGAGCCTGCCCTCCTTGTAACAGCTGAATGGCAGTCAGATATCCAGCAAGTCCAGATCCTCTGAGGTTCATTAGTAAGACACCGACTGGATGACATCACAGCTGGTTATGTGTAAATGAGGATGTTCTGATATACATGTATTTTAAATTCAAGTTCATACATTTGAATTACCGCATGTTTTGTTCATTTGCTCAGATAGAATTATTTGGAACCTTTTATGATGTCTTTGAATTAGTTTGAACTAGACTCTAAATGTTGGCGTAGACCTTTGTAAGTGTTGCAGTTATACTCTAAGATTGTCTTTTACCTGTAAATGTTGTAAGAGAATGTATTTGATGGAAATCTGCATTTCAAGAGTTAAATCTGCACTTTATTGGTCGGTTTTCCGCCACAGATTAAGCCTAATCCTAGACTAAAACGCATCTACAATTGGGATGTTTACTGAAAGTGTGATTTAGTACAGGACCAGTCTTTATCTGTGTCCGAGAAACTATCCCTATAAGAAACATTCCACAGCCATCAATGGGCAAAGTACATTGTCTTGTTTCGTTTTCACCATGGGGTGGCGCTGTTTCACTATGATTGTAAGCTTTGGTTGTGGAGAGATGGATGTAGACTTACAAGTGTGGGAATTTGATACCCTAGCATTTGTTTAACAGTGGGCTCTATGCATGTGTACCAAACATCATGACTAATATCAAATTCTAACTCACAAATTGCCAGTTTACTAATACGGGAATTATTACTTATCTTTAAAGACCTATCAAAACGAAAGAAATGTCTTTTAAAAATTAAGTTATTATTATTATTATTGTTGTTGTTGTTGTTATTGTTATTATTAGTAGTATTAATACGATTATTATTATTATTATTATTATTATTATTATTAGGCCCTAGTATTATGGTCGCATCCCTCCAGCGCGCCCCGTTTCCCCGGAGACAGGAATGAGGTGAGCAGCACGCAGACTCGCTCGCGCTGGAAGCCCCACGGGGACACATTTTGTCCCGTGCTCCAAAGGGTCCCCGAAGCGTGTCGAATGGAACATAGAGTCGCCATTGTGCCTGCGACACTTTAATAATCGACAGCTACAATATCCAACCTGTTGTTTGCTTTAGGAACCATTCCAGCCCCGCTGGACGGCCGCTTGTAGGTGGGGAGACGGCCCTAGGCGCCAGTCCCCGAGCCTCGACGTGCCTTATGAATACATGAATAAAAAGTGAAAAGATTAATGTCATTTTATCTCAGAAATTGTGGAATTCCACGGCAATTGTGTACGGGTTGATCTCACATGGTTTTTAGATAGCCTAACTAAAGGTTTCAGTATGGGCTATAACTAGACGTAGATTACGTTTTACAATATGAACCCGAAATAGTCATGGAATGACAGTGTTAGCATAGGCTAGTTCAAATATGACATGAATTAGTGAAGATAAAGTCTCTCAAGACATTGCAAGTATTTCTACGATGTTATTACCAATCGTTACTGTTATTGATTTACTGGATATATGTATAATAATAATAATTGTATTATTATTAGTAGTAGTAGTAGTAGTAGTAGTAGTAGTAGTAGTAGTAATAGTATGATTATTATTAGTAGTATTAGTAGCCTAGTATTATCAGTATTATTAATGTTATTATAAACATATTATTATTATTATTATTATTATTATTATTATTATTATTGTTATTATTATTGTTATTATTATTATTATTATTATGGGCTTAATGTAGGCCTATTAATTTTTCTTTTAGGTATATCTGAGGCGTATCTCAGATTTCTTTCTCAGAAAACTTTAGTAGGCCATGGAGAGGACTGTTATTGGTTTGTTTGATAGTGTGATATATCATTTACAATCACCAATTTGATTTGGAAATCATACTCGCGTAGTAGTTAATTCTTATCAATTCGTTTAGCTTTGTTTTTTTTAGTTTTTGGTCTTTCGTAGGCCATTTTATTTGAGTAGAAGTGAAGGAAGAGAGTATAAAATACAGTGCGCACACATATACTCTTCCCTTCTCCCTCCCTCTCTCTCTCTCCCTCTCCCTCTCTCTCATACTTTCTCTCTCCACTTGCCGCCGCTGCCCACTGCTCGTGTCAGTAGCACCACGGTGGAGCCCCCTGCTCATGTTTCCGGTCCCTGTGAAGCTCCTTCAGCAGCAGGGCGTTCCGTGAGCGGATCAAAAGGTTTTCAACCTGTACAAAAGCAGATGAAACCCTAGCCGGCCTTAACATTCATAGAATGGAGGAGCGCTGAATTGACAATGAGCGCGAGCCCCATGGAGCCCGAACTTTCTTTGGTCAAACTTTTCAGTTCTTAGACATGGACATGGAATATTAGTTTGCTTCGTTGGCGCTCTTTTTCGTGGATGAACAGAATTTGTGAATTTCAGTGTTGAATGGGGGTGCATTTTGACCTTTTATAGCTTGCTTGTGAGCTATAGAAATACACGTGCCAATTAATAAAATTGCCAATTAATATCTAAAAGTTTTGACACTGTAAATGCAAATATTTGGATTATGTAAATGGTCCTTGATATGATTCAATTAATTATGATGATGATGATGATGAATGATAACGATATATCTTCCCATGGATGACCAACTGAAGTGACGACGAAGTGACGCCTACACAGACACTTCAAGCCTTCAGATCATGCATTTTCATCGTGCAAATTCAATGTTTTGGTAAATAGATCTACACGTGTAATGATTCAATATAACCCCCCTCCTGGATATCAGTTCTATTATGTTTCTCACTCTCTCATTAACAGTTTCCAGTGACTGTCTCTTCTCCTCTGTGCACAGCCTAGTACCCTGGCCTGTGGTAAGGGGGAGAGAGTGTGTGTGTGTGTGTGTGTGTGTCTGTGTGTGTGTGTGTGTGTGTGTGTGTGTGTGTGTGTGTGTGTGTGTGTGTGTGTGTGTGTGTGTGTGTGACTTATGGTCTTGGACAGGTGCGTGGACGTCCTCCATCAGCCGTCGAGCTGAAGCTCGCGCTGTCCACGCTCCTAAAGCATCCACTATCCCTGCGTGTATGCCTCCTATGGGACGTCCCTTTGTGCTCGCCATCCCCGTTAAACAGTCCCTTAAAACCGTGGCATTATCATAAACAGTCTACATTGCCATAATCACCTCTCTCGGGCTCATGGAGACTTCTCATTGGTCGCTTACACGCGCCTGCCCAGAGTGCTCTTATTGGTCAAAGCGCCACGCGACCAGCCCGTGAAGGGGGGCTCCCAGGCGCGTGCCGCTTCTTAAACCAACGCCGCGCCTCGAGACACTAGAGAAGGAGTCTTGCACGCGACACAGTGCGACACAGGGTGCAAAAAGACACGTTTTTTTGATAAGAGTTTTATATTTTGTTTAGTTTGATCAACCCTCCCTATAAGCCCGCACGATTTATCGTTTTTTGGAGATGGATGTTATGAGCGTTCAGGAATGGACCGAGAACACACAGGAGGAGACTGGCGAGCTCGAGGCGCAGCGCTCGAGCCTGGAGAGGCGGGAGCAGCGCGAGTACCCGTCGAGTCTGGCACTCGTGGACAGCAGTGACCCACGCGCCTGGCTGGCTCCCGTGCCGCCCGGCACCTGCACGGCACACGCCGCCGACTACCGGCTGCACTCACCCGGCTCCAGCTGCAGCTCCAGCGGGGAAGGCGGGTCCCCCGCGTCCGGCCACAGCTCCAGCAGCTCCAGAGGTAGCTCCAAGTATCCTCTCAAAGTGCGGGAGTTGTGTCGGCTCAAGGCGTCGGCGGTGAGCGCAGAGGAAGGCCGGCTGAGAGCCCCGTCCAGCAAACCGGGCACCGTGGTGGTGAAACAGAGGCGGCAGGCCGCCAACGCGCGCGAGAGGAGGCGGATGCACGGACTGAACCACGCGTTCGACGAGCTGCGCAGCGTCATCCCTGCGTTTGACAACGACAAGAAGCTCTCCAAGTACGAGACCCTGCAGATGGCGCAGATCTACATCAACGCGCTGGCCGACCTGCTCATCGTGCCCGGTGTCGACAAGCCAAAGTGTGACCTGTTGTCTGCCGCCGGGTACGACGGGGACACGAGTCCCCGGGGATCCACAGCATCCGCCTGCCGGAGGGGCGCCAGCACAGGGTTACCGGTCCAGATAAACGGGATCCCGTTCCCCGGTTTCGAGGACGGCTCGTTCTCCGCCGTGATGGAGCAGGAGATGCGGTCTCCTTCGGGCACCGCCAGTTCCGCCTCGTCCACCTCCGAGGGGCGGAAAGACTCCCCGCGGTCCAACCGGAGCGACGGAGAGTTCTCCCCGCATTCGCATTTCAGTGACTCGGACGAGATGCCGATGGAGCTGCAGAGCGAAGACGAACTCTCTGAACTCAAACTCCCACAAGTTTTAAAACATCACAAGTTTTAAAAACGTCCAAACTTCACCACAGACTTTCACAAGTTTTAAAAAACGTCCAAACTTCACCACAGACTTTCAACCCGTGTCAATCATATCTGATGCTGGCATATACTTTTTTTTTTTTATAAAGATATAGGTTGCTTTCCGAAATCATTTTTGTTTGGTTTGAGAACTCTATTTCATCAACTGTTAGATAAAGATGATTTTTTAAGATAATTCGGTTCTGCCAATAGATTTATACTGTTTCCATGGGAACACGGCGAAAGACCCCTCTGCCATGTCGCGCGCAGCACTGCCACGGGCTTTCCCTTGTCACGGTCAAAAGAAGCTGTCTTCCACGATATTTTTAAATGTATAGACCTTTGTAATTATATTTTTCATTGTTCATTTGTTTGTAAATGTCCCTGTATGAATTTGTTTTGCAACTTCTAAAGTTATTGACGCGCACTTTAAATACGAGCCAGAGGCTTGAGCAACATGAGTTTGATATTGAAACAGAATTATTATTGTTTTCGTAGCATAGTACTGCCAATTTGATATTTAATTTAGCCATTTTTGTTGATTTTGTATTTGTTTGGTTCCTTTTTGGTTATTCACTTAAAATGAAAATGTGTGTCTTTCTTTCACTGGATGAGATGAATTGAAGTATTTATTCCTTATTCGTTTACTTCTGATTTGCCTTTTTTATTGATGAAATGTTACATTTGCTAAAAGCTAGCATGTTGCCATTCATTGGTTCATGGTCTTTTGATTTAGAGAATAAATGAGTAAACTGAAAACCAACCTTTCTGTCATGTCTGTTTCAAGGTGGTGATCCTCCTCCTAAAGCACCTGTGCACATTTCAGGCTTACAACCATCACAACTCACATCAATTATTACTGGATTATCACCACGACGTCAAAAATAACATAATCATTAATAATAACATAATTATGAAGTTTTTTTTTTAATTATTATTATTATTGTTCTCTTTATTCTTTTTATTCTCATTATTATTTATGTATTATTATTATTATTATTATTATTATTAGTAGTAGTAGTAGTAGTAGTAGTAGTAGTCGTAGTAGTATCAATAATAATAATAATAATAATAATAATAATAATAATAATAATAATATCATCATTGGCAATTGTAGGTCTAAAGCGCATTTGAAACGAATGCAGTTTGGGACAGCTAGTAACTGTGTCTGAAATCAGCTAGTAACTGTCTCTGAAATCATTATGCCTGCAATAGCCGAAACACTTTTGATGACATTCTTTTTGATTCATTATTAATTAATATTATTTAATTATTATTAAATAGTATTTGCTATATCCTATATAACAAACAAAGTAACTAAGTGGATAGCTTTGATCTAACAAACAATAATAGGCCGGATTTGTATTTTTTAGGAAGTTGTTATTTTTCTTATTTTTTATGTACAAAATAATTCTGTAAAAAATAATAATAATAACAATTGAAACTACAATAAAGTCTATATATATATATATATATATGAAGGGCTCCAATTAAGGAACCATCAACCTAATTGAAAAAGATACAGTATATTATTCCCCCATCACTGAGAGCCAACACGTATAAGACATTAAATCTTGATGGTGATGCAGAGACAGGGCCTATATAAATGTGTCTCTATTTCAAAATGCTTTAGAAAAGGCTATTCTACATCAACCAGAGACACCGCCAGACATTTACGGGTCATTTCTTAACGAAAGGTGGTGAAACGTGTCCACCACGCGCCCGCCTCCCATATGGTGGGTGGTGCACGCGCAGTCCTCTGACTGGCCATTCTAACACGAGCGCAGAGCAACAGCGGCTTGGCTACAAAAAAGTAACTTATGTCTATTTTTGAGACATAAATGTTTGTTCAAATGTTTCTCAGTTTCCTTATAGCACAACGGTGTATATGCATGCTATATATTGGGTTGTAATAATGTCAATTTATTGAGTTAACTGTAATCGGAGTGTGCATTAATTTCAGGCCATTGTTGGCAGGCCCGTGGTCTAAGGTGTTGGATAGCCTCATTGAAGCACGCGCTGTCAGCTGGTGAGCGCTCGGGCCCCCTCCACACACGGTGATCTACGTCCCCACGGGCCTGTCCCGGGATAGAACACACACTTTCTAAGTAAGGCCCGCCACGCACACGCACACGTCCGCTTCGTGCGCTTTTCTTCCCTGTAAAGTAGCCATGGGTTAGGGTTGCGCGCGCGCCCAATAAAAGGGCATACTTGAAACACACACACACACACACACACACGCACGCACAGGCACGCACACACACACACACACACACACACAGGCACGCACACACACACACGCACGCACACGCACGACCGCGCGCGCGCGCGCACACACACACACACACACACACACACATACACACACACACACACACACACACACACTGCTCAACTAGGCTGTTTTGCATAATTGCGCACCGCTCCCTAATTTGGTGCACCTGTGGAAGACAGGCTGTCAAATAAATCTTTCAATGATACACAAATATGAATGACTTTCTGATAATCATAATAACACCACCTATTTATTCTTCCGTTACGCCAGAAGGGAGGGCACGGAGAGGGTTGAAGGTGAAAAAGGTGTGGTGAAAGTGTTGAGGAATTATTTATGAAAGTGACTGTTTGTACCTGCAGCTTGCGTTCCCACCCCCCGGGTTTAACCAATCATACGCCGTGTCCCCGTGGTCGCCTCTCTCTCGAAAAACTTGGAGAATGATAGGCAATATAATGCGCTGTTTAATTATTTACAGACTTTATCCATACGCCTTCATCAGGTTATGAACGAAGCTGCCATCTGTACTAGTTTGACTCATGTGACGGCCGGGGTAAGTTATCCGGTTTCGCCCGGTGCCGCCCTGAACCTCGGTATTAGCATATAAGCTATCTCCGATATTAGACAACAAACTATCCAACTTTCGTTGTCAACCGTACAACAGTGTTGTTATATTAAAAGCCTGTACATTTCGTTTAACACAAATCGGTAAAAGTAGTTGACTGTGATTCAAAGTTGGAAACGATGATTCAGTGAGTTTATAGACCTTTATAAACTAAAAAGAAAACGTGGAAAGCACTGGCAGCAGTTTTTCGAAAAAACTTTACTTTGGCCAATTATGTCCCTGTCAATCATGTTCTGTCGTTATATTTGCCGTGTGTGGGCTTTAATAGGCTATATTTTATGTTTCAAATATTCAGTTATCGAGCAAATAATTATTAAGTTAGGTGCAGTAAGCCTACTGCAATAAAGAACAATGTCATTAAAAATAAAGGCTTGTCATAGGCTAAATCAACGGAGATAGGATTGTTAGTTTATCACATGTCTTCACATGATATTCCAATGAGGAAAATATGATGATATCACTTCATCATTAATAACTCATCCTTAATGCGGTGCATAATATACCTGCATCCTCCTCGTCTGAACTGCAACTGGTGGTTACCACAATATCGTGTCGATTCTGAACAAACAACGTCTCAACAACAGGTGGGAGACAAGGTTTCACCGTCATTAAACATTTAGAGTGGGCGTTATGAAAAATAAAAACAACCCTCTCCGTGCCCACCCTTCTGGCGTAACGGTAGCGGAGAGAGCCCGAGACGGTGCGCGTGTAATAAACCGACAACAGCATCCTACACGGCTGAGGTTCATCATGTTTCAACGCGAATTCACTTTTCCACGCTGCTGTCACACTTAGTTAGTGTCCTTTTTTGTTTAGCCATGATATAATGGGAGGTCGATGCATGGAAAATGTTGGATCATTCAACCGATATATCAAAAAAGGCCCCAGGATAGTCAGAATATAGCCTCCCAACCTGCCCCATGTCTCCAAACACAGGTTAGTCTATTTGGTGACTCATATTAGCAGTGAGCCTCAAAACAAAATTGGATTGGTATTATTTCTAGCCACTGTAAAGGATACACTTTACCTCTGTTACCTCCTAGCATGCTAGCAACAAAGCCAATCTTACTTCTGAAATTTCCAAAATACTGTCTGCATCTTTAAACTATTTCTAAACTTTTAAAAACTATTTAATCTGACTTTCTACTGTATCTATTCCGGTGACACCATTAACAATCATGCAAACAAATTATTCAAACAGACACTAGAGAGAGAGAGAGAGAAAGAAAGAGAAAGAGAGTGAGAGGGATTCTAATAAGACAACTGGTTGGTGCCAATTCTTAAGTGATTCAGAAGCGAGGGCATTCCAAGGCGTTCCGATATGAAAAGAGAGGTCCTTGAATTGTGTATGAGATATGGGGAGTTCAGCAGTCCAAAGAGCCAGGACTCTCTGGGGACTCCGACACAAAGGCTAGAACTGGGCCGCACCTCCCATCTGCTGCTCTCGCTGAGGGAGAGACGGAGAGAGGGGCGAAAGGAAAGAGGGAGAGAATACAGGATGAGGAGTGAGAGAGAGAGAGAGAGAGATAATGAGGGGAGAGGAAAGGGACAGAGCAACCATATTCTGAGTGATTAGATTATCAGAGGGAATATTGTGATAATTAGAAATGAATGATGTACTGTACGTTGTCTTATTGCAGAGCTCAGGAAAACCCCTGCATGAAGGGCACTGTTGTAGCATCAGATGGCTGTGCTGCCTTGTATTAGCATGCAGCCTAGCCTAAAGCTTCCCTCAAGTCAACACACACACACACACACTCAGGGAAACACACACATGCAGGGGACACACGGACACACACACACAGGGAAACAAACACACAGACACACACACACACGCACACACACACACAGGGAAACACACACATGAAAACACATACACACATATGCAGGGGACACGCACACACAGGGAAGCAAACACACACGCACGCACACACACACGCACACACACACACACACACACACACACACATAGCGCACCTGTCAGACCTGCTGCCCAGCGGTCGCCCTCATCTGTAAGTGCTGCCATGAAATGTTAATGTCAGAGATGGTAAGTGTGTTAAGGCGTAAGTGTGAAGTGGTTGTATGGAGACATGCACACACCTGCAAGCATACCCAGATATGGGGGGGGGGTGTGTGTGTGTGTGGTGGGGGGGTGCATTGTCTCCTTGTTAACAGATTGTTATCTAAGCAGGGAGGGGAATAATAGAAACTGGGCATGTGATCCCAGGCCTGAATAATGCATAGGTTTCTGTGGAACAACGGATCTGTTGTGTGTGTTATTATCAAACCTGCCAGGAATATTAAAATATATTGGCAGCAGATGTGAAAGTTTGGCTATTATCTGTCATGTACGTTGCTGTATTGTTGTTACCAGTCGAGGCTGGTGGAGGTAGAAATTGGAGGATGGGCTCATTGTTAATGCATGGAATGGAATCAGGAACGCTATCAACCACATCACACGTGTGTTTGATACCATTCCTCATTCCATACATTACAATGAGCCCATCCTCCGATTTCTATCTCCACCAGCCTCAACTGATGGTACATTCAGCTGGGCTTGGAGCTAGGCCCAAGATTCATGTATGTACTGTATGTTCCAGAATAGATGGACTGTTTTGAAAGATATGGATGAATTGCATCCTGTGGTTGCCGGTGATTGTCGGTGTGCCTCCGCCCAGCCAGAAGCACTTTGTGGTGGAGGGAGGGATGTGGCCGTCCATCTATCTCTGTGGGCTCCACCATGAAAGACATCTCTGGGTGAACCAGGGTCTCTGTGGCTTTGTTCTAACCAGGGTTGTCCCTTTGTACCCGCCACCTTCAAAGCAAATGTACAGGGACTAAACATGAGGCTTCTTGGGTAACCGTCCCTTTCAAACACACACAATGGTTCCACCAATTATCCCCATGCTCAATGCTCGCTGAGCATCGGTTACATGCTTTGTGTGTGTCCTGTCTGTGTGTGTGTGTGCGTGTGTGTGCGTGCGTGCGTGCGTGCGTGCGCATATGCATGTGCATGTGTGTCCATGTGTGTGTGCACGTGTGTGTGTGTGGGGGGGGGGGGGATGTTCTCTGTGTGTGTGTGGGGAGGGGGCAGTATCCATATAGGAAACACCTCAGCTGTATGGGTATTTACTCTCTTTTGACACTGTATGACTTCCACAGGGGTCAGGTTGCGCTGAGCGTGCAGCCCGCCTTCAGAGATGTGAAGGACTGCTGTTGGACTGAGAACATGAAAGGATGGAGGACCATCAATATGGAAGTGATTGTGCTAGAGGCGCTTTTCCTGTCTCACACCTAGAAACATGAGGACAGGGAGACGTCCTTTTGAACACACCTCACACACAAACGCACGTGTATGTGCACAAGCACGCACACACACAACACATGCACACACATTTTTTTTTTAAACATGTTTTTAGGGCATTTCTGCTTTATTGGGATAGAGACAGTAGAGATTGACAGGAAGGATGGGTGAGAGAGAGGAGGGTTGACATGCAAGATATGTCGAACCAGGAACCTTGCGATTATGTGGTATGCGCATTAGTGTGCTACACCACTAAGCGCCACACACACACACACACACACACACACACACACACACACACACACACACACACACACACACACAGGAGGACGAGGGGACCTCCTTTTGAACAAGAAGTGAGAGGTCTGACCTGTGTGAGGACTGTAGGGTTGTGTTGTATAATGGGACAGCACACACACACTCATGCACACATATGCACACGTATACACATACCTCTCACACACACACATTCACGCACACACATATACACATACCTTTCACACACACACACACACTCTCACTTGACACGAAAGCCATGCAACATTCACCACACCTTTCCTGGAAATGTGCCAAATAGATCCATGTACAATAGCCTGCTGTACATACATGTGCATGGCGTGTTGGGGGGCCATCCACTCTACATACGTGTGTGACATGATCTAGACCACACTGATACACATTGTAGATGCAGCTCCTCAGGTAACTTCATTTGGGATATCAGAAGAAATTAATGAAAAATAAAAATGATGAGATGACTTTCCTGTCTTTAAAACATGATGTCAATGATGCAATGCACTGTAGACATTTAAAGGTGCAGTCTGTAATTGGTAATATGTAATATGTAGCCATTGATTATTGAAGAATATGACTTAGAAATGCCTCATGTCTTACCTCATGTCAACTGTCTTACCCCATCATAACCCAGAATATAAGCTTGTTTTACTTAATTTTAACAAACTGTGTATGGTTAAAACTATAATGCTCATGGATGGTCAGTCCTTGCATCCATAGATCTGTATATGAAATTCAGAGTGGTGACATTTCTCCAGCCTCATCCCTCAGCTGTTTACCAATAAAAGTGGGTGGGAATTACAGATTGCACTTGATTGTTCCTGTAACACTCACACCCATGCTGTGCATAATTACTGTAATTTCTACTCTGCAAAACCTGCAGCAAATGACATAACTTAATCTATTGCTAATGTCATTGTCTCTCTAAGGGTTAGGGTTAGGGTTAGAGGATGATTTTTGATTGTATCGCCAGAGTGTCCACCCCTCCTGATTCGCTGAGAGCAGACACTATAACCTTGAACTCATTATAAACAGTGATGAGGTTTGGAGCAGGACCTGTCCCTCCTTTCTCCTCTCCACTCCTCCCCTCCCCTCCCCTCCTCCCTCTCCTCCTCTCCCTCCCCTTCCCTCCCAGAAGCCTTGCCTCTATCAAGGCCTCCCTCTCCTGGTCCTCCTGCTCCATTGTACAGTGGCACTGGAGATAATGTTTCAGCTGGTCGGCCCGGTCCGTTCCACTCAGGGGAGGGATACTGTAGATTCGAGGAGGTTTTCTTCTATTTGATTCCACTCCTTTCATGGTCGTTGAAAGCCTCCCCCCCCCACCCCCGCCCCCACTCCCATCCCCCTGCCACCCCCACCCCTTGGTCCATCTCCCACGGGACCCCCCCTCTCAGGTATCTTACCCTGGGTGGAGCAGGCCGGACTGGGGCATGGCTGGAACAGACAAGGGTATCACTTACAGCCCCGCGCAGTGCTGCACCACAGACACACAACCGTTGCCCCCCCCACCACCACCCCCACCCCCAGCTTGCCCCCGGCCCTCCTCTTTCCCTCCCATTCCCAATTAGAGATACATGTCCTATCCCTTTCAGACCCCCCCACCCCCCCACACACACCCCTACCTCCATCCCTCTCCTCCAAGATACTCATTTACCCCCCAGAAGAAAGACCTCTACAATGGGGGGTAGTTGAGGAAAGCAATCTCTGTAGATTGAAGAGTGCTGGCAAGTCTAGCTGATGGGATGTGTTGTATATCCTGCGTCACATGTCCTATAGAAAGGCAGGCAATAGGCTAGTTTCATAAACCCTTCTGTTAGGTGCTAGATAACTTCAGTGTTCTTATCTAATTTCTCTGAGTGTTAACACACTGAGGTTGGTGCTCTGACTGGTTAAGGCTGTGTTGTTTAACTGCTCTGACTGGTTTAAGCTGTGTTGTGTAACTGGTTTGAGTCTTAACACACTGAAATTGATGCTCTGACTGGTTAAGGCTGTGTTGTGTTACTGCTCTGACTGGTTAAGGCTGTGTTGTGTAACTGCTTTGACTGGTTAAAGGTGTGTTATGTTAGATCTCTGAGCTCAGGAGAGGAGACACCTGTATTCACAGGCTGTGTCAGAGGGCCGTCTGGGGGGTTGGAGGGAAGGGAAGGTCACCTCAACTAACCACAGCCAAGAGTTACATTGGTGTCAAGTGCAATACTGGAGTTCAGGGGATGCTGGTGGAGGTAGACATTGGAGGCTGAGCTCATTGTAATCTATGGAATGGAATGAGGAAGGAAGGAATGGTATCAAGTTTGAGACCATCCTCCATTTTCTACCTCCACTAGCCTCCACTGCTGGAATTCTCGTAGAGTTGGACTGGGTTGGAACCATGAATGCAAAGGGCCAATATATAAACATCTGACTACAGTCCAGAGAGCAGACCAGAGATATTTGTGTTTGAATTCTGATTCACTCAGTAAATCAATAGAAATCAATAGAAATTGTAACACATGAGTTGACAAATTCCTAGAGAAAACAATGGGCGATTTCAATTTGAATTGACCCCAACCCTGGTCTGTGCTATTTGTGTTCCTTGCTGGGATGGTCTTCTATGTGTTGGGAATGCCTGCAGGGCATCCTTAGAGTACAAGCCCCCTTAGTCAGACACTAGATATGAAGAAGCAAAATTGAAATTCAATGACTACATGGACAAAACCCCATCGAAAATAACCATGTTCAACAGGCCATTTTCAAATGGAATCATACACATTGTTATCCAATGCATTGCGTTGAATGATGTAATCCAGAGGTGCTCCAACCCTGGTTTGTATGTGTTGACAATGCCTCTAGGACATTCTTGGGGCCTCCTAGTCAGACACTAGATATCTGCTGACAGTTAACAGTAGCTCAAGTTAACAGTAGCTACTAAGCTACACCGAGCCACTTCCTCATAGGATTAACAGCCCACAGGGAAACAAAGACAGAGGAACTCTTCTACTTAGCTCTGCTTAGTGGGATCATTCTCACATTCCCTCAGCCTACTGCAGTTGTTGTTGTTTTTGTTTACACTTCTTTTATCCAGCAATTACTCACAGCCTGCAGGCTTTCAAAGGTCATCAGTATTTACAGTATGAAATTATGTGAAAATGTAATTGTAATTGTCCAATGGATCTTTGATTATTAAAGGGGCAGTCTGGGATTGGTACATCTGTTTTTGGACTTTTAAATTACTGATATGAAGTCATTGATTTACTGAAGAATATAACTTATAACTCTTACCCCATCAGAATCCAAAATATAATATGTTTTTTCTCCATTGTTTGTAGACAATGTATTTGTAAACAAACACTGGATATCTTAATAACATGGTTAAAACTATAATGTTAATTGAATGGATCAAATTATCCCTTGCATCCATAGCGACGTCTATGAATTTGAGAGTGGTTACATTTCTCCAGCTGTTCACCCAAAAAGTGGCGGGACAGGGAGACCATTTTGTTATTGTTTGAATCCCAGATTGCCCCTTTAAGATTATGGAATGTATATCCCTTGAGTGTTGATTAGATCACTTCTTAAATCAAAATTCAAGACAGATCTCACTTCCTTGAGAGAACAGTGAAAGCAGCATTCTCTAAGCAGTTGTAGTTTTGATGCAGATCTCTAGATAACTAGAAACTACCCGCATTTACTCTGTACCTCGAAGCTCATTACCCCTCCTTATCTCCCCCCCTCCTCCCAGATTAGTGCTATAGTCCCTGTGTTTTCACACCGGGCCAGTCCACATCCTCCTTCTCCAGGGGGGGGAGCTCCCGTAGAGATCAGTGCCGCCTCACTGCTCATGCCAATCAATCATTCCTCCGCTGACTCCCTCTCCTTTGTCTCTCTATCTCTCCCTCTTTCATATTTGCCTCATCCCACGTTCCCACACATCCATGTTCACATGCCCCCCCCCCCCCACACACACACACACACACACACTTTGTTTTAACCGCCTCTTATATGCATTCCGACGCAGAGAAAGTTTGTTGACATTGGTCGAAATGCTGCAAGGCACTGAGGTACATGCCAACACACAGAGGTTTATATGTTTTATTCCAGTATTAAAAAAAAATAAACAATAAAAATCCATATGAGACTTTGATGTGACAGGGGGACCGGTTTAGCTTCTCCAGATGGTGCAGCGTTACCTGTTTGTCAGGGGAGGCTGGTGGAGGTAGAAATCAGAGGACGGGCTCATTGTAATCCATGGAATGGAATGAGGAATGGTATCAAATGTCTCTCTCCGTCCCCTTGCCTCCCCCTCCCTCCCTTACTGTCTCTCTCCCTCCCCCCCCCTCCCCTGCTGTCTCTCTCCCTTCTCTAACGTCTTTCTCCCTCCCCTGCCTCCCTCTTCCTCCTCTACCGACTCTCTCCCTCCCCTACGGTCCCTTGCCTGCCCCTCCAGCCACTCTTAGAGAATAACTTTATATAATATTTTATATTATCTATATTCTATTCTATAATATAAATATCTATATTATATTCTATATATATAATAATACTTCTGAAAGGGCCAGTCTGCTCCTTCATTCATGCACCTTGGTTGGACTGTGAACTACCGACAGCAAATCTTTTCCTGCCCAGCCATCCAGCCATCCAGCCATCCAGCCATCCAGCCATCCAGCCATCCATCCAGCCATCCAGCCATCCATCCAGCCAGCCAGCCAGCCAGCCAGCCAGCCAGCCAGCCAGCCAGCCAGCCAGCCAGCCAGCCATCCATCCATCCATCCATCCAGCCAGCCAGCCATCCAGCCATCCATCCATCCATCCATCCATCCATCCATCCATCCAGCCAACTGTGCTGTACTGTGCTGTGCTGTACATTGCACTGCGTTGCTGCAGTATGACGGGTGTTGTACTGTGTTATACTGTACTGCGATGTGATGTGATGTGATGTGATGTGATGTGATGTGATGTGTGATGTGATGTGATGTGTGATGTGATGTGATGTGATGTGATGTGATGTGTGATGTGATGTGATGTGATGTGATGTGATGTGATGTGATGTGATGTGAGGGCCTTTGGCTGCCAGAGAAGACGGCCTCAACAAATGGGCCCCCGGTAACAAAGCCCCAGGTATCCAGGCCCCCGGTAACAAAGCCCCAGGTATCCAGGCCGAGGCCGGCCATTGTCCCGCCGGGCCGAGGGAGGGCCCGCCGCTGAACGTGAGACGAGCATGTCCCCCCTTCACACCAGGAACCTAATAGCAAATCAAAGTTGTCTGGGAGAATGGGCCGGGCTCACTGTTACCATCCCCTGGGTCTGGGCTGAAAGAGGAGTGCAGAAAGGCTCTGGCAGTGGTGGGGAAGGTTAATGTAGCGGATAGTCTTTCCCTCTTTCCCTGTTTTCCTCAGCCCCTCAGCCCCTCAGCCCCAGTCCTCTACCCCAGCCCCAGCCCTCAGCCCCAGCCCCTAGCCCTATATCCAGCCTCAGCCCCCAGCCCTGTCTCCACCCCCAATCCCAGCCCCAGCCCCAGCTTCAGCCCCCAGCCCCATCTCTAGCCCAATCCCAGCCCCAGTCCCAGCCCTCTACCCTAGCCCCAGCCCTCTACCCCAGCCCCCACCCCCCACCCCAGCCCTACAGCCCCAGCCCTCTACCCCAGCCCCAGCCTTCTACCCCAGCCCCCACCCCAGCCCTGACTACAGCCCCAGCCCTCTACCCCAGCCCCAGTCCTCTACTCCAGCCCCAGTCCTCTACTCCAGCCCCAGCCCCAGCTCTGACTCCAGCCCCTGCCCCAGCCCACCTGTTCCCCAGTGCACTGCCTGTGTTTCTCAGGTTGACATTCTGGCCCCATAGCACTCAGGTGTTAGGGAGTGTGTGTGTGTGTGTGTGTGTGTGTGTGTGTGTGTGTCTGTGTGTGTCTGTGTGTGTCTGTGTGTGTCTGTGTGTGTGTGTGTGTGTGTGTGTGTGTGTGTGTGTGTTTGTGTCTGTGTGTCTGTGTGTCCGTGCGTGCAAGTGTATTTCCGAGTGTGTGTAATAGAGTATACAGTATGTGTGTGTGAGTGTGTAGATATGTCCATCCGTCGGTGTAGCTGTCTCTATGTCAGAGGTCAAGGAGCCTGCAGAGTGTTACATGTGAAAGCCCAGGGTAAGCCCAGCTAATGTGCTGCTGAGGCGCTTGATCCTGCTGTGTTAAGCTGCTTAAGTCCCACGAGCCCTGGGGGGAGGGGGCTGGAAGAGGGGGGGGGGGTGCTGGGGGTAGCTGGGTGACCGAGGGGAAGTCACCTTCCCTGGGCTTGGTGCAGCTGAGGCTGGGCCCTGGGGCTCCAGAGTTCCACAGCTCCAGGAGTGTTTCTGGGTTAGCCCCTGGTGCCTGCGAGAGAACAAGAGGTCTTTTCCCCAGTTCAGATTCTTGGAAAGGTGTTGGATGTCTACAGTGTCACAACTAACAAAACCATTTGAAAACAAAGTGGACCGGTGAATGCACCGGGGCAACCCGATCCACCGTTCTTTGTGCCGGCGGAGAAAACGGCCCTCGGAATCAAGGAGAGACACCCCCATTTAAACCCGCCGGTTTCCACTCTCCCGCTTTTAAGTGCATTCTTCAAAGGTGAACATGCTATCTGGAAGCGAGCTGTGTTACCGCCGCGACCGTGATCAGATCCTCTCTCGTCTCGTCTCCATCCTCAATTCACGGAGAAATCGGTGTTGAATTCATGAGGTTGTCCCGAGTGGGAAATCAGCAGAGGAAATAACCAGAAGATCAGTGTAACTTATAGAAATTATGGCAGGTAGGTTTGTAAGTGGTACTTCACAGAAAAGTAGCATTTAAGATGCCATTTTATTCAATTCATGATGTTATTAAAAGTGATGTGTAGATATTTTGTAATCAGGGAAACCTTGACAAAAAGACCTTGGTCTCAAAGGGATTCCCCTAAATAAATAAAGGATGAAATAAAATGTGGGCTTTATTGCCAATCAACAATGGGTGATACTGTAGGAAAGTTTTTCATAATTTGTGACTCAAGCAGAATCATGGATGATCTACGGGGAAATGACAGGACATAGTGTTGAACAAAGACATGGAGTGGGAGGAGGAGGAGGAGGAGGAGGAGGAAGAACAGTTTTAGTGACTGTAACCATGAGTAGGTGACAACACCTGACATGTGCGTCATGGTTTCACCTGTCTCATGATGAGTCATTCTGTTGTATTCTGTATGAAAGAGTGTCGTCCTTTCAGACACTTTATCTTTTGTATGTTGTAAACATTATCTTTGTTTATTACCTTTATTATCAGATAAGGTACAGTGAGGCTCGCTAGCTAACTGGCGTAGGGTAGGTACATCTGACTTATTTTTATTTTTAAAAAGTATATAAAGGCAACTTTAAATAAAGCATGACTTGATTGACTTGATTTACTGACTTGAGATTTACTCTAGATACATGAACAGATGAAGGTCCAGTGAAGCCATGGCACTATTATGGTCCGGAGACTGTTATCTGTGTGAAACTTAGAGGTGAAAACCTCTTATCTTCATACATTAGGACCAAAACAATATGATACATGAGCAGTGGGCCATGCAGAGAGCCATGCAGTGGGCCATGCAGTGGGCCATGCAGAGAGCCATGCAGTGGGCCATGCAGTGGGCCATGCAGAGAGCCATGCAGTGGGCCATGCAGAGAGCCATGCAGAGGGCCATGCAGAGGGCCATAAGCTGTGTTGACAAGATTGTTCCTGGAAGATTTGGCACTTTTTATCAGACCGCAGTGATGAATGTATATATTTATGTCCCCAACAAAACAATATCTACTGTGAGAAAATGAAAGAATGTAGGTTTTTCCTGTAAAGTGCATTCTATTGCATCTGTGTTTGAAATGTGCTTTATAAATCAAGTTTGATTTGATTTGATTACTGTACAGTGTTTCAGATGAAACACGCTATTTTGCTGCACGAGACGAATGATACTCTCAAGTTAAGCTGTAAATCTGTTTTCTACTGCTAACTACTGTATATCCCATGTTGTGCATTATGTGTCTCATACACACAAAAACACACATGCTAACACACACACACACACACCCACACCCACAAACACATATGTACACACACACACACACACACACACACACACACACACACACACACATACACACATATAGCTCATCACTTTTGTCATAAGCAACTGTCACATATGATTGGGGTCCTGGTCAGTCTTGAGGCGACCCAGTGGGACCAGCGTTGATGGGAACGGGGTGCCCTCTCTCTCCGTGTCCCTGTGTGTCTGACTGGGGGACAGACAGCTCCGTCCCCTGCCCCTCTGTGTGATGTACTGGCTGTCAATCAGAAGCAAAGTTAATTACCTCCGCAGCCCACTGAGTGTGAGAGTGTGTCAGGAACTCTGACCTGGGGGAGCGCAGGGGGGCAAAGGGGGGGCGCGCCCCTCATTCCTCTCCCAGGGGCACACTGGGGTCTGCACTGCCACCGAGGAGGCACTGTGTGTGTGTGTGTGTGTGTGTGTGTGTGTGTGTGTTACTCTGTGTGTGTGTGTGTGTGTGTGTGTGTGTGTGTGTGACTCTGTATGTGTGTGTGTGTGTGTGTGTGTGTGTGTGGGTGTGTGTGTGTGTGTGACTCTGTGTGTGTGTGTGTGTGTGTGTGTGTGTGTGTGTGTGTGTGTGTGTGTGTGTCCAGGAAGCCCCATCGGCCACCTGACAGGCCAGGCTGACCACCCCTGCCCCTCTACAGGACGTGGGTTGGTGTGGGCAGAGTTAGGAGTTGTGCGTGCGTGTTTGTGTGTGTGTGTGTGTATGTGTATGTGTGTTAGCCTGTGTGTTAGCCTGTGTGTGTGTGTGTGTGTGTGTGTGTGTGTGCGTCTGAGGAGTGTGAGCGGCCCTGTCTGTGGGGACAGTGACGGATGGAGACAGCGAGGAGCAGGCCCCCTGGGAGTTAAACTAATCCAGCAGGCCAACAATGGCCACCCGCGGCAGGGGGCCTTTCACCGGGCCAGGCTGAGACAGGGGGCGGAAAATAACACAGTGACATGTTTCATGAGCTTGTTAAGGCTGTGTCTGCCCCTGAGTCTACCTCTGTCCCTGTCCCTGTATCTGGCTCTGTCCCCCTCTCTCTCAGTGCTGTCCCACCACCTCTACCAACTATCCTGGTCCTACTGCTTGGAATAGGAATGGATCCTCTAATATATCTGTCTATTCTATTCTATTCTATTCTATTCTATTTATTCCATGTATTCAATTATATTATTGTCTGTCTCTAGTACAATCCAGACCAGTCCAGACCAGTCCAGACCAGTCCAGACCAGTCCAATCCAGACCAGACCAGACCAGACCAGACCAGTCCAGACCAGTCCAGACCAGACCAGTCCAGACCTGAACACCAGACCAGACCAGTCCAGTCCTCCTTGCCTAACTCACTAACTTCACTCACCAGACTGCTAAGACCAGCAGAATACTCTACTACTCTATAATCTCTTTTTATTTGCTTTAGATGATATCACCATATTCTGTTTGAAGTGTCGTGCTACAGTGACTCCATAATTGCATCGGGTATGCATTTGCTAGACTTTGTAATGTCATATATTTTTTATTAATTACAGTACACTTTGAGAAAAAAAGGGTTCTAAAAGTGTTCTTCGGCTGTCTGTGTGGGAGAACCCTTTAAAGAAAGCAAAGGGTGGAAAGGGTTCTACGCGGAACCCCAAAAGGTTCTATGTGCAACCAAAAGGGTTCTACATGGAACCCATAGGCGTTCTTCAAAGGGTTCTCCCATAGAGACACACCCCTTTGTGGTTCTAGGCAGCAGTGTTTCTTCTAAGAGTGTATCAGAACATAATATGGATCTAATTTGTTATACCATATTAATTCACCCAAGGATATTTCTCACTATCACTGAATCTCCCAACTAAAGTACTATACGTTTGATGTTGTGCTCCATGAGCCAGATAATCTAACAACGTCAACCACCTAACAACATAACCTAACAATACAACATCACTGACCATGGATATGACAGACATGACCAGTGACATCAATAATCCTGGTTGCTCCAAACACTTCCTTCTGGGAGAGAATCTCACGACCAAATATACACCAAGTCCTCTCCCTCCAACCCTGCAACCATAAATAAACCATAGAGAACGGTCCCCTCTGATCAAATCAGAACCCCAACCACTGCCTTCAGAACCCCCACGAGAGACATAAACCTGTGTTCAATGACCAGTACCTGCATGTGTCTCGGTTCATAAAAACAAAATGAATGGTTGGTTAAATGTATAAAGATGTATAAAGTGATACCAGAATGAAAATTAAAATGCCATCACCTTATTGTGAGATGGAAGATAGTAGTGTCAAAGCAAGAAGTTTGGGAGGCCTATTGGGTTAGGAGCGGTGAAATCACATCAGTAAAGATTTGCCTCCCCTCTGCTAATGTGATCCTGGGCAATAAGGAGCCGAGGCGTGGGTTGGCTGGAACAACAGCGCTGGCGAAGTGGAGGTGGTGGGATTGGATTAGGGCTAGGTGTGTGTGTGTGTGTGTGTGTGTGTGTGTGTGTGTGTGTGTGTGTGTGCGTGTGCGTGTGCGTGTGTGTGTGTGTGTGTGTGAGAGAGAGGTGGGAGTGAATACTGATCAGGGTTGGTGTCGGTCGAGACGTGAGAAACCCCAAGAAAAGTCAACCGGAGAGAACAACTATACCTCAAAGACTCACTCTATGAAACCCCCACAACCGCCCCTCTAATCTGATTATAAACCTCCAAAGTAACTCAGCTCCAGCGGCCAGACATGACTTCACCCTGTCGGCTATACCCCACACACATCACCTCAGGTTACCTGCATCCAACCCAGTGAACTATGATGGCCAGCAGCCATCTCTGATTTCCCTCTGACAAATTGTCTTATCAGACAGCAGCCGATTGGGCGAATAACAACATGACCTCTGCCTGGGTCTCCTGACATCCACTCAGTCGGCCATCTTGGCTACACTGATGGGGGAGAGAGATAGAGGCAGGATCAGTGAAGTGGCTAACAAGGACCATTAGAGTCTCCTTCATGCATGCTGGTGGTCGTGGACTGACTGGGGTGTGTGTGTGTCTGTGTGTGTGTGTGTGTGTGTGTGTGTGTGTGTGTGTGTGTGTGTGTGTGTGTGTGTATGTGCTTGCGCGTGTGTGTTTTTGTTTGTGTGTGTGTGTGGTGAAGGGGAGTGGGGGAGTAACTAAGAGGTAAGGGGGTAAGAGCACAAGACTGGGCTAACCTTTCAAATCAGTGTCATTGTCCTGCATTAAAAGCAGCGCCCATTGTGCTGGGAAAGGTTCCCTAAGAGGTAGGGAGGGAGAGGTAGGAGGGGAGGGGAGGAGGGGGGAGGAAAGAAGGAGGAGAGGAGGGAGGGAGGGGGGGGTTAGAGATAAGTGTCTCCTCCTCTCTGCCTCACGCTCGGCTGCTCAGAGAGGAGTTGGGGACAGGGGACAGGCCAGACACACACTGGGAGCTTTGTGGTGACTTATCGGGAGTGACGGCCCGGTCCAGAGAGGAGTGAGAACCAGTGAATAGAGAGGAAAGGAGGGAGGCGGGGGAATGGACAGAATAAGAAAGGAAAAAGGGGAGCGTAGGGGAAAGGGCGGAGGGAGGGAGGGGAGACTGGTGAGTTTGTTGGAAGAGGAGGAGAAGGAGGAGGAGGAGGAGGAGGAGGAGGAGGAGGAGGAGTGAAATGCTCCCTCAGATCACATTCCTAACCTGAGTGCACAGTCATGTGACAGAGAGGAGGAAATGGGGAAAAGGAGGGAGGGAGAGAGACAGAGAGGGAGTGAGAAAGAGGGAGAGAGAGAGAGAGAGAGAAGAAGAAGGTAAAGCAGGAGACATTGGAGAAAGAGAAAGAGGGAGAAGGTCAAGAGGAGATATATAATATGGAGTGAGGGAGGAGGGATGGAAGGGTGGAGAGCGGAGGGATGGAGGGGGGGATGACTGTGACTGTGAGAGCTTTGGTTACACAAGAGCTCTCCTGTCATGTCCATCAGGCTGTGTGTGAATGTGAGAGGGACAGACAGAGACGGTGATGATAGGGTTGATGTCTCTGTGGTTCGTCCTCTGTGTGTGTGTGTGTGTGTGTGTGTGTGTGTGTGTGTGTGTGTGTGTGTGTGTGTATGTGTGAGCCACAGTCGACAACTCCTCTTCAATAAGAGAAACATGAACACCAAGTCATGTATAATGCGCCTGCACAGGGGAGAGAGTGATCATGTGACTGAGAGTGTTTCAAGTTGATTGGTGACTTTGTGTTCAGTTTCTCAGACAGACACAGAGAACATCAAGGAGCTGTGTGAGGTCAAGGAGATTTGATGGCTACAACCCACTCATAGCTACAAATGAGAATCGATTCTGAACTGAATATCGAACTATTGGAATTGCTGTTGTGTACGAGGAAATGGAATGAGACTCCACACAAAAGTACATTTGTACTCAACTTTTATTAAATAAGTCCTCCAGAGAGAGAGACAGACAGGCAGACAGACAGACAGACAGGCAGACAGACACATAGACAGATAGACAGACTGAGGGACAGACAGACAGACAGACGAACGGACGGACAGACGGATAGACAGACAGACAGACAGACAGACAGACAGACAGACAGACAGACAGACAGACAGATAGACAGACTAGGGGGCTAACTGAGAATACTCCATGGCAACTGCCCAGGGTTGGTCCTAACCCCCATCTTAGTCTCATGCTGGGGTCCTGCAGAGAGAGGTCATGTCAGACATCAGCCCCCACCGCGTCATCCCCCACTCCTCCCCCACCCCCTCCCACATCTCCTCTGTCAGGTCTGTCACCCCCCCACCAACCCCCCCGCTGGGCGTTATCCCAACACACACACCAGCCCACCAGCCCTCACAGGCAGGGGGCCGCTCACATACTCATATTCCCATCAGCCACTTCACTGTCTCTGCAAGCCACACAGCACAGAGGGCAAGAGACACCACTAACGAGTTTTTCATTCTCTGTCTGTCTGTCTGTCTGTCTGTCTGTCTGTCTGTCTGTCTGTCTGTCTGTCTAGCTGTCTGTCTAGCTGTCTGTCTGTCTGTCTGTCTGTCTGCATGCCTGCCTGTCTGTCTGTCTGTCTGTCTGTCTGTCTGTCTGTCTGTCTGTCTGTCTAGCTGTCTGTCTGCCTGTCTGTCTGTCTGTCTGTCTGTCGGTCTACAGTATCTTTGTCTGTCTGTCTATCTGTCTGCCTGTCTGCCTGTCTGTCTGTCTGTCTGTCTCCCCCCCTACCCTCCCCTCCTTCTTTCACTTTTTCATTCCAAAACTTGATAAAGTCTTCACTTCCTGTCTATAGGCTATGAGCCTCTAGGTTTTAATGATGATGTATGTGCTCTATGAAAAAAAAGATGGATAAAGTTACAGTTGTCTCCCAAAAGAGAGGACCCACCCCACATATACACACACACACACACCATTCTACAAAACCAATTATGTGTGCTTCAATCAGTACAGTTACCGCCTTTGTAAATCATCTTAATATCATCTACTGTACGTATCCTCTGAAATAAAAACTAGAACAATTTGGCAAACATTTGAGATTAGAGATAGATAGATCAACCCCATGTCCATGCTGAGGTGAGACCAAGCTGTGAGTGATGCTGTGTAAGTTTGTTTTGATTGTGTGTGTGTGTGTGTGTGTGTGTGTGTGTGTGTGTGTGTGTGTGTGTGTGTCTGAGTGCCGTGTAAGTCAAGCGAGGGGATCCGTCATTGGAGTGTCTCCGTGGCTCGACAGCTGATTGTCCCAGGCGCTCAGCACTACACTGACTCTCCTGGGAATTTGCTCCTGCTGTTCTCCTCTCCACTGGGAAACACAACATGAATGATGAATGAAGTAAACGATGAAGAGGAGGACATGTTAATATAATTAATACAGGCTGTTAATGATGATGAGGAGGATGTGGGAAAAGTCTTCAATACAGGGTCGAGAATTACATTACTCTCTCTGTTGAAATGTCCAAGGATGAGACAGTGGTTGATACCATTCCACATTCCATTCCATGCATTACAATCTCAATGTGGTTGAGATAAGTTGATACGTGAGAAACCTGGTCTGCTAGGTTCAACAATGTAGGCAGAGTTGTATACTTTAACTAGACATGAACTTATATTTCTTTAGAGCCACATGTTGTGTCATGGTTTGGTTGCACAATGCTGTTAGAATCAATGCATGTAGTAGGCTATGTATAGATCTTGAGATAGTTGTTACACTGTAGGAAGAGAGAATCTCATTGCTGGTATCTCCTTGCTGGTATCTCCTTGCTGGTATCTCTTTGCTGTTATCTCATTGCTGTTATCTGCTTGCTGGTATCTCATTGCTGGTATCTCCTTGCTATCCATTAGAGGCCACATTGTCCTATTATGATGACAACAGTTTAGAACAATCGTAAGGTGTCTCCCCTTCACCCCCCTTCCCCCCCTCTCTCTCTCTCTCGTTCTCTTCTTCTCTCTCTATCTCTCTCCTTCACCCCCCCCCCTCTCTCATTCTCTCCTTCTCTCTCCTTCTCTCTCTCTCCCTGAGAATTCCCACATACCATATGAGCTAGCAGGCAGCGCGACAACAAAGAGGGAGAGACAGCGTCGGGATCGTCACATTCTCTTCCCACACTGCCTCTGCCCTGGAGATGGTTGGTGGGGCTGGTGTGACTGGTCCATCTCCTCCTCTCGCTGGCCCCCAGTACTCCCAGTGCCCCCAGTGCCCCCTCCATTGCTAGCCCCACCACCAGTTTAATTAAAGTCTCCAGCAGCGCCACTCATGTCCCAGCCTCTCTGGGGTTAGACAGTGGTCTTCGATGGAGGGTGACAGAGAAGGAGACGGGAGACTGTTTTTGTGTCACCCCCCACGCCCACGAGCACTCCTTCACATTTCCCGGCATGGGTTAAGGGGTTTGGAGCAGTAGAGGCTGGTGGAGGTAGAAATCGGAGGACGGGCTCTTTGTAATGCATGGAATGGAATGAGGAATGGTATCAAACGTGTGTGCCTGTCCTCTGATTTCTACCTCCACCAGCCTCCCCTGATATGGAGTGAAATTGTCATGTCACGATCCCTGTTGATATCTCTCTGACCCCCTCTTCTACTTGGCCAGGTCTCCCTAAAACATGTGATCATTCATCTCAACGACTTCCTGGTTTTATAAAGGTTAAATAAATGTCTCACGAACCACTTTCAAATCAATATATTTTTGTGAAGCATATTCCCATTTTGATATATGAGAGCTATAATGCACAACAAATGCATCACGGTTAATATACCATCATCATTATCTAATTAATCATTCCTGAGGCAGCTAGAACAACAAGCGTTTCGGTGGTAAGGCCGCCGTCAGTGTTGCGATGGTGTGTCTTACCCATCAAATGCTCAACAGACAGAAAACGGTTGATGCAAATCATATACTGACATTACCTCATTACCATAATCAGCATTATGATGATTCTCATCATGAATATCATCATCTCTCTGTCTGGTCCTGGGTGCTGGCTGTACCAGTCAGAGTCAATGGTAATTAATTTTCTGATGATTTTTTCCCCCCTTCACAGTCAAGGGGGGGGTGGGTGGGTGAGTGGGGAGGGCGGGAAGGTTGAAGGGTGTGATATGCATTCTCAGAAGGGGAGGGGGGGTGTTGGGGGGTGCGGGGGAGGGGGGGAGGGTCACATCCCAGACGTGTTACCACGGAGATAAGGTGCTCCCTGCCGCCGTCGGGTCTCGGCCAAGTTGGGCGCCATGGCGACCGGATAGTGACAGCCACAGACACGGTGGTGACAAGACCACTGGGATGTCGGGTCAACCTTGAGGAGTTCTCTCCCGACGGGGTCCCCCCGCCCCCCCCCCCCCCCCACCCCCTCCCCCACCCTCCCGCCCATCCCCATGTGTACACCGTCTTCAGATGGAGTCTTACCATGTATCCATGTAAACCATCACAGACTCCCAGACTCTCCCCAAACTTCCATATTTAGAAAGGTAACCAACCGCTGACTAGTTTAATCTATGGGTCCAAACCAGGGGGAGGCTGGTGGAGGTAGAAATCAGAGGACGGGCTCATTGTAATGCATGAAACGGAATGAGGAATGGTATCAAACACACTGGTCTAGACCACCTACAGTAGTATTTGAGGCTTGATTTAGCTTTGAGCTCTTTTGGGGTTATTCCATTGGTCCCATAGCACCAGACACACTAAAGCAAGCACAGCCCAAGTATGTGGAAGTATATCACATACTATGTATTTCACAGTTTTCTCCCAGACCAGTGTTTATAGCCTGCCTAGCTTAAACCTCAACTTGTCTACTGTATCTCCATTGAAATGCATGGGAGAGCAGGGAGGTGAAGGGTCAAATCCAGGACAGCCATAAAGGATTCATACCTGCTAACACGTCCAGGGGGAGGCAGACTGCCAGCTCACATAAACGACTTGTTGTGCTTTCCAAGCTATTGTTTAAGCTGACAGTGGAAGGCAATGGGGCATTCATCTCCTCTAAAGAGCCAGACTAGAGTCCTGTTACTTACTTAAAGTACAAGCTGTAAACACACACGCACGCACACACACGCACACATGGGCACACACACACACACACATGCACGCACACACATGCACACACACACACGCACACACACATACACACACTCACATACACTCTCACTCACACACACACACACACACACACACACACACACACAAACTCTCAAACACACACACACACAGCGCCGAAAGCAATAGACGGGTTCATGTGTGAGTTCGAGACTGGAGGAAAACTTGACCAGGAGCCACGGTTTGGAGTCCTGCCGTGCGGGGTCGCGACCCCGATCAGACTCCATGTCAGTGTGCCTATTGTCCCCGTGGCACTAGTGTAAGTTATAGGGTCTCCATAGCGATGGAGAGGGGAGACAGGGTGGCGACAGAGAGGCGCTGCTGTGGCTGGTTGCCGCTGACACCAACACCAACACCAACACAGGCTGGGACTGTACACTGTAGTGTAACACCGGGGGAGGCTGGTGGAGGTAGAAATCGGAGGACGGGCACATTGCAATGTAATGGTACCTCATTCCATTCCATGCATTACATTACAATGTGCCCGTCCTCCGATTTCTACCTCCACCAGCCTCCCCTAGTGTAACACACACAAGCTGAACTTGAGATGAATGTGTGTTGTGCTGTCAGGGATGATGTGTTTTTCAGCAAACCATGTATCTAGTAAAACAGTGTCATAGCTATCAGAAGAGCAGGTTACGATTGCTTTGCATCTGTGTAACTTACCCCCTGTGATCACAACTCAATAGCGAAGACCAACCAAGATTCCTTAGGAAAGATATTGTACATAGCATAGTCAATTACTGGTGACATGAAGAGCTATGATTTATCACTTCAATTGTCTAAATACAAAATACAAAATACCTGTAGCCTATAGTATAATGTGTGAATGCAACACAGTAAGCAGGTGCACACAATCAAGGTATGATAAAAGTGGTGGTCCTCTGTGGCTCAGTTGGTAGCACATGGCGCTAACAACGCTTAGGTTGGTGGTTCAATTCCCGCTGGGACCATATATACTGAAAAATGTATGCACTCACTGCAATGTAAGTTGCTTTGGATAAAAGCATCAGCTAAATGGCATATATTATAAATGGCATACACTCACCGGCCACTTTATTAGGTACACCTTGCTAGTACTGGGTTAGACCCCCTTTTGTAGCCCATCTGCTTCAAGGTTCGACGTGTTGTGCGTTCAGAGATGGTCTTCTGCATACCTTGGTTGTAGCGAGTGGTTATTTGTGTTACTGTTGCCTTTCTATCATCTCGAACCAGTCTGGCCATTCTCCTCTGACCTCTGGCATCAACAAGGCATTTTCGCCCAGAGAACTGCCGCTTCTTCTTTTTCGGACCATTCTCTGTAAACCCTAGAGATGGTTGTGCATGAAAATTCCAGTAGATCAGCAGTTTCTGAAATACTCAGACCAGCCCGTCTGGCACCAACAACCATGCCACGTTCAAAGTCACTTAAATCACCTTTCTTCCCCATTCTGATGCTCGGTTTGAACTTCAGCAGGTCGTCTTGACCATGCCTAAATGCATTGAGTTGCTGCCATGTGATTGGCTGATTAGATATTTGCGTTACCGAGCAGTTGAACAGGTGTACCTAATAAAGTGGCCGGTGAGTGTGTAAAAGTGACTAAATAAGTAAGTTTAGGCTCATATCGTGACCTGAACAGCCTAAACATGAGAGCATCAGCAATTCCTACAAAGCAAGTTTGATTGTATATCCTATATTTCTGCTTATGAGAGTTTTTATTTTCATAAATATTCAGGCTTTGGCTCTTCCAGCTAAAACCGTCCCAATTTAACTGATGATTCGATCAATGTTCCCTACAAGCAAGCAAGCAGAATGGATTTGTTTGCATCATTGCAACATGTCTACATATTATTATTATTATTATTATTATTATTACTACCATCTTATATAACTTCATATAAGCCATAGAAAATGTGTATTTATTCAGATATGACCCCCATGACCCCCCTACTTTCTGCACTGTAATAGCCTCCATCTTGCTTCCCCACCATATAAACAGTATGCTGATGCTAAGGCAAGAGTGAATCTCTCATCTACCAGACTTCCATACATCTTCAATGCTGAACCATATGTTACATAATCTCACTCACAAGACACTTCTCGCTCAATATTCTGGGGACAAGGTTATATGTGACACAGGGGAGGCTGCTGGAGGTAGGAATCGGAGGATGGGCTCATTATAATGCATGGAACGGAATGAGGAACTCTCCTCCCCTGTGTCCACCTCCACCAGCCTCCCTTGATGTGACCCAAGTTGAGTTCTCCTACCCTAGCCCCAGGTGAGAGCATGTGTATGTGTTTCCTCCTCCCTGTGGACACAAAAGGCATGGCCCATCCTCCCTGTGGAAACAAAAGGCATGGCCCAGGAGGACAGAGTGGGCACAAAAAGCATGGCCCAAGAGGACAGAGACGCTTTGTTATTATAGTGTGTCACCTAGTGGACATTCTTATCACACAGATCTCATACACCACACTGGCTGGCCAGCGCATAAAACCATCACATCCTCACCGTCAAACAGTTTATTCATCATCAGTATTGTTATCCATGTTACAGTGCAATACAATACAACGTGTCTCACTTGTTTAATGACATATATGGCAAGCACATATACAACAAATGATGCAATCAACTGTTCATCATTCACACGAGATCACCTCATTTTTTGTGTCAATATTTTATCAATGAAGTAGCCAGTCATCACAGGTTACATAATAGTAACATGCTACATCAATTCCTATGGTTACATCATTTTGGTGCCGGAAGCTTGAAGCCGGTCTCTATTTTTAGTGTCTTGTTTTACTATTGGTCCCTCTTCCATACCGCTAACATGCTTTGTCCAATAGGGAGAGTTATTATACAATCCTTCGGGGCAGTGGGAGTTCGCGGGAAAATAATTGGTCCTTATTGACTGGTTTTAACGCTACAGTAAATAGCGAAATGAATGTGATATTTTGTATAATTCATTAGCTCGTTAGGTAGATAGTAGACAAGTGCGAATGACAGTTTGAAAGCATTGTCTTTTGAACAGTATGACCCTTGCAGTAGCGCGATCTTCTTGTTAGCCGGTTAGCATTGAATTCCTTACGGCAGGGGAAAGAATCGAAGAAGGACTCTTTTGTACCAGCCGAGACAAAGAGCTTACCGCTAGCTGTCACATACAGTACTAGTCGCTTGAAAATGAGTTTATTTAATCTTGACCGGTTCCGTTTTGATAAGAATAAACCGGCGTTAAACCAGGACAAACTCAGCGGATCCAGTCCAGAGTCCGAAAAAGAGAATAAACCAGGTATGACTGGCTAACGTTACCAGAGAGATTATAGCCTTTGAAGCTGGTTGCTAATAATGTGTCACGTCGCATTTACTGTAGCCAACACATTTGACATTCAGCCCGCTAGGTTCACAGATAACAGCCGCCTGTCATATCGATAACGAGGCGGGCTGACATGTAGCCACTAGCTAGTCAGCGAACTCGTTTACATGGCTGTCGGCTGTTGGTAGCTAGCTGGCTGGCTGGCTACTTTGTGAATCAATCTATGTTTTGTAGGTGAATCTCTAATACAATCTTTCCCCAATGCTACAGCCCGATCAACGTCAACAACTGCATCCAAATCTAATCCTGCGAAAACCAACGGACGAGGAGTGGTTTTTGACGATGCCATCAGTGACTCTGATGATGATTCATCAAGTGAATCTAAGTTAGCAAGAAGGGTGAAGTAAGTACAGTTTGGTGGAGGTTACTCTTATTACTTGTGAGAAGTATTCTGATATTTCAGGTCTCATTTTGCTGCCACCTTACCTAACTCAAGATGTAGCTAAGCTGGCTATCACCACAGCTTCCTTTGACCCAAAGACATACATATCAATGTCAGGTCATGACACACACACACAGTCATATGGGAGCATTCCATTTATAGCCCACGTCTCATTCAGCAAATCTCTCTCTGTCAGGGACCCTGTAAAGCGATCAGCTAAGAGAGTGGAGAAGGAGGAGGAGGTAACAGACACATCCGATGTGGAGGAGGACCAGGTGGGCACAGAGCTGGAGGAGAGACTGACCCAACTGCAGGAGATATTCCCTCAGCAAAATAGAAAGCAACTGCTGGAGGTAACAACATTGCAAATCAGTTTTGGCTCGTTGTCATCAAACCATAGTCCTCCTTGTCCAGAATATAGAGTGTCTTCTAAATTACTTAAATGTAAAATATATGGACCATGGTCTCTAAAAGAGGCTCCAGTGCCATTGCCTAGTGTTGTGGATTCAGAAGCACTGTGCCTGTGTTGTAAAATGATTGCTTTGTTTTCAGGTGATAGAAAGAACAAGCACTCTGGATGGTGCTGTGGCCGCGTGCCTGGTGATGTTTGGTGACAAAGGTATCATTCTCTTTAACCTCAATCATAAGCTGCATGACAACATAATATAACCCTCATACTAGAGGGTTAGATTATCCCCATACTACCTCATATAGGCCTAATGTACAGCCTAGGACATGTCTCATTATATAAAACACATGCATTTACTACATAATATAAACCCAACCACATACATATAGCTCATAAACCCACATACATATAGCCTTACTATGTATACAACCGAGGACAAATCTCATGATATATCCTATGTATTTACAACATGATGTAGATCTTCTAATTGTTATTATTTTGGCAGGTAGTCCCATTGAGACCAAGGTCTCTTATACAAGGGAGCGCTGCATGCACACAATATACAACCATGCATCATACAACAATCATTACATCATTATAAAACACGATCAAGAAAAACAACCACATTTTTCAACAAACAGGGTCCTCAACAATATACAACATGAATATATAAAACCTATATCATATCCTGATGATATAAAACCTGTGTCTGATATTGGCTTTACAAAGGCATCTCCTCAATGTATTGTGTGGGTTTGAAAGAAAGCTAACATGCTGAATGCATCCACCCACATTAACCTGATGGTTTACCAGGTTCTGAAGGCGGTACGTCACGTAAGAGAAAGCAGGATGGATCCAGCAGTTCCCAGGACAATGACATGGCTCAGCCTAGTAAGAAGAGGAGGCCATCAGTGGTAAGGGAGGGAGGAAAGGAGGAAGGAAGCAAGGATGGAAGGAAAGAAGGATGGAAGGGAGGGAGGGAGGATGGAAGGGAGGGAGGGAGGGAGGGAGGGAGGGAGACCTTTTACACTACATTTCTACACTTTGGGGCTTTACACACTACAGGGGCCGACCTGAACCATACTGTGCTGGCTCAGATATTTTCCTTTGACATTGTCCCTTTTAGCATCGTTTCAGGAACGTTGGTGGACGTGTAACCAGGCAACTCCAGTACAGCTCAACTCGGCTCTGCTTGTTAGGCTCTGAAGTGTGAATAAGGGTTTTGTGTTGTTGACATTTCTCTGGCATTTGAGAAGTGGGTGATGGTAAAAAATGAGTCCTGACATTAGGCCTGTCCAGAATCAACCCCTAGCTACCTCCTACTTCCTAGACATTTGAATAGATCTGAAAGGATTGGATAGGTATAAGATGGCGATCATGTCCACCATGGCCTATCAGAGGGCAAGGTGGTACTACTACCTTCAATCTTATACCTAAGGGGTTGTTTCTGGACGGGGTCAAAGTTCACAACAACTCCTCATTGTCTGTCTCTTGTTACCCAGGCGGAGGACTCTGATGAGGAGGAGGAGGAAGGGGTGGAGCCGAGCTGGGAGAGACAGGAAGCCATGGTCAGGAAACTGCAGAGGAAGTTCCCCGACCAGGATAAAGAGGTGAGGGAGGTGTCTGACATTGCCACGGCAACCACACATTACCTGTCCAGTGAATGAATGGATGAAAGAATGAATGAAAGGGTGAATAAAAAAATGTGCTACATATTAATTTGATAATCCACATGCTGCCACAACATCAATGAAATAGCGATATACACAGTTATGGCAGATGGGAGGTGTGTGTGATCTATGCTCAGTAGTGGGAGATGGGAGGTAGGTCTAGTTAGTTGTGTTGTAGTGAAGTGTGTCGTAACCCAATGTCTCTCCACAGGAGCTGAGGGCTGTTCTCCAGGAACATGAGTGGAACTTTGATGATGCCCTGGAGGTCCTACGTATGTTCTCTGACCCAGGTGAGATGACCAGAGATGACTGGAGTACACACACACACAAATAATTGATTCCACATGCAGTGCAAACATCACCATCATTGTGCTTCATGCAGTGCCTATAGTATGAATCTACTAGCTAATTTACCCTTTTCCTCTCTCTTCTCTTTCCCTGACACTGGCGATGCTACAGACGAGGACTCCAGCTCACCTGAGATGAAGCAGAAGAAGCCCAAAGCCAAGAGTGAAGCCAAACCGAGCAGAGAGCACAAGGACAGCAGAGACGCCAGAAACTCAAAGGAGCACGGAGACTCAAAGGACCGGAGGGATAGAAGGGACCGGAGGGACTGGAAACAAGACAGCAGCAGAGACTCAAAGAGCAACCGAGAGGAAGAGAAACCGAGCAGTTCGCCTGGCCTTTCAAAATGGCTGACCAGGACGTCCTCTAGTTCTGTTTCTACTTCCTCCACTTCCACTGCCTCCTCTTCTCTCTTTTCCCTGAAAAACTTTACGCTCCAGAAAGAGCCGACGGTCCAGAAACTGACCAACGGGACGAGCGTAGCGAAGGAGGAGGCTGCGGAGCGCAAGAAGAAGGCCCGCGCCTCAGATGACCGGGCCAGCAGCTCCGACGACGAGGACGAGGAGGCGGTCAGCAGCGAGTTCGAGGGTTCGTCCGACGGCGAGGGGCTGGAGTCGGGGGCAGAGGACGGGGGAAACGTCACACTGAAGGGTCAGATCCTCCTGTTCTTCGAGGAGGCTTCGGTGGACGAGATGTCCCTCATCGCCGGGTGCTCCGTCAAGAAGGTCCAGAAGATCATGGAACTCAGGCCCTTCAGTACCTGGCAGGCCCTGGTAAGATGGTTACTTCTAGAAAGGAAGTATGGATGGATGGATAGATGCATGCATGCATTTTTCATTATTTGAACAGGGCCCAAATCAATCATATGCTCTTGTCATTCAGACCCTATTCTCCCCATCAAATCTGGGTTAGGTTTGCAGACTCTCTCTGGTTTTCTTCTATATAATTTTATATTTCATTTATGCCTCTCCTCCTGTTCTCTTGCCTGTAAAACTCTCACTGATATTAGGTTCCTACTCTCTGTCCTCTGAGCCAATGGCCTCGCACCATGACAGACATGTGACTAGTTCTGGACCGATGGCTCCTGCTCATGTCAGTAGCAGGGATATTTGGTGCTCTTTGGAGAGAGAGAGAGGAGAAAGTGAAGAGAATCACCAAGACGTTCTAGAACATGGAACTCGCCACAAAGGTTCTAGAACAAGAACCATATCGACAGGAACCGCTAGGTTTTTCTACAGCAGTTAGGTTCTGGATTAAGAATGACTTTACAAAGCTTCCTGGAGAAATTCTGTTAAGCTCTTCATTCAGCTAATAATGTACCTTACTAGTCATGTCAGGCGTGTGCTTCGAGGCGTGAATGTCAAGAGAGAACTCAAAGCTAGGATGGACTAGTTAGCCTAACCTACAGATGGACTATCTATCTCTGACTGATGGTAAGTCTGGCGTTTGAGAATCACTGACAGGGTTGTCTGGAGTGCATGTGTCTGAGTGAGCTAGCTAGTCGTTGACTGCTCTGCTCCGTGTCGTCACGGTAGCATTAGTCTGGAGAGCCCACCGTATATGATTTATGATGAAAACACCCAGCACTCAAGGTAGTTGTTATTTCCGCATTTTTGAGCAGCAGTCACTAACGGACGTGTTTCTGTGTCGAGTCTCTCTTCTGCCCTAGGATCGCCCAGTAGGTACACAGGTGATTCACTTGTACAACAGGTAAACAAGACGTTTGGCTAAGCGGGAAGAGGAATCTAAGAGGTTGTCAAAGTTCATGTGTCCTATTGAAGTTTCCAAAAGTCACGTTTTTGAAAAAATGTTTTGTGTTCCTGCGCATACAGCTGTCACAAGTGAACAGCTGACACACGTCATGTATGTCACATACATAAGCATGTGACCTCAGTTGTACAACATGCTTCCAGCCGTGTAGTGTACAGTTTAGTGAGTGTGTTCTCTCTGCAAGGTAGACCCAGCAGGTTGGAACAAGATAAGCTACAGCTCTTCCACCCATAGCTGCACTGTTTAACTCATTCAGTGCCGAGGGTGAATAAAGTTGCCCAAATTCTCAACATTCTAGAATGCCAAGGGTGACCAGAAATGCATGAATGATGACACTTTGTTTTGTAGTGAATCAAAGTATTGTTGCTAGGTAAACACCACATACAGTAAAACGCTTGGCACTCTTGGTTCAGAGGTTGACGGTATGTCTCCTTCAGCATAGCTGATATTGAACTGAGTGGCTTTCCTCAGTACAGCAGGGGAGGCTGCTGGGGGTAGAAATCGGATGATGGGCTCTTTGTAATGAATGGAACAGAATGAGAAACGGTATCAAACACGTGTGTTCCTCAATCCATTCCATGCATTACAATGAGCCCGTTTTCCATTTTCTACCTCCCCTGTTCCCTACATGTACGGCTTTATACTCTGTATAAACCTTACAACGTTGAAACAAGCTTTGGCTTCTCATCAAGAGAGGGGGCAGACTGCAGATTGCCATCTTCATGGCCATGCTCCCATGTTAAAGAAAAGTGGAAAATATGACAGAACTAGTTTGTGGTCAAAAACACCGCACCACCAACCACCTGGAGTAGTGTTGTGTGTGTATAGGCTGTTGAGTTTTGGTTGGTATATATGTCCAGTCAGTCAGTCAGTGTGTTTGTCCTATAGAGATGTCATGGCATTCCATGTCTTGTGGGCAAGGAGCACTTTCTGCCACTGGCAGGGTTTGCTGCTGCCACCTTTTCATTGTCAGTTCTCACCTGCTTTTATCAGTTACAGGCGTGGGTGTCATTACAGGGTAAACACACACGCACGCACACACACACACACGCACAGTGTCCAGTTGGATGCATGAATGAATAGATCAATTACTGTTTTAAGTGTTACCTGAAAACCATATAAACCTTTGGCTTCGGTGTGAGATTAATATCACTTAATGAAAGTCACTATTCATATAGTAAAAATGTGTGATCCTATCTATCGTGTGTGTGTATTAACATGACCCGCCCCACCACTGGCTATGCTGGAGTCCTCTTTGTATAACTTCCCCATACGTAAAAATGTGTGATCCTATCTATCAGGTGTGTGTTTATCACCATGACCCACCCCTACCGCTGGCTATGCTGCCGTGTGTTCGTTCGTTCGTTCGTTCGTTCGTTCGTTCCTTGGAAGTGTGTGCATGCACCCACACCTGGCCACCTGTCTCCAGGTGTGGCCCACCGCCCTCAGCATCTCTCATCACCTACGAAGTGAAAACCACAAACCGATACAAACCTGGCCCGTCTCCACCAACCCCAGGTCCAGATGGTATCTGCCTGTGGCATGACTTCAGTTGGGCGCCTAACTGTACCGCGGTGCCTGACCATGACAGACCTAGCAACTGGTCCATGACTCAGTGTTTGTGTTCGCCATGCACTGATGGAAATAAGTGCCTGGATGTTTTGTTATCGTGTTAACACAGATGCGAGACATTGAGTGGTTTGTGAAACGTTACATGGTTCTAATTGTTATGTTCTCTGTCTCTGTCTGTCTCTGTGTGTGTGTGTGTGTGTCTCTCTCTCTCTCTCTCTCGCTTTCCCCTCTCCATCTCTGTGTCTCTCTCCCTCACTCCCTATCTGTCTCTTGTCTCTCTCTCTTGCTCTCTGTCCGTCTGTCTCTCTCCCTTCTCTCTTCCACCCTCCCTCCCCCTCCCCTCTACAGAAGGAGGTGTTTGACAGAGAGAAGGGCCTGAGCCTGGACCTGCTGCAGGGCTGTAGGGTGGTCCTCAGGGAGAGGACGGTGGTCCAGGGCCTCATGTCCAAGTGTGAGAACATCGCCCGGCGGATGGTGAAGGGCGTCACCCAGGTCATGGACCGGGCTGGCGCCACCTCTGGAAGACAGCCCTCCATCCTCAACAGCCAGTGAGAGCAGCTTCTACCTTGTACTGTGTACTAGGGGGAGGCTGACGGGAGGTAGAAATAATCGGAGGACAGGTTTATTGTAATGCATGGAACAGAATGAGGAATCGTGTTTTGATGCCATTCCTATTCCGTTCCATGCATTACAGTGAGCCTGTCCTCCCGTTTCTACCCGTGTCACGGGCATTTGCCAAAGAACAGCGGATTGTACAGTAGCTAGCAATAACATGAAGCAAAATGGCTGTGGTTATCTAGCTATACGTTTGTACCAGTTGGATTTATTCATAAAATGTTAGCAGTTATCACCACATATTATATCAGTCTTAGAACCCCATAGTTATGATTTCTAAATACACCATTATTTGGTGTATTACACCACATAAATACTTTATTCTCTGTCATCAATGGAATGTCTTGTTTATAACAATCTTTTTCTATTGTGATTGGTTGTCAGGCTCCAGATGAAACCCTACCAGCTGATTGGTCTGAAGTGGCTCATGCTGCTGCACCAGCACAAGCTGAGTGGCATCCTGGCTGACGAGATGGTGAGATGGAACATGTCAATCATCTCTCTCTGTGTTCTAGAATATTCTAGAACCTCTCTGTTCCATTTAGACGGTTCTAGAACTGCTTCTCCCTGGAACTGTTGGCATCAGGCAGGCAGGCAGGCAGACAGACAGACAATAGCTGGACTGTCTCTCTGTCAACCAACTTTTGATGTAGGCCAGCTCTGTTTAAAAACAGACAAAGCTGCGCTTTATGGACAACTGGGTGTGTGTGGGTGGGTGTAGACACTGCAGGTGAATACACAAGCGAGAGAGAGAGTAAAGAAATCGTAGAGAGACAGATTTGTTGTTTTAACGTTGCATAGAAGGTGTATCGTTTATTTCATCATGTTTGATTCCCGAGGTGTGATTGAACTCCCGATAAGAGACTCAGGGCCCAGATGGTGTTAAACTTATACTAGATCTGAAGAACCTCCCTCCCCGCAGGTTGTTGTAAATCTCTGTAATTGTGTGTGTGTGTGTGTGTGTGTGTGTGTGTGTGTGTGTGTGTGTCAGGGTTTGGGTAAGACTGTTGTTGGTGTAGATGTTGATGAGTGTGTATGTTTAATAGTGTGTGTGTGTGTGTGTGTCCCTCCCCAGGGTTTGGGAAAGACCATCCAGGCCATCTCCTTCCTGGCCCAGCTTTACCAGGACGGCATTGACGGCCCCCATCTCATCACCGTGCCCTCCTCCACCCTGGGTAAACACCTCTACTGCACTCTGGCATGGCCTGGGAGCTTATAACTGTTCTATGTCACCACTATGTCAGTTTATAACTGCTCTGGCATGAGTCAGTGTCCATTTTTAACAGTGCTGACGTATATACTGACATAGTAGACTAGTGCATTGCTATGTTAGCATGACTGTGCGGTATTTGTTCATTCATCTTTCTGGCAGTGAAAATAAACATTTGGTCGATGTATGGTTCCTCTCTGTCTGCAGATAACTGGGTCCGTGAGTTGAAGCTGTGGTGCCCCAGTATCAAGGTGTTAGTCTACTATGGTGAGTACTGTAGCAGATGAGGCTGGTGGAGGTAGAAGTTGGAGGACAGGCTCCTATTTCTACTTCCAGCAGCCTCCACTGGTTGGTAGAGTATGACACTAGCACTGCCAGGGCTGTGGGATTGATTCCTGCTAACATTGTATCAACCCTCTCTCTCTCTCTCTCTCTCTCTCTCTGTGTGTGTGTGTGTGTTTGTTTGTTCAGGGTCAATGGAGGACAGACGATATCTGAGGCATGAAATTCTCAACGACCAGGTGGAGTTTAACGTCATTGTGTCAACGTGAGTCCCTGTGCTGTATTACACTGCCAGACTAATTGTCAGCCTATCTGACTTATCAGTGGTACCACAGTGCCCTCTTGCGGAAGGAAAGAGCATTACACTGTGTGTTTGTGTGTGTGTGTGTGTGTGTGTGTGTGTGTGTGTGTGTGTGTGTGTGTGTGTGTGTGTGTGTGTGTGTGTGTGTTCGTCAGCCGTGCAGGTGCGATGTAATGGGCTGGACTAAGTGTGTGAACTAGGACTGCTCTCTGTAATGCATTAATTAATGATATTAACGAGCGTGACACAGCCTGTGAGAGGCGGTCCTTCATCAGTCCTGTTTGTTGACATGAAGCCACCAATGAACAACCAGGATGAGTTAATTAGCTGTGTACTGGGAATTCACCAGTAGGAAAGGAGGCTGACATCTTAACTGTGTTCAAGCCCTACCAATTAGGTGTGTGTGTGTGTGTTGTACAGAAGTGTTTTAATTATACTGTAGTAAAGTCAGTGCTTTAAAGGCGCCTACCCTTTGCTTGGTTGTTGTTGTCACCAAAAACAATCGCCAACTAAATCCTTCCTCCTCACCTGTTAAAGTACTGTTTGGTCTGTCAACACACATCCTTTTGAGCTAATGAACAACAGTATACTAACAACCCTGTGTCATCACTGTGTCAGTTTATAACAACCCTGTCACCACTGTGTCAGTTTATAACAACCCTATGTCACCACTGTGTCAGTTTATAACAACCCTGTCACCACTGTGTCAGTTAATAACAACCTGATTACACGTGTGCTCCTTGATTTAGCCGCGACTACCCCAGTGTTCCGTCCTGGTATGTATTGACGTCGGCGCCTTTGTTGTTTACATCTCCGTCTCCATAGCTACAACCTCGCCATCGGCAACGACAATGACCGCAGTCTGTTCCGGAAGCTGAAGCTGAAGTATGCCATCTTCGACGAGGGCCACATGCTCAAGAACATGAACTCCCTTCGCTACCGCCACCTCATGGCCATCAACGTTAGTGCACCCCCATTAGTATTATTTTATTTTATTATTATTGTTATTATTATTATTATTATTTATATGTATAATAATTATAATTGATAACACTGTTATTGGTTTATTGTTGTATCTGACTACTCATTGAGAATAGAAAGACCAGGACTACTGTAACTAACCTGACTCCATATCTGTGTGTTTTAGCCAACGGTTCTGTGTTGTCTTCACAAACATGTTTGCGTGACAGCAGTAGATGTGGTTGAAGCACAGGCCAGTCTGGAGCCACGCTGCCTCCAGCAGCAGGATATTAAAGATTAAACATGCCGTTGGATATTGAAGCATGGCAGCAGTTTAATACCGTGGTTTTAATGTCTCCATCTCCTCTCTGCCCCCTCCCTCTGCCCCTCTCCCTCTCCTCCCTCCCTCTCTCTGGCCCTCTCCCCCACTCCCTTTCCCTCTGCCCTTTTCCCTCCCTCCCTCCCTCCCTCCCCCCCCCCCCCTCCCCAGGCTGAGCACCGGTTGCTCCTGACAGGCACCCCCCTCCAGAACAACCTGTTGGAGCTCATGTCTCTGCTCAACTTCATCATGCCCTCCATGTTCTCCAGCAGCACCACACAGATCGCCAAGATGTTCTCTATGGTAAGACCTGGCAACCCTGCCCTAACCCTAATCTGGCAACCCTGAACCCTGCATTAACCCAAACCCAGATAGCCACAATGTTCTCCATGGTAAAATCTGGAGCCCTAGACGCAGATACCTAAGAACTGGATGTATCATCCTGTGTAGCGTTGGTCCTAAACTTTTCATTTAGTCTGGTGTGTGTGGCTCCTATTTCTACCTCCAGCAGCCTCCACTGGTTGGCAGAGCATGACACTAGCACTGCCAGGGCTGTGGGTTTGAATCCTGCTAACATTGTATCAACCGTGTGTGTGTGTGTGTGTGTGTGTGTGTGTGTGTGTGTGTGTCAGAAACCCCATGAGGAACAGAGTCGTTTCGAGAGGGACAGGATCGCTCAGGCCAAACTCATCATGACGCCTTTCATCCTCAGACGAGTCAAGAGTGAGGTAGGGACTCTAACAAGGGTTTACTAGGTGCTGTTTAGATGTGTGTGTCACAGGTTTATAAGATGATATGTAAAGGTGTGTGTGTGTGTGTGTGTACCTACATTCTAATGTGTGTGTGTCCCAGGTCCTGCAGCAGCTGCCAGCCAAGGAGGAGAAGCTAGAGTTCTGCCCAATGAGTGACAAGCAGCAGCAGCTCTACCAAAACCTCGTCTGCAAACTGAAGAAGTCGGCCTTCGGAGAGAGTGAGTACTCCAGCCTCCTCTACAGGGAGGCAGTTTTGAGAAGGAGGCAAGGATGGATGATGTCATGGAACATTGCCTGTAGAGGGCATTAGAGGAGGCTGGAGTACTAGGGATGGGTTAGATTATTGGATTGATTAATTGAAAAATACTCTCTCTCTCTCTCTCTCTCTCTCTCTCTCTCTCACTCCGTCCTCCCATGTTCCCTCCATCTTCCCCCTCCCTATAGAACGAGAGCTGTGTAACGTGATGATGCAGCTGAGGAAGATGGCCAACCATCCTCTTCTTCACAGACAGTACTACACCACCGACAGGCTCAAGGCCATGAGTCGTCTCATGCTCAAGGTTCGACCTTCTGTTTGGATGTCTCCCTCCTATACAATTCAATTAGATTATTTAACCCACTCAGGGCAGATAGTTAAGGGCAGTGATCCTCATTCCTGGTGCTGAAGAGCCGCAGTGCTGCAGGCTTTTGTCCCAGCTCAGCACTGACACACCTCCCCCTCCCCCTCCTAGGAGCCCACCCACTTTGACGCGGATGCAGCCCTGATCCAGGAGGACATGGAAGTGATGTCAGACTTTGAGCTGCATCGCCTGTGTCAGCAGTACCTGTCTCTGAGCAGCTACCAGTTGGACAAGGAACACCTGTTGGACTCTGGGAAGTTCTCCCTGCTCACACAGCTGCTGGCCACGCTCCAGGACAAGGTGAGGGGGACAGAGGTTAATAATGTTGTTGTTGTTGTGATCCAGGCTCAACATCACTGGCTGTGGCGATTGAATCCATAATCTGTACAATATGTAGATCACGGAAACCCATGGTAACTCAAGACATGTTTGTAATTGACATGTTTCCATAAATAGTTTTAGTCTCAGAAAACATTGTACGGTTTAAGACATGAATCCATATGTATATTACATGTATATTATTGCCATGCAAAAATAATTATCTTTATGTATTATCCTTGACACTTAAATTCTTTGAGCTTCCTCTTGAGTTCTTTTCACTACAGTGTGACGTCAGTCTGGTCTTGTCCTTTGCTCCTTTTTGAGCTCCCTCTTTGGCTGTTTGGTGTTGTGACTGTGTTTCTCTACACAGGGGGACAGGGTGGTTCTGTTCAGCCAGTTCACCATGATGCTGGACATCGTGGAGATCCTGATGAAACACCTGGGACATCGCTACGTACGGCTGGACGGATCCACACCCATCGCTGACAGGTCAGATACCACTTCCAACCAGTGGGCTCTGTACAGACATGCTGTATACTAGCCTTTGTCATGGTAACATACTGTAGGCCTCAGCCCCAATGGAATGGGAAAGGTGAGCACAGAGTAAAACGGGAAAAATAGATGGTGCCGGTGTGTTGAGACCTTGGTGTGAAAATGCACTTTTAAACTAAATAAACTTGAAACTATGTCCAAAATAGCAATCCAGTGTTAATACGTAGAGAAAGTCTATCAGTGTATTTCATAATGGAGTACGTTGAAAATGCGTCCAGCCATCTCTAACGCCCTGGCCCATGTCTGTGTGTTGTAACAGGATAGTCCTGATCGATGAGTACAACACCGACACAGACATCTTTGTGTTCCTGCTGTCGACGCGGGCGGGCGGCCTGGGCATCAACCTGACCTCCGCCAACGTGGTCATCCTCCACGACATCGACTGCAACCCCTATAACGACAAACAGGCCGAGGACCGCTGTCACAGGGTGGGCCAGACCAGGTAAGACGACACACACACACACACACACACACTCTCTCTCACACTCACACTCTCTCACACACACACACACACACACACAGACTTCCTCTGTCTCTCTTTCTCTACACCGTTCTTGCATTCTACATGCATATATATATATATATACACACACACATACATATATACATACATACACGCACGCACACACACACACTATTGTTGCTGAGGAGCTAAAACTATCCATCTCCGTCTGCAGGACGGTGAAGGTGGTCAAGCTGATCAGTAAGGGTACCATAGAGGACTGCATGCTGAGTCTGGGACAGAAAAAACTCAAACTAGAGCAGGACATGACTGCTTCCGAGGAAGGTAAGGAGCTACACACACACACACACATACTTTCTCCCACACATGCACACACAGGCTTCCTCTTTCTTTCTCTCTCTCTCGCTCTCTCTCTCTCTCTCTCTCTCTACCCGTTCTCGCAATTCTTTAAATGAATGTAGCTGGTCCGCACTCTAAAAAGTGTTAATGATTTATTAATGAAGTTATTTATTAATTCAGGAAAAGGCCTTCAGCTTATTATGTTGTCTCTCTCCACCTCCAGGTGATGAGGGTGCCATGCCTGAGGACATGGCCTCGCTCCTGAAGGCTTCTCTGAGCTTGTGAGAGCCCTGGAGCACCCCTGAGAACCATAGCCTTGATCATCCTCTAACCCTAACCCCAGGCCAACTGAAACCTGCCACGGATACTTGAATCCTCTGCTGGACACCGTGTGTGTATGCGTGTATGTGTGTGTGTGTGTGTGTGTGTGTGTGTGTGTGCGCGCGCGCGCGCGTGTGTGTGTGCGTGCGCATGCGCGTGCGTGCGTGTGCCACTGGGCTTCTCTCTGCCTGCTCACGTCAAATCAGAACGTCTCGGTCCACGCCATGTAATCTAAGCTGGACTGACCTGGGTCCCAGATGATAAAACTGTACAATGATCTTCTATAGCGCTTTTCTAGCACTCAAAAGAGGCTAAATAGTATTTTGAATACCGGTCATGTCGGATGTTTTAAAATACTTGCGCTTTATTTAGCTTGCCCAGGTTTGATGGAACCAATGGAGTTGTCCCAAAAACAAATCAGGACAAGCTGAATCAAGAGCATGTTACTGGTAAAAAGGATCATAGTGCTATGTTGGGAGAAACAAACCCAAACCCCCTGGTTGTTGGCATTGGCTGTTAGGCAATGATAATGTTGTTGAGATGAATGTCCCTAAGATAGACACTGTGTCACAATAGTCTCTCCTCTGTTCCTCGTCTCCTGTCCTCGTCTCTTCCTGAAAACGCGTCAGAGGAATAAAGATATAGGGTTTCCTTGAGGAAAAGAAGGGGGGAGGATGTGAGGAGAGAACAGAGGAGAGACCATTGGGACCTAGTGGATGAAATGTGCCGCTTTATGTCCTGCAGAGGACAGACACATGGGGCCGAAACTTGGTCTTTCCTCGATTCCTTGCATCCTCTCTCCTTGCGTCCTTCTCAAGGAAAGGAGGATAAGAGCTCCAAGGGTAGAAAAGTTGGGTCTTCCACTCCAATGCATTTTGAGAAGGAGGCAAGGAGAGAGGGGAGGCAAGGTAGCAAGGAATCAAGGAAGGACTTGAGATTCAGCCGTGTGAACAGAGCTACTCTGTTGATGTACTGTATCGTGACGAGTCTTGTACCTTCTTGTTTGAAGCTGTTACTTTGTTGTTTGTATTTTTTGTATGTTCTTGTTATGGACAGGTTTGTCTAGAAATTGAATAAAGATTTCAATATTTGTTGTCCTCGTGTTGGTGTTTTTGTTTAGAAGTAAACAAGTGATTTGTTTGTAAATGTGTCACATTACAAAACATTGAGACAGCAAGTAGGCCTACTTCAGATCATGAACACATTTTTATTTAATGGTTATAACTCTTTTATTTAGTCATGTGCGAATGTAAAAAGTACTGATCTCCACAGAAATTAGCATACTATAAGACCAATTGATACATTGGTCATTATATTGACCAACACATTAAGATTTTTCTAAAGAAATATTTTACACTTTGACCAGGCCTACAGTACATTCTTTTATATTTTCATACTCACATTTGAAGAAAAAAATCACAGTCAACTCACACAGACCCACAGTAGAAAAAGGAGAAGTGGAGGTTGAATGTTGGACTGACTGACGCAGGGAAGTGAGGTATGTATAGCATGTGGCTGGTTATGAAATGTGTGTGGGCGATCAGCTAGTTTGGGTGCAAGTGTACGTGTGAGGCAGGGTTGTAGATTGAATAGGTCATTTTGACTGCTAAAAGCTCTCCTCCCGAACCTTTTTTTACAATAATTGATCATATTTTACACTTTGATAAATAACAACACCTAGCAGCCATTTTATGCCACCTGGTCGTAAAAAAAAAAAAAAAATCCATTTACTGTAAAATTGGAGATGATGCAGGTGTATTTGTCAGCCTAACCTATCAAGCAGTTGGAGAGTACCGTCCGCACCTGTAACCCGTCAGGTGAGCATCACACTGGGAGCTGTAGGTGAAGTACATGATCCCTTTGCTCAGCTGACAGCCGTGGGAGTGAGTTCCTCTCTCGGGGTACACCACACACCTCCCAGCCATATCATTATACAGCACGTCCCTGTCCCACACCTCGAACGTCAACTGGTGTCCAAACTCCACCGAGCCAAAGTTATACGTCGCATTCCACCAGGGGTTGTTGTCATCCATGACGGTGTCTGTCTCCTCGTACAAGCCATTGTACCAGATCTTCACATAGGCGTCTGTCTTCGTGAACATGTCTGCCTTCAGGCCGGCAGCCCTGTGGACCTCCACCCTCAGAGTACCGCGGCCGGCCCGTAGGGGGCAGCAGTTGTGATCCAGGTTGGCGGTTGGGGAGCAGGTCTTCGCCCCGTTTTCGTCTAGAGGGAGCTTGTTCTCCTCAATGTACTCTGTGACGGTCCTCCTCAGGTTGCCGCTGACCTCAGGGTCGTCCACGAGGTTGTGGAGAGGGAAGATGGCGTAGGAGACGACGTCTGGGTTGTCGTGCAGACTGTTCATCCATCTGTGGTAGGCCTCCGAGGGGTCCTGGTTGTACAGGATGTCTGGGAAGTACTTCTCCCCTCCCAGGACCTCTATATTGTGGGTCATGAAGCCTTGGTAGAAGCCCATGCTCATGTTTCCCTTCAGAAGGTCGTCACACTTGTTGGAGAAGGAGCCGTTGGCAGGGAGGAAGCCCAAGGTCATCTTCAGCTCGATGTTTAAGCAGTTCTTTATCTCCGACTCAGAGAAGCCCTTCAGGGTTGCCAGGCACGTGCGGAAGGCGGTGACCCGTCGGACCCGCCCCCCGAGCTGGACCTGGCGGATGTAGTGGGTGCCGTAGGTGTCAATCATCCGACGGTAGAGGGGTCGGCTCTTGTTGTCATAGCTACGAGGGAGTCTCTTCAGGTGTTTGGCAAACTCAGTGCTGATCTCAGGGTGGTCAGCCAGCCGGTAACTGAGTAAAAACAACAAGAAAAAGGCAAGTTTCAATCAAAGTATTTGATACAGGATCACTACAAAAAATCTATGGGTGTGAATGGATCAAGAGACAAAGTTCAAAATTGCATGGCCAAATCAACTCAAATAAACTTTTCTGAGTTGGTTGGTAGTTACTTTGTGGTGATTTGGCCACAAATGTTGAACGCTGTCTCTTGATCCTATACACATGTATTGATTTTTTTGTTAGCGGTGGCTAAAGTTAGCTGAAGTTAGTAGTGGCTATTTAAGGCATGACAGCAGATACCCCATATAAGACAGATATGATTTGGCCTAATGAGTAACATCAAGGTATTAGATCCAGCTGTAAAATTCAGTCACAGTTAAATACTGTAGCTCTAGTAAACACATTTATCATCTTTAAAAAGAGACCTTGGTCTCATAGGTGCTCCCCTGAATAAATAAAGAACAAATCCACAAATTGGAAATGAAAGCAGCAGAGCTTCCCTGTAGACCCACCCACCTGCCACTCTACCTGTAGTAGATACAGCTGATCTCATGGGTGGCGAAGGTGGCCTTGTCCACGCTGTGTTGTGCCTTGGCGAACTTGGCCATCTCCGAGCGGCTGCCCCCCAGCAGGGCCTTGCCCACGGTGTCCAGCCTCAGGTCTATCCCCCAGTTGTTGTTGATGAGGGACGAGGAGCTCCGCAGGAGGGAGTCCACAGAGTGGTGGAGGGCGCTGGACAGCTGCTTACTGCAGCGGCTGAACGGACGCCAGTCCAGCACGGCGGGGGGAAGCTTCTGGACCTAGGGAGAGGAGAGTAGGGCCATTACACACACACACACACACACACACACACACACACACACACACACACACACACACACACACACACACACACACACACACACACACACACAGACACACACACACATGCACGCACAGACACCCGCACAGACACACACACACGTAACAGATTAATATATGAACCGTATGAATTTCGCAAAATCACTCTTTCACTTTTGATGTCTTTTCTTAATACATCTCCTCCACCTGGTATTTGTTTTGGGCTTTATGTGTGTGTGCGTGCGTGCGTGAGTCTAACAGCTGTAATCGCATCAGTGCGTGCGCGCACAGTTCTCGTCAGAGTCTCAAGACATCTGACCCAGAGGTAAGCTGCGTCAAGTCCCGCTCCGCCTAATATAAATTGATAAAAAGTTATGAAATGTAATCCGTGATCCATCAAACTGTGTAATCCGTGATCCATCAATCAAAATTCTAATGAATTTCTGACACCTGCCCTGTAATTCCTGTAATGATCCGATGTCTAATATCCATGTCAATAGTAAATCAAATCCTGAGCGAAAACTAACGTTAGGCGGATAACGTTGCCATTTTCCTCTTTGCTAGCTATATTGGCAGCTATATTTTCATTCCTTGTGTCATTTATTGTATCAGGGGAGCCAGCTGTGATACCGCACCATACCATTGACTATTTTTTTGTTGTTGCATTTGTTGTTGTGTTATTGTATTATCTATTGAATTGAGGGTCTCTTTGATTCATATGCCATACGATATGGGTCAATATTGAATCATTCTATTCTTCTAAATGTTTCTGAAACATTCTATTGATTATACTGTATATTGTGAATCTATTTGAAGTGTCTGTTGTCGGTATTATTATTATTCAATATATAATATGTACACTCACTGTACACTTTATTAGGTACACCTGTTCAACTGCTCGGTAACGCAAATATCAGCCAATCACATGGCAGCAACTCAATGCATTTTGGCATGTAGACATGGTCAAGACGACCTGCTGAAGTTCAAACCGAGCATCAGAATGTGGAAGAAAGGTGATTTAAGTGACTTTGAACGTGGCATGGTTATTGGTGCCAGACGGGCTGGTCTGAGTATTTCAGAAACTGCTGATCTACTGGGATTTTCACACACAACCATCTCTAGGGTTTACAGAGAGAGAAAATCCAGTGAGCGGCAGTTCTCTGGGCAAAAATGCCTTGTTGATCCCAGAGGTCAGAGGAGAATGGCCAGACTGGTTTGAGATGATAGAAAGGCAACAGTAACTCAAATAACCACTCGTTACAACCAAGGTATGCAGAAGACCATCGCTGAACATACAACACGTCGAACCTTGAAGCAGATGGGCTACAAAAGGAGGTCCAACCCAGTACTAGCAAGGTGTACCTAATAAAGTGGCCGGTGAGTGTATATAGAGAGTATAGTAACATCTGACCGAGAGGGGAGCTAGCTGTGTACTATTGCCATGCCATGCCACACCATACCATTGAGTGTAATCTGTTTTATGCTTTTTTGATAATCCAGGTAAGACCCCGAACCCTCCAGTTCTCCTCCTTTTATACACCAGCATCAGAACACAACGCATCCCTCCATCACTAGTATAGTCGCAGCCCACCGGCTACACGCACACACACACACACACACACACACACTCACGCGCGCGCGCGCACACACACACACACACAAACACACACGCTCACACACTCACACAATTGATTGAAGTGGGTCCTTCGTTTTTCTTTCTTTATTTTTTTATTTTTTTTTATCACTAAGCGTTATAAAATACATCGTTTTCTAGCAGCGAATATAGCCTCAGTACCTACCTGTCTCCCCTGGAAGCGGTTCTCACAGAGCGTACAGGTGTGGTTGTCATTAAGGTGGGCTTTCACGTTGATGACGTAGGCCCCTTTACGCCGCATGCGGACCACGTCGAAGCCCTCCCCAGCCAGGTTGTAGCCCGGTACGAAGGGGGCTTTCTCGCACTCAGACCCCGAGCCGGTCCTGCAGGCACTGGTGGTCCCAAGCCACTGCACCACGACCGGCAGGGCGAGGGTTAACAGGAAGAGCCTTCGCCGGAACCCCTCGGTCGCCATGGTTACTGGAATGTACAGCGTTATGGGGAACAGGGAGAGAGATATGATGACATGTCATGCCATGACTTCTAGTACTGCCAATAGATTAGATTAGATTAGATTCAACTTTATTGTCATTGTGCAGAGTACAAGTACAGAGACAACGAAATGCAGTTTAACCAGAAGTGCAAAATAGCAGAAAGTGCAATGAACAGTATTTACAGGTAGTGCAATATATGATCAGTAGTAGTGCAGTATAATATAGTATAGTATAAGCAGTATAATATAGCAGTGCAGTATAGCAGTATGTGAGTAGCAGTAGCATTATAGCAGAATAAATAGTTACAGTATGAGCAGTGTAGCAGCATATGAGCTGTATGGGTAATGCAGTCTAGCAGTATATATGTATTAACAGTAACATGAGGTAGATGCAGAATAAATATAAATATGGAATGCCGTATAAACAAGTATGTACAGTATGTGCAGTAGTATTAAAGAAAATATAGGATATGTGCATTATGTGCATTATGAACAGTATGAACAGTATGGACAGGTATGTACAGAAGAGCAGTGGTATTGAGTAAGAGCAGGGGAGGGGAGTAATAGTGCAATAGTGCAATTGTCCGGGTGGGGGGGGGGGGGGGGGGGGTGGTGGGGGTTGCGGGGGTAGTAGGTTGTCAGGTAGGTGTAGTGTTCGTGTTCAGCAGGGTGACAGCCGCAGGGAAGAAGCTGCCTCTGAACCTACTGGTTCGGGTGCGGAGAGACCTGTAGCGCCTCCCGGAGGGGAGTGGGGTGAAAAGTCTATGGTTGGGGTGAGAGATGTCCTTGACGATGCTGCGTGCCTTACGCAAGCATCGTTTGCCCTGGACAGCCTCGATGGAGGGGAGTGAGGAACCGGTGATGCGTTGGGCAGTTTTCACCACCCTCTGCAGTGCTTTCCGGTCCGATGCCGAGCAGTTGCCATACCATACTGTGACACAGTTGGTAAGGATACTCTTGATGGTGCAGCGGTAGAAGTTCACCAGGATCTGAGGAGATAGATGGACCTTCTTTAGTCTCCTCAGGAAGAAGAGACGCTGGTGAGCCTTCTTTATCAGGGTGGAGGTGTTGAGGGTCCAGGAGAGGTCCTCAGAGATGTGGACACCCAGAAACTTGAAGCTGGTGACTCGCTCCACCTCAGTCCCGTTGATGAGGATGGGGGTGTGTGCGCCAGCTTTAGACTTCCTGAAGTCCACAATGAGTTCTTTGGTCTTCTTGGTGTTGAGAGCCAGGTTATTGTCGTTGCACCACACTGTTAGGTGCTGGACCTCCTCCCTGTAGGCCGACTCATCGTTGTTGCTGATGAGACCGATCACCGTTGTGTCGTCTGCAAACTTAACAATGGTGTTTGAGCCATGTACAGGTGTGCAGTCGTAGGTGAAGAGGGAGTAATGCCCAATAGTGTCTGGTAATGTATTATGTTAGTGTTGAATAATGTTGAGGATTGAATGCTCATTGCATGAAAAATGCATAGGTCTATATTTTTTGTGTTACTCCAAAAGCAGTCCCTTTAATGATGGTATCTTTAGCTTTGGAATAAATCAAATCTATTCTGAGAATCTCACAGATCAAACACAGAGGATAAATCGGTGCTGTGTAGAGTATTGTGTCTGTAATACTGTAAATGAGGGCACATAACTAATCCCTCCACAATGTGTGTGTGTGTGTGTGTGTGTGTGTGTGTGTGTGTGTGTGTGTGTGTGTGTGTGTGTGCGTGCGCGTGTGTGTGTGTGACCATGCATGCACAGCCCTGCAACTGTAGTATCAATAAAAACATGCATATTGCACAGTGGCCGACAAGCACTCCTACCTTCAAAATCAGACCAGTTTGTTTCTCTCTCACACACCCTGTCTTCTAAATCAGCAAGGGAGCTCCAACAGACTTGCCTTGTCTTGTAGAAACGCCTGTGTTGACTGGAGCAACCGAAGCACAAATGGTTGTTAAGCTTCTCCCTCTCAGCGTCTACAGAAGACTAAGAACTGACGGGCACTTAGTCACAGTATAGAAATACTGCTGCTGCTGCTGGGACTGTTCCGCTGGCTGGAGTGAATGTGGAGCAGCGGTCCATGGTGTGTGTGTGTGTGTGTGAGGGGTGTGTGTGTGATGTGTGTGCGCGAGGGAGTTTCCCTCCTCCAGGCCTCTCTTACTGAGGTCAGACAGATTTCCTCAGTTGACTGCGTTTGTTTTGATGTGCACAAGTCAGCAGTATGAAGCCCAGCTGTGGGTGGGGGAGGGTTGTCTCCTCACGAGATGCTAAGACAAAGTGGCATGGGTACTATGCTGCCTCTTTGCAGGAAATACTGTGTCCGTGTGTGCGTGCATGGGTGTTTGCTTGTCTGGTTGTCTGCCTGTCTGTGTACTGATAACCAAACCAAATCCTATCCGTCAGCTTCTTCTGTGTCTATTTATGGTCATGGGAGATGTATCGTGTTGGAGGGGGTTATTGAGCAATGTTCAGGAAGATAAGTGGCGTTTCTGCAAATTGAACAAAAGGGTATGTCGACCCAGATTCCACCAGAAGTCAACTCTGAATTCTCATAGTACATATTGGGCCAGTCTCACAGACAGCTTAAGCCTAGTCCTAGACTAAAAATCATCCTCAGAGGCAATTTGACATTTAAAGTGTGAATTAGTCCGGGACTAAGCTTAAGCCTTGTCTGTGAAACCGGCCCATGGTGTATCAAGGGAATAGTGGACAGCTTTGGTTATACTTACACCCTCCATTGCTTCTCCTACCCCACCATATAATTTTAATATTGTATATCTGTCTTCTAGGGGAGGCTGGTGGAGGTAGACATCGGAGGACAGGCTCATTATAGTGCATGGAATGGAATGAGGAATGGTAGGAAACGTGTGTTTGATACCATTCCTTATTCCATTCCATGCATTACAACGAGCCAGCCTCCCCTGCTATTCTGATGGGACCCCTGCCTGTAGTGTTTGTCAGATCATGCCAGAATTCACCAGAACAGATATGTCCTATAGTGAACTCGTGTTGGGTTTACTTTCGGGCACTTATATTTAACAACCGCATAGCTACTCACATTACAGACATTTTAGCCTTCAATGTATATTATTAGAATGAGGAGAGCAACACTATTGTGTTCGTTTGTTTATTTAGAATGTGTACTTATTTAACATTAGGTCTTTTCAAGCCCAAAACATGCAGAGCAGGCTATAGTATTAAAACAGAAAATTGTCAAAAAAGGAAAAAAGATTAACATGTAATTTCCCTCCTGCTTGTTTTATACATTTCCCTGTATTCCTTACCTGAAAACATATCAACACAATGCTAAAGTATTATGCAGAAATACAAAATGATTCACATATATTTTGCCTCCAATTCTGATGATACATTTTCCTACATTCCATTGCATTGTAATGTACTGTATTGTGTAACTCTGTAAACCCTACCTAAAGTTCCTCTTGGGGAAAAACAAACAATAATAATTATACTACTGCTGATCATACTTCCTCTCTACCATTGTGAAATGAAAGCATGAAGCGAGAATGAGAAGTTGATCATCACAAAGCTATTTGGTTGTTTGTTTATTTGTCTGTTTGCAGGTTTGTCAACTCACTGGAACATGGATCTCATGCCAACAATGCTTGGGTGGGGCTTTGGTTCTGTGTCTCTGTGGCTTCTCCTCCCTGACTCTCCACCTCCCTTCTCTCACTCCCCCCCTCATGGTCTAACTCCTCATATCCCCCACCCGAGGCCCGTCCGAACCAGCCCAGCCCCCCCCTCACCCTCCTCCTCCTCCTCACCCCCACCACCACCGCTCCCACCACCAAGGCAACCAGACAGATGACCCCAAAGACCACCCCAAACTTCTCCCCCCCTGTCATGGGGGCTGGGTCTTGGCCAAACATCTCGATCATGCTCTGGACCTCAGAGGGCTTGGCCAGCTTCCACATCTTGGTCTGTCCGACCCGGACCCAGGCCCGGTCCCCCTCGGTCATCACTGCCACGGTGTTGGTGGCCATCATGCTCACCAGTGGGGGAAGGGTGAAGGGGGGCAGATGGATGGGCAACAGCTGCCCGCCGATGAACAACCCAGACTGGACACAATAGAGTACCTGACAGCCATCGCTAACCGTGGCTAGGTGTTGACTGAACTGAGGTGGGCATCTAGCGTGGCCTCCCGCTAGGGGGTTGGTAGACTGGCAGCTGAACAGCCCCCCGAAGGGCACGGAGAATCTAGTGCCAACCTCATAGTCGTTACTAAGACAGATCATCAGGCCGTTGGACAGGAACTTTAGAGGGAGGAAGCTAGGGGGGCAGGTCTTGGTTTTGGTCAGGGGGTTCAGCAGGGAGGGGCTGTAAAGACCCCCGAACAGGTACCCCGAGTTCTGTGGAGTCGTTTCATTGGTGGAGCACCAGTAGGTGTCGATGCGGGCAGAGCGGATGTGATAGGCGTCCCCACACACATTGTCACAGCATTTGAATAATAGCCAGCAGCCATGACAGTGTTTATGACACTCGAACTGGCTGTAGCCCTCGTCCCTGACCTCCGAGCGCAGCAGGGTGGGTTTGTAGGGTGCTTGACAGGAGAAGGAGCCTGTCTCTGGGTTCTTCTGGGCCAGGGCCTGGCAGAGCGGGTCTGCGTCCGCTGTGAGCCCGGCGCACGTCTGATACACCCCACCGAAGCTGAGGTTGGTGGCCGGACCATCGCAGGAGCCGTCGTCTACGTTAGCTTGGAAGTTGAAGTTGCTGGAGTCGACTTTGATGCAGCCGGGGTGGGTGTTGATGGCGTAGTAGCGCTGGATGGCCTGGCTGACTGACAGTGCCAGTTTGCCCACGGTGGGTTCTGGGAGATCAGGGAAGGTGTTACGGTTGAGGAAGTAGTGCAGCGGCAGCCCCGACCGGTCGATGCCCACTAGGTTGTTCCTGGTACTCGCCTGCCACTTCTGTAGCGTAATACCCGGGTAGAACGGTTCCCCGCCATGGCTTTGGATTATAGAGTAGGTGATGTTGCCCTGGTAACTACGCATCTCGGAGGTCTCTTGTGTGTCCTTGCTGCTGATGTCAAACTTCACTTTGTCAAAGAAGTTGAGGCCTGCGGACGCCGAGACAGAGAACTTATTTGTCTTGCTGTCGGAGACGAAGGAGGCGTGGAGGTAATCCTCCTGCACCAATGAGGCCCCTGCGTCCACGCTGGTGATCACATGGGTCCCGTAGTCCAGCACCATCTTCTCAGACAGATAGGAGGCCTGGCGCGTCTGGTTGTTCTCTATGGCGTCAGCGATCTCCTCCGCCTGACGGGCGAAGCGGGAGTCCAGCGTGAAGTCAGGTTGAGCTTTTACCGTGTAGAGGTGGTTACGCACCTGAGAGGGAGAGGATTGGGGGGGGGGGAGAGTGGGAGGAAGGGGGGAATGGAGGGAGGGAGGGAGAGGGTTAAGGTCTGTGGCTCGGTGGTGTTAGCATGGCTACAGTGGAGCAGTGTTAAGGTCATATACAGTGCCCTGCGTAAGTAATGGGATAGTGAAGCATCTTCTTTTGGTTCTACACTCCAAATGTTTGGATTTGAAATCAAACTATTACTATGAGGTTACAGTAGAGATTCTCAGCTTTTATTTGATGGTGTTTGTGTTCGTATTGGTTTCACCATTCAGAAATAACAACACTTCAAATGCAAACTTTTGAAGTGTAGAGCCAAAAGAAGAAACAATTATTCACTGTCCCATTACTTACGCAGGGCACTGTCCCATTACTTATGCAGGGCACTGTCCTATTACTTACGCAGGGCACTGTGAGTATATATTATTGATACAGTATATTATTATGCTAGACTTTGGACTGTTAATACAATTTGACAGAAATATGAGTCTGTGGCTGAAAGCTCTTATCAGACTTGATTAATAATTGGCCATGAATAACGTTTTAGGGGATTTTTCCAATGTGTGTCAAACCAGTACTACTTTCAGATGCTTATCTATCACAGCAACAACAAGACCACATAAACAACAGGGGAGGCTAGTGGAGGTAGAAATCAGAGGACAGACTCATTGTCACAATGACAATGAGCCTGTCCTTCGATTTCTACCTCCACCGGCCTCTAATGATGTACAATCACAGCATGTCCAATAAGAAACTTTCACCATTAGCCAGTTACATTAGAACTACCATGATAGTTGTAGGATTGATTGATTTTATAAACCCATTTACCTTAAAAAAAACAAAAAACATTGGATGATTTCAGTTAACTTTTAATCACCTCAGTCCATTTCTTCCTGATAAATGTTCTCTATTTGCAGACCTATTCTGTACATGCTTGACTGTGCTGTCAACCTGCAGCCTGTCTCTCAGTCTCAAACAGAGCATCAACTCACCTGGACTCGAGCAGTGACAGAGTAGTCTTTGACCTGGTGGATTTTCACCCTCTGGTTCTCCGTGGAGAATTTGGCATTGAGCACGGAGAAGAAGGACACATCTCCGTTGATGGAGAAAGACGTGGAGCTGCGCTGATCCAACCAGGAGCTGATGATCTCAGAGTTGGTCTCAATACCCGTCACCTTCTGGGGGATGACAAACACCTCGTCTGGGACCAGGTAGGCTCCGTCCTCGGTGGTCAGACACTGGGAGTAGCTGAAGTTCATGACCCGACCCATGTCCAGGTTCCTCAGGTTGTCCCAGCCCCCGCCGGGGAGCACCTCCAGGGCCGGGGTGGGGCTGGAAAGGTTGGTGGTGGAGCGGCAGCGACGTAGCTCGTTGGTGGGGGGGTTGAGAGGGTGGGGCAGGCAGATATGGAGGAGAGAGAGCAGAGGGAGCAGGGTGCCTGCTCTCAGTGCCATGGCTGCATCAGATGTGAAGGCAAGGAGGAAACAGTGACAAAATTAGGGAGGAGGCGGTGACATTGCTAGGTTTCAGTTCAGTCACAAGATCATAGCCAACTTAACTTTTAGTTTCTAAATGAGTAAAAGCAGAAAAATCTATTTCAACTTTCAGTACAGTAGATGCTCTAAGTGAAATAGAAACGTTCTAAAAAGCTGTGTGACATTGTTGATGTGACATTGTTATCTGACATTGTTATCTTGTTTTGATGTGACATTGTTATCTGCCATAAAGTGCCTTAAACTCTCTCTCTCTCACACACACACTCACATGCACGCACATGCTCACAGCGTGTGCGTGCATGTGAGTGTGTGTGTGAGAGAGAGAGAGTTTAAGGCACTTTATGGCAGATAACAATGTCACATCAAAACAAACACAAGAAGATAATCATACTAATTTCTCTAGTTCATGTGTTTGCATGTATGAATGTAACTGATTCCAGTATTATGGCTGAGATAAGACCCAGGTCTAACTTTTACTCCATGTTTATGTGAATGGGTTTGAGCTTGTGTTGTGTTTGCGCCTTTATGTGTGTACATGTGTAAAAACAAAGGAAATGTGAATTCCACAAAGAGGAGGCTAATGGAGGTAGAATTGTGTTCTCATTGTAATGCATGGAATGGAATGTGAATAGGTATAAACACATTCCTCATTCCATTACATCCATTACATTGAGCCCGTCCTCCAATTTCTACCTCCACCAGCCTCCCCTGATTCAACAGTACAGTGAACATGCCTGGTTTGTTACGAAGAGGGAACACACTTCTAAAGGTAAAGTTCACAGCACAGAAGTATTTGTATTTTATCAAACTTCTCAGTTATTGTCGTTGATGCAGAATGTGATAGAGGAACTGAGCGACCGACCTAGTTGATGGTGTTGAGTGTGTGTCTATCCAGAGGCCCTCCGGTTATCATAAGTGGTGAGTCATCATCATGGGGATTTCACAGAGCTGGCAATCAATGTAACCATGAAAGCCCTCTGATACAATCTGAGAAAACAAAAGTGAATCAAGTTAATAATCTGTGTGTATTCACTTTTAAGAGAATGGAGTTTCCCAGAAAATCAGGAAATCAGATAAACTACTCTAGTAGAAATATTGTATAAATGTAGTGCGTTTACTAGTTTTATGTTTGTATGTGAGTTAACATCTAATATTGACTTGAAGACTCTTTACCTCTACTTTGATATACATTTTTTATATACATGTTTTTTTAGGGCATTTCTGCTTTTATTGGGATAGAGACAGTAGAGATTGACAGGAAGGATGGGTGAGAGCGAGAGAGAGGAGGGAAGTTATGCAAGTATGTCAAAACAGGAACCTTGCAGCCATGTCTCTGCACCAGCCCAGCCAGCCCTGGCCATAGATGTGTTTCGCTTTGGATTAATTAGGTGTTGTTCCCAACCGTGACCAGTAGATGGCAGCATTACCTTTTGCAGTTCCTTTTATCACAAGTGGAGTGTTCTGATAACATTTGAAGAGCTTTTCTTTGCCTTGGGAGTTTTTCGGGTGAGAGATGTTTAAATAGCCACTATTAACTTCAGCTCACTTTAGCTATCACTAACGGAATAACAACAGGAGAGATGGGGGCTAAAAAAATAGTCTTCATATATTTATGGTCAAATCACCTCAATGTAATTTCCAGCCATGTCAGATGGTTTATTTGGGGTGATTGTGGCCACAAATGTGGATTTAGTAGTGGCTATTGAAACAACTCTGAACAATGGATTAAAGTTTCTCTGGGCCCATAGACTACTTTCAAGGTAAGGAACTATAAAATTAAAAATCCTGAACCAACCCATTAAGGATGTGCATATCTATTTCCTGATTACTCAGAATATCAATTTGTGACACATTCTTAGAATCAGAATCATCAAATGTGCCCTTAACAGCTGAGAAAGCAGCCAGTTTCAAACAAAGAAATTGTGTATGTCCTAATGTCTTGAGGCAGGCCTGCTTGTCCTCAGTGGTGACACATTATAACAGTAGGCTAATGACTAGGAGCCTGTGACATGTTAATTAGAGCATGTGAGCTTTGTAAGGATAGGTCTACAAATACATTTAATTCTTTCTTCAGTGTAAAGACTCTGATAGCCAGAACAGACACCCGGAGGATGTTCATTTGGGTTGAGGTATACAGTATATTTGACAGAACTTCCCTGAGGTCAAAGTAAATGTATGCCACATCCTCAGGGGACTACTTATAGGCAGACAGCAGTGCTGGAGGTAGAAATGGGAGGACATAGGTGTTTGATACCATTCCTTATTCCAGCATGCATTACAATAAGCATGTCCTCTGATTTTTACCTCCACCAGCCTCCCCTGGCATACAGCTAGACTACTGGGGTACATGAAATACTGTATATCTGCTCTGGTGATTCTCACAAACCAAACTTTATGGGCTATAACATTTTATTCCGGAAGTGAATCTAAAATTAATGTTTCCATTTTTATTTACAGTAAATCAATAAAAACCCACTTATTCTCTCACCGTCTAGTTGACCAATTGGTGCTATTTTTGTCCAATCATTTAGTTTGGATATTTTTAAAGGGGTCGGATCTTGCGGTAATGAGAAAAAAAAGCGCGTCCCATTTTTGTTATGAAAACATACACTCGCTGAACACTTTATTAGGTGGTGTCATGGTGTGGGGAATGTTTTCTTGGCACACTATGGGAACGTTAATACCAATCAATCATCGCCTGGATGCCACAGCCTATTTGAGTATTGTTGCTGACCATGTGCATCCCTTCATGGCCACAATTTATCCATCTTCTAATGGCTACTTCCAGCATGATAATGCACCATGTCACAAAGCAAAAGTCGTCTCAAACTGGTTTCATGAACATGACAATGAGTTCAGTGTTCTTCAGTGGCCTTCCCAGTCACCGGATCTGAATCCAATATAACACCTTTGGGATGTGGTAGAACAAGAGATTCACAGCTTGAAAGTGCACCTGAAAAATCTGCAGGAATTGCGTGATGCAATCATGCCATCATGGACCAGAATCATTGTAGAGTATGCTACTGGCTGGACTGTATACTGTAGTTATCTGACATTGAGTCAGGAGAGAGTGTACCCTCTCTGTCCCATGAAGAAGGCTGTTGGAGTGCTTTTAACATGCTTTTAACCATTCATCATTAGGAAGCTCCTTTAAATGACTGTATGCCCTTTGCACTGTTTTTACCAAGCAGGTGATCTATGTTGTATGCTCAGTCATGTATTAGTGTCTGTATAACTTTGTGTATGCTGCCTTCTTGGCCAGAGCTCATTTATAAAAGATGAAAATCTCAATGTAACTTCTCTGGTAAATAAAGGATACATTTAACATTTTAAATAAATAAATGAAAGAGGACTGAAGGTGTGACATTAACACATTTTTATAGATAATGTAAGAATATACTTTACTTCAAGAAGGACTTATCATTGGATTTTATTTGGATTTTAAGCAGTTATTATAAAACTCCCATTTTACCTCATTTTTCAAAAAATAATTTAAGGAACTTCAAACACATTACAAATATATCGTACATTTTCACACCCCAGTCAGTGGCCACACGCAGAGTGCAGACTGGTGCATACGTGATGATCAGTGGTTTTCCTGTTGGTTTGACAGCCTCCATTTCACTAGGGTGGACAATACAGTGTCACTTACACAAAGACTAGAGCAGAGCACATAGACAGGTGCAGGTTTACAGCAGAGCTGAAGTAACAGTATTAGTTACTGCATTTGAGCACAAGTGTGTAAAGATGTCAGAGGAAATCTATACAAACACAGACATTCGACATGATGAATCAAACACAAAGAAGATCATGGATATTGAAGATCATATATATTGCAATGAAGGAACTTTCAAGCCACGTCCGAGGTATGGAGTTGGTGCTCAACATTCAGGATATTTCCAGTGGTGGAGGAGACCCTCCAGAGCTGCTGCAGTGTGTCTGGGGCTGCTGTGTGTTCTCCTACTGGCTGGAATCATAGGTCTGAGAGTCCATTCTGACTCTACCAGAGACCAGTTACAGACCAGTAACCACAACCTGACTGAAGAGAGAGACCAGTTACAGACCAGTAACCGCTACCTGACTGAAGAGAGAGACCAGTTACAGGCAGAGTTAGAAAAGATGAAGAACAGAGGTTTGTCCTGTGGGGGATGGAGTAAGTTTAAATCACTGCTGGGAGGAAAACCTGGAAGGACAGCAGACAGGACTGTCAGAGGAGAGGAGCAGACCTGGTGATCATCAACAGCAGAGAGGAACAGGTGTTTGTCAATGGGTTATACAGTCCAGATGTGAACACCTGGATTGGTCTGACTGACTATGTTACTGAGGGGACCTGGACATGGGTGGATGGCACGCGTCTCACCACAGCGTATTGGATGAGTGAACAGCCAAATAACTACAGTGGAGACCAGGACTGTGGGGAATTCACACACAGGGAACCAGGGATAGGGGAATGGAATGATGAGAGATGTGTGTTAAAACAAAACTGGATCTGTGAGAAATAGGATTCCCATACTCTCTCTGCACTGCTGTTTAGTAGAGCCAAACTATGATGATGAGTATCTTCAAAAGGTGTTATTCCTCTGAATAATGTGTTGTAGGTGGCTCATCTGATATTATGAAGTGAAATAGGGTGTGTATATCCAACAGTTATGTTTTTGTTTGAAATGAAAAATCACTTGCTTCCCTTTCCCACATGTAAAACATGCTTGTTCTGTTGATGAACACCAACAATGAAATGTCATTGTAGAGTATGCTACTGGCTGGACTGTATACTGTAGTTATCTGACATTGAGTCAGGAGAGAGTGTACCCTCTCTGTCCCATTAAGAAGGCTGTTGGAGTGCTTTTAACATGCTTTTAACCATTCATCATTAGGAAGCTCCTTTAAATGACTGTATGCCCTTTGCACTGTTTTTACCAAGCAGGTGATCTATGTTGTATGCTCAGTCATGTATTAGTGTCTGTATAACTAGCTGAAATTACATTCTCTTGTGTCACTTGGTCAGTTTAAGATCTTGATAAAGGACCTGTCATCCGAGGAATGTACATGTTTTCATTTATTATATTGCGTAAATTGACTTTGTAATTGATATGTAATAAATTAACTGTATTATGTTTGTAATTCTGAATGTACATTTATGATGTGTTTCATGTTTGTAAAACAGGGTTATATATATACATTGACACGCTTTCTTGATAACTTCCTGGTTACATATTTGACCATGCTCATAAGGTAGTCATAACCACTCAGTCCAAACTTATTATACTTCATATTTACTGTATTCTGCTTCTTTAATAAATCATTGAAATAATGACGGGTTTATGTGGTAATGATTATACATTCATCTGAATCATCTGTTCAGAAAATATATATATTACAATGCCATCAATTCCACCCCAAAAGCAAATTAAAGTCGTAATTGTCTTCTCCCACAAGTGCACAGCAATCCAGTTCAAACAGTGGCCTAATTTGGTCCCACCTAGGTGCAGCTGTTGTTGACATATACTGTATAAATGTATCATAAAGAAATTAAAATGATCAACTCTGTGGGAAATGTGTCACTAACAATAAATACATTTTCAACAAAATAATTTAAGGAACTTCAAACACATTACAAATATATCGTACATTTTCACACCCCAGTCAGTGGCCACACGCAGAGTGCAGACTGGTGCATACGTGATGATCAGTGGTTTTCCTGTTGGTTTGACAGCCTCCATTTCACTAGGGTGGACAATACAGTGTCACTTACACAAAGACTAGAGCAGAGCACATAGACAGGTGCAGGTTTACAGCAGAGCTGAAGTAACAGTATTAGTTACTGCATTTGAGCACAAGTGTGTAAAGATGTCAGAGGAAATCTATGCAAACACAGACATTCGACATGATGAATCAAACACAATGAAGATCATGGATATTGAAGATGATATATGGTTGTGGTTACTGCATTTGAGCACAAGTGTGTAAAGATGTCAGAGGAAATCTCAAAAATTCAAACAGTGGCCTAAATATTGAAAATGTATTAACATGTATTCAGAATACATTTTGCATGATGGAAAATATATTTAAATGTTTTCTCTTTCCGTATGAGAGCTTGCCAATGCGGGACTTAATTAGATAATTCAACCAACAAATTTACAATTAATGTGAAAAATTAATAGCACTCATTTTTGGTTTCTCTCTAATGTAGGCCTACTATGACGACATCAGTAAATTAATTTAGTCATCGATTTATTGAAATATGGATTTGCACAGAAAAAAATATTAGGTTTAAGCTATTGATCATTCAGCGAATCGACACCAATGTTGGTTCACACACTGAACCTACAGTATAAATGTGTTTACTCTAGATAAGAGCAGAACACTGACGAATACATCTCGTCACACCCACTCTCTACGCAATGTTGTCAGTTATGATTAGCTAAGGTCTGCAGCCAGCTGCCCAATATCAGTGCTGCGATATGATTGGCTGCTGACAGGTTCCACATGTCCACTTCATACAAGGACTTTACTGCACGGGCTGATGAGGAGCTACAGTTCCAGCTGGACTTGGTAAAACAGGTTGGCATGTTGTTATTTTGCAACAATAAGATTAATATTTTTGACAGCATATTGAGAGTGTACTCGGTCAAAATGATCGCATTCATGCGCACAAACCCGAAACAAGCTGTTGGCCTATACTTGCAATGATTCCAATACGCAAACCCCCGACAAATCTTTATTTAGACCTACATCATTTTATCAAAACTCACTTTCACATATATTGTTATGAGAGCTGCACACCCAAATGATATGTGTAATTCGATATGAGGTTGTTTGTTTGAATGTTTTCTCTTGGATGTGTGCGTAATGATATCGTATACAAGCAACTCCTCTCCAAGGCATTTATAATGACTCTTGCCCATTTAACGAATACGTGATTAGCTATAATCTACACAGCGCGCGTAAATATGATTTCATTTCATCAATTCAGCATGTCAGTTATTCAGCAAAAATGCCTCTAGTGGAATGTGGTCTCTTTAGACAACAATTAGCCTGTTGCTCTTCCCTTTGTTCATCCATCCCTAATTGTAACATTTGGATTTCATACGTTTCGTATCCACAGCCAACGTTATTACAGTGTTGTTGAGCCTAGAGCTATACGGCATACAACTATGTATCCCACAGCCAGCCTGATTAATGGTACCCCTTTATCACCTCTAAATGTTGTCACAGTATATAGGATTCATAGTGTGTGTGTGTGTGTGTGTGTGTGTGTGTGTGTGTGTGTGTGTGTGTGTGTCTACTAAACACACTTGTTTGGCTTTTGATTCTAATAACATGGATGAACCAATGAGTTAGAAACGTTTCTTATGGCATTAATGTGTTAGCACTCCATTGCTGTGATGTGCATGCGTACAGCGATGGGAGTCATTCCCGCGAAACGTAGCCCCACTTCATGCCAAATCATTCCACAAACAAAACACTTGACAAGTGAAAGAAAATGCATACATTTATTGTTTTTAAAATCATGTTAATATACAAGTGCCCTCCACAGAGTCTCCTTTGCGCATTCAAAGTTGGCACAATATGGACATCAATGTCAGGACTGTAAAAAAGCAACGTCAAATTACTTTGCCAGGACAGAGAAAAACATTGCAAAAGCAAACTTTCTGGAGTTCATAAGATGGACGCTTCAGTGTAGAATCTACAAAAATATCCCTTGAATATAGCAGTGCACGTTGGGGTATATTCGCAGGCATATTCGTCGTCCAAGTGGCAGCCCTCACTTCATTGGAGCAGCTTTAGCCGGACATCTGGCAACTCTGCGTTTGTCTTCCTCGGGCTCTTCGTCTTCGTCGTCTGCAGCAGGCCTTCTTGGGACTCGGTCTCTTCTTCTGTGGTGACTTCTTGGCGGCCGTTGGCTTCTTGGGTGTCGCTCTCTTCACCTTCTTGGCTCGTGCAGGCTTCTTGACTTTCTTCTTCTTCACAACCCTCGGCTTTTTATCGACCAGTTGCTTTTTGTTGATTTTGAACGAGCCGGACGCGCCGGTGCCCTTGAGCTGCAGGAGACCTCCGTTGGCCACCAAACGTCGGACCGCGAGTAGGACTCGAGCGTTGTTGTTCGCGACATCGTAGCCGCCTGCCGCCAGGGACTTCTTCAGAGCCAGGAGAGAGACGCCACCGCAGCCCTTCGATGCTGCCACAACCTTCAGTATCCGGTCAGATACGGTGGGGCCGGTCTTCTTGGGCTTGACCATCCTCTTGGGACTCTTGGCCGGCGTCGCTGGAACTACCCCTGACATGATTGGCTGGGTCTATTCGGTGCTCGAGGGATGAGTGTTGAAGTGAGTGGTAGGGAGGCTGACACATGACCGTTTATGAAGACATGATGAGAACCGTGTAGACCCTGTCACTTGGACGCCTTTTTTGTGCCCCTCAAATTTGGACTTGTGTTTTCTCCTACACATTTATATGTTTCATTTTATTCGTTTATTGCATTTTATTGATATACAAATCATAACATTAGAATCACCACAAACTGTACTTTTAATTTCTACTTTTGCATTCATCCTCTTTCAAAAACATTGTGAAGTAAATTCTCAAATTGTTTCGGAACAGTGATATGATGCTGTTTAAAATCTGACCTTTTCGACAATTTGACCAAATTATATCATGAACACTTGTGTATTGGCCTCAATAATTCCATACACAGTAAGAGAAATATGACGGATATATTTTCACCAAAAGTGAACTTTTTTGATGCTGCACTGAATGATTAAATATAATTTCAGATTACCAAAAAAGCACATCTTATTTCCAACCTTAGATCTGACGCGTCATCAATGTAATGGAATTACATTAATGTTTCAAGTTCAATCACCTCCTGACGTGAAGGCTTTTCGTTTGAAAGTGTTTGTTGTGTTACTTAATTTAAATTACAATGATGGCTTAGGATGTTCCTGATTGAAAGTTTAGTACATCCCACTGTTATTATGAGCCCACAATTATGATTTGCTTATCAAACTCGATACTGAACATGAAAATCAATATGTCACGGTTTTATGCGCCGAAATTAAATTAAGATAGAAACAGAGAGCAATCTAATACCGGAGCCTATTAAGGTTAGGATCTTGTCTCTGACCTCAAATGACTCTGATCTGAATACAGTACGACGTGTACTGTGCAGTGACTGACTTGCATTCGTGTCGCCTTATGTGACACTGACTTTTACGCAATGCAATTGGTTGGTGTGAGGGGATAAGGGAGATAGGTTTGCGGAGAGGCTTTATGAAGAGTCCTGGATAGATGACGCCTACCTACTGATGCTTGGTGTTGAGAGAGACCGTGGATAACAAGTTTAGAACATTTCAGAAATTATAACCTATACAAGCCTACATTGAAATGGAAGCTTTACAAATAATAATAATAACCTCAATTAGCTTTATGCTGTATACATTTGTAATATGTACACTAATTATGTATGTATCAGTGGGCATAAAAGACCATAAAGGAATATTTGAAATGCATTATAATCTTGAAATAATGGGCTGTTTTGACTGTAGCCCAGGGACTTAGAAAGTATATTTCACGAGGGGGTGTTGCCTAAAATGTTGTGAGGGGCTTTTACCCAGAGACAAGCAATTATGGTGGCTTTTGATGGGAGAGTAACTTAGTGGTTAGTGTGAGTGAAAAGCATTAAATGTGCGGGTCACTGGTAAATTACACTAGTCCAAATAAACAGAGCGCGTTGCATATACACTCACCGAGCACTTTATGAGGAACACTATACTAATACTGGGTAGGGCCTCCCTTTGCTCTCAAAACAACCTCAATTCTTCGTGGCATTGATTCCACAAGATGTTGGAAACATTCCTTTGAGATTCTGGTCCTTGATGACATAATTGCATCACGCAATTCCTACAGATTTTTCAGGTGCACTTAAGCTGTGAATCTCCCGTTCTACCACATCCCATAGGTGTTCTATTGGATTCAGATCAGTTGACTGGGAAGGCCACTGAAGAACACTGAACTCATTGTCATGCTCATGAAACCAGTTTGAGATGACTTTTGCTTTATGACATGGTGCATTATCATGCTGGAAGTAGCCATTAGAAGATGGGTAAATTGAAAAGAAAGGATGCACATGGATGCACATGAAAGGATGCACATGGTCAGCAACAATACTCAAATAGGCTGTGGCATTCAAGCGATGATTGATTGGTATTAACGTTCCCAAAGTGTGCCAAGAAAACATTCCCCCCACCATTACACCACCTCCACCATGAGAAGGTGTACAGGTGTTCCTAATAAAGTGTTCAGTGAGTGTATTTGTTAGTGTATCAGTATACCAACTCATCCATACCTGCCCTACAATCTAGCAGGCGCCTCTGTCAACAAGCACCACTACACACAGTGATCGCATATAGTGAGAGAGAGCAACGTAAGAGGTGGAGTTGGAGTAAGGTGAACACTTCGCATTTTGGCTATTTGTCCTGATTCCAACAATGACAGAAGATGACCACCCCCCTTTATGTACCCAGCGAAAATGTTGCCTATCACCTGTTAAACAAGGAATTCTGGTGACCTTTGACGGGAGAATAACATAGTGGTTGAGTGAAAAGTGTAGAATCCAACAGCAGTCACATAATTTAACCAGTAGCCTCGATGATGCACAATATACTTCCACATACTGTCACACACACCATCAAAAGAACACGAGATCTGTATGAATAACCCCTTCCCGCGTGCCTGTTGTAGCCTACACAAGTGGAGGATACGCTTTTTACTTTCTAATTTAACATAATTTAAAGCCAACATCTTTTTGAAAAGCGAAAGTGTTCCTCTTTTCCCAGTAGGCCTATTTAGAGGCCAACACAATGATGTGTCAGCACAACATAAAAGCAGGGAGGCTGGTGGAGGTAGAAATCAGAGGACGGGCTCATTGTAATGCATGGAATGGAATGAGGAATTGTATCAACTGTGTTTGATACTATTGCTCATTTCATATATTACAATAAGCCCGTCCTCCGATTACTACCTCCACCAGCCTAATGTTTCAAACTCAGTTGACAGCACATGTGAGGTCCCTACGCTGCCACCCTGTTTGACACACATTTTAGCGTGAGAATACATGAGAATGAAGTTAGCGCACCGCTCTCTCTCTCTCTCTCTCTCTCACTCTCTCTCTCTCTCTCTCTCTCTCTCACCCTCTCTCTCTCTCTCATATGGCCTTCTTGTTTATAGTCTTCTCTATATGTTTTCATAGAGTGACAGATAGCAGACATGGGCCTCTCATTAGTTCTGACAGGAGGGTCCAAGGGTAGCCGATAAGGGAACAAAGATTAGAGTAATTTCTGTCATGTTTGGTCCATAAAGAGTCCGCCGTTATATAAACTTTGTTGTTGATACAAAGTCCGACTTTATAGAGCCTGCCTTTTGTAGAGTGTTTGGCGTCCCCCTGTCCCTTATCGCCTAAATTACACAAGTAAGCAGCCCACCCTTCATATCAACGAGCCCAGCCCAGCCCAGCCTAACACTACGTGACGTATCAAAGGGTAGGCTTTAGGACCTCTCTGTGAACCTCCTCTGCCAGGCATGTGATCGTGTGTCAGCAAGCCAGTCATGCTCCAAGCAGAAAGCACTGCTGCTACATACACAGGAAACCTGTGACAATCAGGGCACACCACATTTCACCACCACGCAACTTCAAGGCTCCACACCACCGTCAACATGGACTGCGGAATTATAACGTCGAAGTCGGTGCTTATGCTCTTGAGTTTGATCTTTTGGGTGAGTATGTGTTCAACATTGTTCTTGCTGTTTTGAATGAGTTTCTTTCCCTCGAAAACAATCGTCGTCTATCTTGCTTCCTATCTTCTGTTGCTCTCTGTGGCGTGAGGTAAGACCATATAGGGTGTGTTGCGTTTCTAAGGAATAGGATGAAATGGACGCTGAACGTCGGTCAGTTTTTGCGTTTTGGCCCTAATCGCGTAAAGTAAGGATTTGGGGAGAGTGAGTTGATCCTTAATCCGTGCCTAGTAGGATTATGAAAATATTTTTATAAAACAAAACGTACCTTTATTAAACGAAACGTACACGATACATTGTCTACTACTTGTTTATTGCCTACAAATTCCGTGCTGCCAATATTGAAACGCGGTCACACGTCATGTTTAAACTTTTGACCTACCAATGGGCATGTCAACGATTCAATGTAATACTATGACAAATCGACTTTGCTCACAGAACACTCATTCTCAAGTGCCTCGGAATATTCTGGAACAGTCATACTTAGAATAACCGCTCAAGTAAAGCTCTACTTCCCCATTCATGTATATCAAATATGAAACCCACCCTAAACATTACACAAACTACGTTGTGTTGCTTGTTTACAAAACTGGGTGCGTGTGCTCTAACTGGGTGAGTGCACTCCTCTTGGAGTGTTAACAGTGGACACACTCCTCCAGGAGAGGATGCAGTACACGTTCACACAAACACACACTCATATACACACAAACACACACTCTTGTATCCACAGACACACACACACACAAACACATCCTCCCTCTATGATGAGTCAGTCAGAAAGCCATGACTGGAAACTGGAAATTTTTTCTCAAACCCCCTACATTGAGGAAGAACCCTCGCCTGATTTGTTGTTTCCCCTAACATGTTACAGGCCATGTTGCCTGTGCAGTGGTTAGATGGCCACCATGTTGAGAAACCCTGTTTCTCCCTTATGCTCTCAGTCTGTCTCTCTGTGAGGCCTGTCTGTGCTGAAACAGATGTGGCGTTGTGGCAGGGCAGAGTGGACTCTCTCTAGTCGATGGACTAATATGATTAGAAGGTCATTAGAAACCCTCTGTGTGTATGCTCCAGGGAAAACATGGGCTTTGACTGTTGATCCACTTTTAAAAGCCACAGAGGTTTCTATAGTTACACTCTTTCTGTTTCTCTGTCTATCTGTCTGTCTCTCTCTCCCTCTCTCTCCCTTTCTCTGCTAAGACCAGCTAAAGGTAATCTAGTACAGTATATCAAGGTGACACACCATTTCAAACTGAGCCGACTTGTATGGTAAATTTTTATAGCAAATAAAGACATTAAAACATTCTACATAGGACAGAACAAAGAAGCCAAAAGTGAGTTATGAAAACCAATTATAAATGTTCCATAAGAAAACAGGTTGATGTAGAAAGGGAGTAAAACCAAGAGATAACCAGATGTTGATTTATGAAGGGAATGATGTGAAGAGGCACTTAGAAGTTGTATGAAAGGATGAGAGCCTAGAGGAAGCAGATAACCAGAGCATAAAAAAACCAGGAAATAGTAATAAGGAGTACAGGGGGTGATGTAATATTAATCAATTATAAACATTCCATAAAAGACAGGACAAAGAGGCCAAAAGTGAGTTATGGAAACCAAATACACACATTCCATGAGATGGAAACCAAATACACACATTCCATGAGAAAACAGAATAAGGGATAGAGGGAGTGATGATTTATGGAGACACTGATAACAGTGCAGTCGGTATGTGAAAGGAGGTTCATCAGTACCAAGCACTAGAACCACAGTGCTAATATTCTTGTGATAATTACGATGAGCTCACCACCAATATTGTAGCAATCCGAGAACTATCTTTAGAAATGGGAGGGGAAACCAGGCCGTGACGAGGTATAGGAACCGGGTGAATGATATTGGTGCCGAACAGCCAGGATGTGTAAATGATTTGCATATGAGGGATGGAACCTAAATTTGAAATGTATAAACATGGTGTATTGGGAGAAAGAAGGGAGATGCTTCGCGAACCACCTCGGCTTTTGTTACTTTGTAATAAAAGTCTCTGAATAAACCATCAGCTCTAGTCTTTGACATTTTATTTCAAAGTATTTTTAATTTTAACTAAAGCATGGAGATCAACATCTGTCAAAACCAGTCTTTAGGGATGACAGGATGACAGCTGATAATAATAATAATAATAATAATATAACCTGTCTCTCTGCCTCTCCATAGCTTGTCACTGCTGCACCTGGCCTGTAGGGTCCAGTAGTGTTATTAGATTGGTAAACACAGAGTACAGTACAGTATTAGAATCTGTAATCAAATCTAAATCTCTGGTTTCCAGTCCCTCTGTAACCGCTCAACACTGCTGCACCTGGCCTGTAGTGTCCTGTGGTGTTATTAGACACAGAGCCATATATTAGAACCTGTAATCGAATCTAAATCTCTGGTCTACAGTCTCTCTGTAACAGCTTGTCTCTGCTGCAGCTGGCCTGCAGTGTCGTCAGACCCACAGCCGTGCTCGTGGTCAGAGGGCCCTAACCAACACTAGAGATCCTCATATATCTGGCCTCGTTTCTCTTATCTGAGACTTCACAGACTACAGTTCTGTACAATAATAGAATATAGGACAACACAGTTCACAGACAACAGACAGTCATTTTTAACAGGCTGTAACAGTCATATTTTAGATAGGGGATCATTTAGATATTCAGGATTCTTGAAAAATGTGGATTGTGTGTTCTGCTTTAACTCGGCAGGTTGCTTGAACTCAACTGTAATCAGTGTTGGGCGAATAATGATCTGTTGTTTGTTAGATGTGACCATTGACAACCTGTCTCTTCTCCATCTAAAAGCGTTATTCACACAGCCAGTTCAGGACATCAGCCACAACCTGGCTGGATGATGTCACAGAATAGTAAGCACCACAGTATAAATCTGTAGACAATCCAGAACACCATTAGAGAAAGTCTACTTCCAGTTCCCGTCCTTCTGAACGGATCACCACATTCCTTCCTGGTGTGATGCAGAGTGACCGGCCCACACGCTACGGCCTTTGTAACCCTTTCTTTTCTTTTTCTGCTTTTTTCTCTTATACGTGAGGCACAAGATCTAAGTTCCAGGAAGGATTAGGGGATGAGGGTGAGAAAGGGGGGGGGGGGTCTTACTCGAGGAAGGTCTCGTGACTGTGGACTGATTGTGAGGGAAGCCGGTCATGTGGTGCAGAGCGTCCAATCCCAAGCAGGACTCTTGGGCAACGAGGCGTCAGTCAGTCACCACCTGATCAATGCATCTGACTAGCACCCTTGTTCCTCCTTTCCTCCATTATGACATCATCGGCATCAGTACCTTAGCATGATGGCAGCATGACCAGCCTACCGATAGATACCAGGACATTCCCCCAGACCCGGTAGGGGCTTTACACACTACAGGGCCCGGCTCAAAACCACCCTGCGCTGGCTCTGAGGTTCCCCTTTCTCAGTGTGCTTTCACAACACGGTTTCAACAACTACATGCATGGTGTTAGTGCGTAACCAGTCCAGCCCAGTACAGCTCAGCTCTGCTTGTTTTGGCCCTGTAGTGTGGTCAGGGTAATGGTAGGCCTGAGAGAAGGGAGAGGGGAGGTAACTGTTAATGTTCTTACTGAATCAGTTTAGCCTTATTGTTTAGATATATTTATTTTGGCAGAGATAGCTATTTATGCACCACAAGTATACTCACATTGTTTCCACTGTAATTGAATCACTGTTGTCTTACTAGGATATTGTATTTGGAACCGCCACAATTGAATTAGTTCAGCCTCGTCTCTCTACCATGAAATTCCCTCATTATACACAAAATACTCACGTTGTGTTGTTGTTCTCTACCCCAGGCAGCAGGGGGCGCCCTCGTCTACGTCGGCTCCTACGTCATCAAGAGCTACAACAACTTTGACAACTTCCTGGAGGACAAGTACACGCTGATCCCGGCGGCTATCATCATCACGGCGGGCGTGGTCATGTTTGTCATCGGCGTGATAGGCTGTTGTGCCACTGTGCGGGAGTCTAAAGTCGGCCTGAGCTTTGTGAGTACGACCCTCCGACCCTCCGACCCTCCCTGAGTAGCAAATACACCCTAGGCACAAACCCCTAATTTCCCTTGACCCCAATAACTTGATTGCGGACTATGCCACGATATTATAAGGATGTCCAAATGTGTTGTAATTGCTTCAAAGATACTCTATTTGGTTGGGTATTTATTGAAGTGTTCATTTGAGTAGGGTTGGGTGCAATAACATTGACATATTGAAGTTTCAACGAGCCAGAGGCGGACATTTTCACTGTCTGTCCCAAAATAGACAGAAGAATGAAAGAACATTTAGAATAAATAAAAAAAGAAAACAAAAGATGTATAAGGTCAAAATGAATATATATATATACACTGTGTGTGTGTGTATATTACACATACACACACACACACACACACACACACACACACATACAGAAACAAAACCAAGAATATTGCAACAGGAGTGTGGTTTGTCAGAACACAGGGCTGTCTAACTACAGTGGAAGTGGCTAGGGCGCCATGTAGGATGTGGTGCACAGCTGTTTTTTTTGTTTCTCTGGGTTTGGTTTCTCTGGACCACTGGACCACCCCAGGCCACTTGTTCCTCTGTTTTGATGCTCTCCTCTCCTCTCCACTCCACTCCTCTCTCCTCTCTCCTCTCTCCTCTCTTCTCTCTCAGTTCCTACTGGTCATCCTGGTAATCTTTACTGCTGAGGTGGCTGCTCTTGTGTTCAGTTTCATCTACCAGAGCAGGGTGAGTGGGAACACCGTATTTGGACACACATTTCTTCCCCCACAGATGTTTAATGTTTTCCCTTGGTCATTGCTATAAATGAGATTATATTCTCAGTCAGTTTATTTGGTAGAAAGAGTATTTCATGTTGTAGCTTACCACTTAAAAAATACTCATCATGAGCTGTCGTAACTACACTAGAGGAGGCTGGTGGAGGTAGAAATCGGAGGATGGGCTCATTGTAATGCATGGAACGGAATGAGGAATGGTATCAAACACGCTTACAGTATTGGACCAGACAGATGTGTGATGTTGTCTGTCTCTCCAGATCAAAGGGGACTTGGAGCGATCCATGAGTGACGTATTCCAGAAGTACGACGGCCAGAACTCTGAGACCCGAGCTGTTGACTACCTCCAGAGCCAGGTAAACAACAACAAACACACACGCACATTATATTACTCTGGGTCAGGACACACAGACGTCACTGAAATAATACACAAACGGTTTATGTATTAGCTCTCTCAACAAGACGCTCACAACTCACTCACACACACACACACGGTGATAATGAACGTTTCTTCATGGTAGAATCTGCGATATGATGTCACGCCCGTGAAAAAGCCCCAGCAACTTTGATCAAATATATTGTAGTGAAAAGAGCGAACAAGAGCGTCAACACGCTTCACTGCCCTGCACTTTCACTTCCTTTCTGTCCATGTTCCTCGGTCTTCTTTACTGGTTCCATTTCTCCGAATTCTAGCCTATAGTAAACAGCTGCCTGGATGAGAACCAAAGATTTGAAGGCTTGAATTCTACCGGAGACGCTCACAACTGCAGAACAAAACTGACGCTCTGTCATCGAGTCTGTTGCATCTCCATTTTCTAAAAGTCTCTGGCAGCGCCCCGCTTGTTTTTCACAAAGACGTCATATCCCAGAGTCTACCTTTAACAAACCTTGTGTGCTTTAGCTTAACTCACCAACTGCTAAAGAATTCCGGAACACTCCACCAAGAGTGCCAAGTGTTTTGTGGTATTTACCTAGCAACAATACGTTGCTACAAAATGAAGCCTCATTGATGAATAAAGTCACCCTTGGCACACTAGAATGTTGACAATTTGGTCGACTTTATCCACCCTCGGCACTGAATGAGTTAAAGTACTCTTGTATGAGTGGAACCATGATGTAGACCACCATAAACAGCCCTCCCTCCTCCTGTCTCCCCCATCCTGTTTCCCTCCTCCCGTCTCCCCCAGCTGCAGTGCTGTGGCGTGCAGAACTACACCAACTGGACCAACACCCCCTGGTTCTCCAGCCACAACACCTCGGTACCCACCTCCTGCTGCAAGGAAGGGAACAACACTGGATGCACTGGCAGACTGGACCAGCCGGACCTGCTCAACATCCAGGTAGAATGACACAATACCTGTTACGTTCTGGTGCTGTTAGGCCTGGGGAGTTACACACACGTGCACACACACACACACTGTTGTATTGTATATATGTTGTCACTGTACATACATTCAAGACCCTCAAAGAGAGATGCACTGTGGCAGGGGAAAACTCCCTTCATTGTTTGTTTCCTCTCTCTCTTTCCCTCCTTCTCTTTGCCCCCCCCCCCCCCCCCCCCCCCCCACCCCCCCCTAAAGGGTTGCGAGGCCAAGCTGGAGCAGCTTCTTCAGGATGCAATGAGCTATGCTATGCTGGTCATCCTGGGTTTCGCTATCATAAAGGTAATATTACTGTGTACCTGACTATACCTGTTACCCAGTGGAGGCTGGTGGAGGTAGAAATCAGAGGACGGGCTCTTTGTAATTCATTGGATGAAATGCAGCCTCCACTGCTGTTACTGCATCTGCCTGTCTGCTGGGTTCACTCTCTGCTCTGAGTCTGCTGACATGTTGAGTTAAAATGATGATGAACTTTAGTTGTTTAATACTTGAGCTTTCATACAATCACGCTGCAGCTCAAAGGGCACATTTTGAGGGTTGTTTATGATAGAGACAGAGAAAACATAAATGAGAAAATACAGGTCTAAACTGACTTGAGTGTGTGTGTCTGTTTCAGTTCTTCGGGATGCTGAGTGTGTGTGTGATCACCTGTAAGTCGGGCAAGAGGTCAGGCTATCAGCCCCTATACGCCTGAATCTGACCCTGTAGAGGAAGGACCCCTCAGCTCCTGACCCTCTCTCCTACACACACACACACACACACACACACATGAACCTGACCCTGTAGAGGAAGGATCCCTCAGCTCCTGACCCTCTCTCCTACACACACACACACACACACGAACCTGACCCTGTAGAGGAAGGACCCCTCACAGGCCTGCCTCACAGCTCCTGACCCCCTCTCCTACACACACCCACACACACATGCACAGATACACACACACACATATACTGTACAGTGTACAAACACACACGCACAGATACACACACACGCACAGATGCGCACACACACACACACCCTCACACACCCACCCTCACCCTTCTCTAGCACAGAGAGGTCACCCATCACAGAGAGACTATAGCTGTACTTATTTAAGCCTACCTTCTGGAACAGCGTGATGCAGTTGTCTCTTCAGCTTCCCTCTGCAGCCGTCCGTCAGCCCGGTAGACTGCTGGCTGAGCCTGATGCTCCTCATGCAGCGGACAACATGACCAGACGCCATTTTTTATGATAGAGTTGAAATAGAGATGCCGCTCGGAAAATGATTTTAAACTATTTGAAGTTGGTTCAAGATGAACAGTTTTGTAATTAACTACTGTACATGATGATGTATGACAAGGATTTGCACAGTGATGTCATAAGTACATGGGAGGGGGGGGGGAACGACTCCGTAAGAGGATAGGAATGTTGTGTAGATGCATGCTGATTCAGATAGGCACTGTAGTAACACTGTAAGACTCAGTAAAGTGTATGCATTGTTTTAAGACTGTTATGTAGGATATGTTATATAAAAATGACTTTAAAGACCATTTGGACATTGATTGATTGGTTCATTCATTCATTCATTCATGTTATTGACTTGTCTGAGTCCCTGGGGTTTGCCTGGGGAGGGGGATTTGATCACTGGTATACATAGTTGGACTTGATTGAGTATATTTCTGTAGTTTTATCTTGAATGTATTCAAGAGATAACTACTGTATCCAAAATCATTTATAATACATAGTGGTGACAGGTTTGCTATAAAACACATTTCACACAAGTTGTATATACTATATACCTACTGTATTTACTATATATCTACTGTATATAATCACCTATACATGTACCAACATACTTCATGTTTTGGTTTGGCATCATGACTCCAAGAACGAGAAGGCGTTGAGCATTGAGGCTACAGTATCTCTGGCTAGTGTCACGTCTGATGAAGAGACTGTGACTGTACAAGCTGTTATGAGTGTTTAATGACCAGACTCCCTCCAGGCATGTTACTGTACAGCAGGGGTTCCTAAACGACCCCAAATTGACATGAATCATTTCCTGTGGCCCCAACAACTTTATTGCGGGCTATGGCAACACATAATAATGACATCCAAGTGTATTGTAATTGTCTAAAAGATCTAATTGGTTGGATTTGAACCCCAAAACACAGCAATATAAGCTACAGCTGCAATATTGCCTCCCCTGATTGATCTATATTGATCAAACTGTTTAAAGCACGAGATCTAGCCTCATTCAAGACTTCCAGTAGACCTGTTTATATGCAGGCTGTTAAGATTAAATGTTTGGTTTTATCAATAGAGACGATTTTTATATTAAGTTCTAACTGCCCTCCAAATGCGGTTGTACACCAACTCAGTCTGCTGCTCTATGCCAGTTGTTTGGACCAAGGCGTTTCATTGGCTGGACTGCGAGGCACCTGTAGCCACAGCGGAGTGCTGTTCTCGCTCCATGCATGTGTAGTACCACGAATAACCAGCAGGGGACGCTGAGGTCTCAACGATGAGTCTGTGGCTTTACAGCGTCTCTCCAGTACGGATATAATATTCACCGCACATCCTCCCTGTCCCCGTTTGAGTTGACATTTAGACACAACTGTCCTTTTCAGAGAAGAAACGTTGAATGCTGACAGCGGAACAACCTCTGTCATCTCTCTGTCCCACTGCTGTGGCTCAGTTTGTGCCTGCACTGCAACATGTGTTAACCCTTCATACTCCACAATACTTTTAAATAAAATCATTTTCTGTAAGAAATGTCAGTTTTTCGGAGGTGGGGCTTGGTTAGTTTGCTGACTTTACAATGCAGTGAATGCACGCTCTGTATATACCTTATATTAAAGAGATGCTACAGTCTTTACTTCACATTTTGGCTTAAGTGTTGACTGTACGGTTCAGGATATAATATTAATCGATTTCGTATGAGATTCTTAGTTTAAAGCCGACAAACTTTTGTAAAAAAAAAAAAAAGCTTTTACTCATGGAAGTGGGGAGGTGTGCCCCTCTGTCCAATCAGGTCATTTCTTGACTTTTCTTTTTTTTAAATATATTTCGGGGACCCGTTTTGGGCTCGTGAGCGCTCATTTTAGATCTAATGGCTGAAAACATACAAACCCTAACCCTTTAATTGCCCGTGTACAGTGCACATCTCCCCCTCAGACGTCTATCTAGTGTCCACGCCTTGTTTGCACTCCTCCTCTCTTCCCAGCGGGTCATCCCTCTCTTTCCAGAGAACGTTCACAAAGAGCTGAGTCAGGGACGGAGGCGTCGTGATGGAGAAATATCAGCCTTAGCTTCTAATTTATTTATTTATTTCCGCGGCCTCCTGCGCAGAGTGTCCGTCCGTGCGTCCGTCCGAGCAAGGACAGAGCCGGCAGTAACCCGACCCCACAGGATGTTGACGCTCGCCCGCCCGCTCAGGGCATCGCAGCGCGCTGTGGGAGGGCAGCCAAACATACTGTCTCTCTCTCTATCTTGTCTCTCCTATCTTCTCTAGCTCTCTCTCTATCTTCTCACTCCTATCTTCTCTAGCTCTCTCTCTCTCTCCATCTCTCCCCCCCCTCTCTCTCTCCCCCCCTCTCTCCGTCTCTCCATCTCTCTCTCTCCGTCTCCCCCCCCCCTCTCTCTCTCCCTCCCAGTCTCTGCCAAAGCACGGGCTCTTTGTTATATTAGCCCTCTGAATTACACATGTGATGTTCCTGTATTTTTGGAGTGCGGCCAAAATTGCAAAAAACTTCATCACAAAGCCAGTGTCTTAACGGCGGTATAGTGGATTATGGAAGATATCAATTTCTGTCTCTGAATAAGTTCCCTTTAACACAAAAACAGGGAGAGTCACAGCAGGCTTTTCGGCGAGTCTTTGGCTTAGGATAATTACAGTATTGTTTCACAACTTCGCCACGTCGGTCAGAGCATGGAGTGACTAGTCTCAGTGATCTGTCGGACTGACCTCGTTGCTTTGTTGCTTTGTAATGAATCTGTTTGTTATTCTGCCTCATCCCTCTCCTTAATCCTCCCACTCTGTCCTTTTGGCAGGCTTGATAAAGCTCATAAATTATACCTCAGTGGTCAAACAGATAATAATGACCAACCTCCCCTCCATGGGAGGCTGGTGGAGGTGGAAATCTGAGGACGGGTTTATTAACAAGCCAAATCTTGTTTCAATGTTGTAAGGTTTATACAGAGTATAAAGCTGTACATGTAGGAAACAGGGGAGGCTGGTGGAGGTAGAAATCGGAGGACGGCTTGTTGTAATGCATGGAATGGAATGAGGAATAAGGAAAGGTATCAAACGTTCCTCATTCCATTCCATGCATTACAACGAGCTCGTCCTCCCATTTCTATCTCCACCAGCCTCCCCTGTCCCCTCTCACACACTGCATCCTCTGTCTCCTTGTCTCCTTTCCTCCTCTCCTTCTCTCCTTCTCTTCATCAGTGTTGATGTAAAAAAAAAAGCTGGAGAGAGCAATTCCAGTATCTATGTTAGTCATTCATCATATAGCATAGCTTCCATCTGTCCCTACATCTTCAGATCAGTGCAGAGGTGAAGAAGAGGAGACAAGGAAAGGAAGGAAGGAAGGAAGCCACATTAGATGATTAGGACACTCTCTGGGCGAACGGGATCAGGTGCGGCTGACAACCCCTAATCCCAGTGTCTCTCTACTGCCTCTGGAAATAGCCAGCGGGCGCTCCATTTGTCTAATGCTATCTATTTTAATTAGAGGAGACACACACACACACACACACACACACACACACACACACACACACAGAGTGAGAGAGGGAGAGAGAGAAAGAGAGAGACAGACAGACAGATAGAGGGGGAGAGGAAGACACAGAGAGAGAGAGGGGGAGAGGGACACAGAGAGAGGAAGGGGGAGAGGGAGACAGAGAAGGAGAGAGAGAGAGAGAGACAGAAACAGAGAGAGGGAGAGAAAGACAGACAGAAACAGAGAGAGAGGGGGAGAGAGAGAGAGAGAGAGAGAGAGAGAGAGAGACAGACAGACAGAGGTCACTGGTACACCCACACCACACTCAGGCTCTGCGGGTGTGTAGTCTTCACCATAATAAGGCTGTTTTGATTGTCTTGGTATTACTAACTTCATTTACCAAACCCAAGTGCTATAATGAACTAGAGGGAATGTTCAAGAACCTGCAGATATATTTTGTATCTCTGTGTGTTACCAGCATGCATTGTGTGTGTTGATGTTAAGGAGTTGCATGTGTTGATGTACATGTCAAGGAGTTGCATGTTCATGATGCATGGCCATTTTGGATGTGCTTCCTCTCTGCTTGTGTCTCCTCCATGTTTCCAACCCTGTGGGCCAACATCACACCACAGTGCAACATTAATTGGACATCATTAAGAGGAAGATCCTGCCTAGAGGAGAGAGATGGAGAGAGAGAGAGAGAGAGAGAGAGAGAGAGGGAGAGAGAGAGAGAGAGAGAGAGAACAGACGGAAGGACGGACGGACGGATGGATGGAGGGACAGAAAGAGAGAGAGAGAGAGAGGATGCTGGCTACTCTCCTCTCCATCTGTGTAAATTACAGAGAGAGAGAGAGAGAGAGAGAGAGAGAGACAGACAGACAGACAGACATGAAAAACTTGAGTTTCATGTTGAAAGAACTCTAGACCGCCCACTCAACTCCTCATGGTAGCTGTACAGGCAGGCTGAGTTAGTAGTAAGTTCATTAAATCTATGATCTGATAATAATAATAAGACGCCCCAGCCCTCACCCCCGTTAGCCCCCCCCCCCCAGCCTGTTCTCACCTCCATCATAGCTAATCCAGTTTCAGGAGCTCCTCCTCACCCAGCAGATAATCTGGCCTCCGAGGGTCTGCTCAGGAGAGAGGCATCTGTTGAAGGGGTTCAGCTGCTGGGCTGAACTCTGGGACCTGCCCATGCCTTCCTGTGTGTGTGTGTGTGTGTGTGTGTGTGTGTGTGTGTGTGTGTGTGTGTGTGTGTGTGTGTGTGTGTGTGTGTGTGTGGTGTGTGTGTGCGGCCCTTGTCTTCCTGTGTGTGTGTGTGTGTGTGTGTGTGTGTGTGTGTGTGTGTGTGTGTGTGTTAGGAGGTCACCTTTTCTCTTCGGCCTACACCCCCCAGAGCTGCAGTTTCTGGATGACAGCCCTACACTCTTAGAAAAAAGGGTTCTAAAAGGGTTCTCCATTTATCCCCATAGAGGAACCCTTTGTAGAACCCTTTTGAGTTCCATTTAGAACGTTTTGTGAAAAGGGTTCTACGTGGAACCTAAAAGGGTTCTACAATGGGTAGATGACTGTGTCACAGTAGCCAATGTGCGATGGGTGAAATGTGAGAGCAGCCATTCATGTTTGATTCATTCAATTAATTAAAACTTTATTCATGAAGTCTAGAGAGAGCATGCCACTATGGTCCTAAGAAGTACGATGTTTGGGGACTAACTCGTCTTAAGAAGTTAGAAATGTCCACCATGTCGAGATGTTTTGGGGACAATGTTTGTCGTCTCAGAAAGCGTTCAGGGTTATTGTTAGAAGCTGCTGTGATGTGGTTGTGGTTTTGTGGAATTGAGTTTGTGGAGTTTTGTCACACACTGTCTTCTGGCTACAAGAGTGGTCTTCAGTACTCTCCTGGATCTTCATTTAAGTACCGTTAAACATCTAACCTGCTCTCTGCACTGCAAGGCAGACACACACCGTCATCGTTTATTGTCACATGGACTAAGGCCTAAACCAATCCACGACTCTCTTGTCGTGTAGGTGAACATTCTAATCTACTTGACGGGGCACCGGGGGATTCTCCAGTGAGATAATACTCCCGCAGGTGTCTAGATAACGACGTGATTGACGGCTGCGAACGTGACGTCAGCTCGGGGGCCGCCGTGGAGTTGGATCTGAGCAGAGGTGCTCGCAGGCTACAGTCCGTGAAGTAGCCCACGGAAAGAAAGAGAGAGAGAGGAAGAAAGAGAGAGAAAGAGAGCGCAGGGGAGAGAACACTCAATCACTAATGGTGCAACGCTCGCCAGTCTGGGCTTTCTGCCTCTACACTGTGGAACAGATCGGAAAGAGTGATATTATTTCTCTGAATAAATGCTTTACGCAACCGGCGGTAGACTACAGTAACCACAATCTCTCGCACGGATCGCTCCCGGTATCGGTATCAGTAACGCTGCTGTCTGATGATTCCGTTTCAAAAAAAGATATAAAGACATGATGATGTTCTACTTTCTTTTGGACAGTCGAATTCAGCTTTAGGATAACACACATCGTGTTTCCATCAGCCACGGCAGGCTGCCTTGTTCGCCGCGGCATATGCTATGGAGGGTGAGTGTTATGATAGCTTTGCCTGCATGTTGTGTCTTTGTAGTTTTTCTCAATGGATGGGCCGTGTGATGTAAAGATAACGATACGCTTGCTTTAGAACTCACCCGTAGGCTGCTTTATCGCTACTCGGGAGCTTTCCTCGCGACTACGGGACGTTTGGAAAATGTAGAAATGCCACTTATCGCACCTTTATCTTTCCGTTCACACCGGGGGTTTCAGTGTTCCCGTACCGATACGGGCGTTATGTACCGAGCACAAAGAAGGCAGATGCAGCAGCCGGGTGCATTGTACAGTAGGACCGGGAGAGGCTACATGTTAAATATAGACCACCTATTTAATTACAGTCTTGTAAGAATATAATACAACATACAAAATCAGCACAGTAATATTTTCTCCTATATATTTCCTCCTCCTTTCGTCCTTATTTGCAGAAACTGTTTCCTTTTCACAAGCACTTATTTCTAAGCAGGATTGATCCACAGGCGGTGTTAAAGAGAGAGTATATAGTATATTACCGTGATAAACTACGGGTCGAGAAACAACGTGTTCTTCTATTGCATAACGTTAAGCATACGGAATAAACGACGGAGCGGATAGCACACTCAGCCGCCATATGCAGCAGGTTATGTATTATTTATAAAGTTAGCCGACTGTGATCTCCTATTGTGCTCGAGTGTCAACACGCTCTCGTCTTCTCTTGTTCTTACTTTGCCACTCAGACAAGAAGTGTGATCTCTACTGGCGCACGAACTCATCGGTTGAATTATCCAACCGTACGCTGTCAATGTTTATTTACTTGGCACATTTGTACCTTTGTAATTACCACCTCATATCTAACCTCGTCTTGTTGCTCTTGAATCCTCTGTAGAGTGTTTCTGTCACACGTTTGTCCCGTGCTTGCAAACATAACCGTCAATTTACACGTGTGAGTAGTGACAACAGGTAGCCATGCTCGTGTCAAAAGTAGGCTGTAATGTATGTCTGTTTTTAAGATACCTAACCCAGTCTTTTTTACCCTTCTTGTGTGCCAAAGAAACATGTCCATCCTATGAAAACGTCATGGACAATAAAGTTGTCTTAATCCTAATCTTAATCTTATTGTGAAGAGGCACATAACACCCTCTGTCTATCACTGCGTACTGTCTGTGTACAGTATATCTGTATCTGTGTAACTGTGTTTAATACCTTCTGTCCCAGCAGGTGTGTGTGTGTGTGATGCTGGCCAATAGCTGTGTCCAGAGCCCGGCGGCGGCGGCAGCGGCAGCAGGCCCCCCCCCCTCCTCCTCCTCCTACTCCTCCTCCTCCTCCTCCTCCTGTTCCTCCTCCTCCAGCCACAGAAGGCAGCAGGAGGCCGCTAGATTACCGAGGGATTACACACACACTCATTAACTCAATGCCACACATGCAGGATTGACCCCGAGCTCCAGTCATTGAGCAGCCAGGCTCAGGAACACCTGAATGGGCTGGAGGAGGACTAGTGTGAGCAGGAGAAGCTAGGAGCTCTGGGAATGTTACTCAGTCTAACTCAGTGACACACAACCGGGATTTATTTGAGGCCAGGAGAAGACTTGAACTGATGAATTGGAGACTGACTGACTGGCTGACTGATTGGCTGGCTGGCTGGCTGGCTGGCTGACTGGTTGGCTAGTTGGTAGGCTGTTTTTCTTGTTCATCATGGGGGTTTTGTGAAGAAAGTGCAAGACAAACTTATTGGGCATTACAACCAAAACAAGTAGACTGGCTGATTGATTGATTGATTGACAGATATGGAGGAGGAGCCAGATCCACTATAAAAGTCCTGTTGAATCTTAACTATTTCTTCCCTTAGCCTGTCGTGAGCTGTGATTGGTCCTGGAGGATCGGAGTGTGTGTGTGTCTGACCTTCCATCCCATGATGCATCTGTGTGTGGCAGACACAGGCCATGGGGTGTTGCTATGGAAACACTTGCCCTGTACAGGGGTGAAGAGTTCTGGCTTGTCTCAGATCACATCAGCTGCTGCTCTGATGCTATTTAACACTGATACCAAAGGTGGATGGAGGAGGATAGGCTTCTGCTGTGTTGTTTAGACCCATCTCCATCAGGACACACACACACACTTGAAGATCTGTTGAGCTAGTTTCAAGGATCTAAATAACTCCCATGCTTATTGATTCAGACTTGAATGTTGTTTTGACAGTACATCAACACATTTGTGTTCATATGTTAATGAAGGAAATCACAGTATTAGAGATGTGATTTATTTGTTTACATGTTTGTTTGTTTTCAGTCCCTTTATTTGCTTTATTACCAAATCATGTACGACCCATTCTGACGTCTCCTTCCGCCTCCGCCTGAGTCTTGAGTTATGGCTAAACCAGACTCCGCCCCCCTGTTCCTCCATGGCTTCGAGCTGGGGGGCCATTTCACCGACCCCCGCCCGCTGGGCAGCGGCGCCACCGGCCTGGTCCTGTCCGCCCTGGACCAGCGCACAGGCCGGCGGGTCGCCGTGAAGAAGCTGTCGATGCGCGACACGGTCTCTGTGAAGCACGCCCTGCGGGAGGTCAAGATCACGCGGCGCCTGCAGCATGAGAACGTGGTCCGCGTCACGGAGGTGTTGGGCCCCTACGGACGCCCGCTGCCCCGCGACCCGGCCCAGCTCAGCGCCCTCTACATCGTACAGGAGTGCATGGAGACAAACCTGGCTCACCTACTGGAGCAGGGGGCGCTGCCCACAGGACACGCCACCCTACTCTTCTACCAGCTCCTCAGGGGACTCAAGTTCATCCACTCGGCCAACGTCCTCCACCGGGACCTCAAGCCCGCCAACGTCTTCCTCAACACGGACCAGCTGCTGCTGAAGATCGGGGATTTCGGCCTGGCGCGCATCGTCGACCCTCACTACTCCCATAAGGTGAGAAGAACAGGGTGTCAGGGTGTCAAACCTGTCTGGTACATAACTAGTACGTACATATGCATAGGCTGTTATTAATATTCATGAATATGAATTAGCATAATACACTATATCCATATTCATACACATATGCAGATTAATACATATTCATGTACATTCTGTATACATAGCTGTCAAATAGCCTACTTTCAAATGCTTGATGTAGTTTGTCTTGTACAAGGGAACCAATGGGATAATGCAAACTTTAAAGCAGCAGGGTATTTGTTGGAAATCTGCCACATCTGGCCACCGCAGCGAAATTCAATTTGAAGTTCCAAACGACAACATCTTCCGTAATAATACTATAACCCCCGAAATGGACTTACAGTGTCGGACATTAGCTTTTGTGTTTCTGCATGTGTGCATGATTCAAGAGGCAGCCACCAGAGACAGAAAGGCAAAATCGGAGAGTCCCCTCCCCTAGAACACCCTTGGCCCCTCCCCTAGAACACCCCTGGCCCCTCCCCTAGAACACCCCTGGCCCCTCCCCTAGAACACCCCTGACCAGTACCCACATGTTTATATGCAAACAAAGTGTCGGGGTAGGACACTCCATTTTAGAAAACGCAAAAAACAGTATTCATAAATGAAATATTTGTTTCAAGAGATGATTTAAGTCATTCCCTGATTGCTACTGATTAAACATAGTCTTTACAACCATCAGGAGGCTTTAAGAAAGCTTGAATGTTACATACTGGACCTTTAAGATAAAAATGAAGCACACTTCAAAGATGTTCAAGTATTTCACGTACTGTATGTATTTGACTCAGGTCTGCCTCATACAAGTGTTTGTATATCAGGTGAGGTCTGGACAAGGGGGAGATGTGAGAGATAACAAAGAGATACTGTTGAAGAGAGATAGCACAGCGGACCGGTCTCAGACTACAACAGTCTTCACTGACAGGGAGGTAGAGATGCTATCATATTCACATAGAAGAATTCCTCCTGGGAGTGTCTTCTAAAGCAAAGCTTTTAAAGTCTTTCATACTTGTGGGGTTTGTGTGTGAGTTACAGTCCTAAAATTTAGCTAAAGCCAACCTTAAGGGGTGAGTGAAGTTTTTTATATCTGTGTAGTAAAGCGTTAATTACTCTTGGAACAACATTGTATAAAGTTTCATCACAGAGTTTTCACTACAATTTTCCACCATATCCAATGATACGTGTGTGTGTGTGTGTGTGTGTGTGTCTCTCAGTGTTTGCGCATGCTTGTGTGTCACTCTCTGTGTGTGTGAGCGTGCACGTGTGTCACTCTCTGTCTGTGCGAGCGTGCACGTGTGTTTCTGTATAGGGCACGCATTCACATACAGTATCATTATCCGCTGACACTGAGTTTGCTGCCCTCTGCGACCTCTCCTGAGATTCTCTCCTTTGCATAAATGGAAACCACCATGTCGTTGTTATCCGTCTACCGTACCATAATAAAGCCCTGCTTTCATAACCTCGTCTGGATTATGCCCTATTAAGTTACACAGTAATCAAATTGAACGATTACCCCGTCTGTTCTGGATTGCGGGTTCTGATGGATTAATGTGACAATTTACTGGTCCATTGTGCTGTTTTATTATGGCGCTGGATCCCAGTGTGTAACACTAGCAGGCCGGGCGAGGCCCCAGTGAAAGGGGAGCTTTGTCAGATCCGGGCCCAGGCCCAGAGCCCCGAGCATGGGGCAGCAGGGTGCAGAGGCAGGGGGTGGGGGTGGAGGTGGAGGTGGAGGAGAGAGAGAGAGAGGGAGGAGGGGGGGGATCAGGCTGTGAGGAGGACAGGAATAACAGACCCTGGCAGGACTGGAACAAGGAGAACAATGAGGCCGGGCGATGCTGTGCTCTCTCTGGCTGGCAGAGTCAAACAAAGCGCTTGTATACCCTTGACTCTGGACTTATTAACTGGATTTATTGTTGCAAAGCTGGCCTGAGACAGGGGAGCAACAGAGACTGATGTGTGTGTGTGCGTGTGTGTGTGTGTGTTCACCTTTGTGTGTGTGTGTGTGTGTGTGTGTGTGTGTGTGTGTGTGTGTGTGTGCGTGCGTGCGTGTCTCTGCCTCTGTGTGTGTGCATGTGTGCGTGTGTGCGTGTCTCTGGCTCTGTGTGTGTGTGTGTGTGTGTGTGTGTGTGCATGTGTGCGTGTGTGCGTGTCTCTGGCTCTGTGTGTGTGTGTGTGTGTGTGTGTGTGTGTGTGTGTGTGTGCATCTGTCTTTGTGTACATGCGTATGCGTGCATGTGTGTGCGCGGCATGTGACAGCTGATTTGAATCCCAACCCCATGTCTACCACATCAGGTTGTAAACCAGGTTATATGCCTGGAGGAGAGGGAAGGCAGAGAGAGGAGTGACTCAGAGGTAGATCCTTCTGAGGAGAACCTGCTTGTCTGGTGCTCCCCCTGGTCACCCCCTGTCTCCTCCTGTCCAACTGACTGAAAGTCTATTCACACGCAGCTACAGTACTCCGCAGTGTGTAGTGTGTACCTGTCTCACTGGGTGGAAGATAATATGTGTGTGTGTGTGTGTGTGTGTGTGTGTGTGTGTACCCCTCTCCTTGGGAGTGGAACAGAGTTAGTAGTGAGTGTGTAGTCTGTGTGTACCTCTCTCTCTAGTCTGTGTAGTCTGTAACCCTGTACAACCTATTGTGTGTGTGTGTGTGTGTGTGTGTGTGCATATTTGCGTTTGTGTGTTTCGTGTGCATGTGTGCATGAGTGCATGAGTGCCTTCGTGCGTGTGTGTTTTGTGTGTACCCCTCTCTCTGGGGGTGGAACAGAACGTTCCGTCCTGAACTCCTCTGACAGGCTCATGTTGATTCTCTTCATAGAGGAGACAGATACCGACTCTGGGGAGAAGTTGCCCCGAGGCACAGTTCTGGGATCAGCTTACCCTCCCCAAACACTAACCTTAACCATCAGATGGAAGAAGTATAACTGACCCCAGATCAGCGGTTAGGGGCAGCTTTACCTTGCTCTGAGACACAGAGGCAGGGGCTTTGCTGCAGTTCTCTCAGGAACACCTGAATATCTCTATGACTGCAGAGCTTTGACTGCCTGCCTGACAGATCAATGCCCACCACTGCTGGTAGCACAGCAGGCCTTGGTTGGCAAACTGTGAGGAGGTAGGAGACGAGGAGATAGGAGGCGAATAAGTAGGAGTCTAGGAGGTAGGAGTCTAGGAGGCAGGAAGTAGAAGGTAGGAGTCTAGGATATAGGAATCTAGGAGGTAGGAGTCTAGGAGGTTAGAGGTAGCTCGATAGCGTCATCAAGCATGTTTATTCGATTTGATTCGATGACAAGACTTCAGGAGCTCCACTGTTTATGACAACATGGTGACAGGTGACACTCCCACCATTGCTGCCCTGATGGCTGAAGCTGAGATGTGAGTTGAGTTGTGGCTGGTTTAATAATAGGCCTATCAGCACCTGGCGTATGGCTGTCAGTGTTCATTAGCATCACGTCTGCTTTCATTATCTTTCCTAATGATCTCAACAGGAGGTCTGTGTGATTCTCGTGACAGTTGGTGATATTGTGACAGATGCTATAATTAGAACACTACCAAACACCGTCCTACACCATTTTCTGTCATAACAGCACTCTGAGTAGGTAGGAGGATGTTGTGGTGATACTCACTTCACTTACGGCCCAAAAGGTATAATGCATTATTAAAGGAGCAGGGCATAAGTTTGTTAGAAATCTGCCACCTCTGCGAAATTCAGTTCCAAACAACAACATCCTCCCTAATAATAATAAGGCAGATGAATACATATTCATGTACATTATGTATACATAGCTGTCAAATAGCCTACTTTCTAAATGTTCGAGCTGAGCTTGATTTAGTTTGCCTTGTACAAGGGAACCAATGGGATAGTCCCAAAAGTGAACATTTTAAAGGTGTAGGGTGTAAGTTTGTTGGAAATCTGCGACATCTGGCCACTGCAGCGAAATTCAGTTTGAAGTTCCAAACAACAACATCCTCTCCAATAATAACAACTCCCCGAAATGGACTTGAAGTGTCGGACATTAGCTCCTTCTGCATGCATGCATGCATGCATACATGCATGCATGAATCGAAGAGGCAGCCACCAGAGACAGAAAGATGAAAATGTATGAGTCCCCTCCCCTAGAACACCCCTGGCCCCTCCCCTAGAACATCCCTGGCCCCTCCCCTAGAACACCCCTGGCAGTAACAACATGTTTGTATGCAAACAGAGTGTCGGGTAGGATACTTTTTAGCACATTTTAGAAAGTGCTTTTTCTGGACCAAAACAGAGTCCGTAAATGAAATATTTCTTTCAAGGGATCTCATCCCCTGATTGCTACCGATTAAACATAGTCATTACAACCATTAGGAAGCTTTTAGAAAGCTTGAATGTTACATACTGGACCTGTAATAAGCAGGTATGAGCCTATGTAATGCCTTGCATAGACCCATGAGTCATGACTCTAACCCAGTGTTGAGTGTCTTCTCAGAGGAGGAGCAGCTGTTCCCGTGGTGACAGCACAACTATCTAAACCTCCTGACTGTGGTTGAGTTCCAGGTCGCGCTGCACGGCGTCTGGATATGTCTTTAACTCATTTAGTGACGCGGGTGAATAAAGTCGCCCGAATTGTCAACATTCTAGAGTGCCGAGGGTGACTCTATTAATCAAAAACGCATAAATCATGATGCTTCATTTTCTAGCCATTCACAGTATTGTTGCTAGGTAAATACCACACAAAACACTTGGCACTCTAGGTGGTGAGTGTTCAGGAACTCTTTGGCAGTTGGTGAGATAACATGTCAGACACCTCACCTGTATGATATATACGTCTGCTGTGCTGCACTGTAGACGACATGGCAGGCAACCATTGGTTACTTTGTGCAGCGCGACGGGCTTGCAGGTGGTCTGGAACATGGCCACGACCCGTGTCTGTCCACCTGTTGCTGCTGTGGCGTGGCTGAGGCTGAGACGACCCCGTCAAACCCTACTAATAATTCATCACCTGCAGCCAGGGAGGGAGGGAGGTGACAAAGGAGAGCAGGATGGAGGGAGGGAGGGAGGGAGGTGACAAAGGAGAGAAGGATGGATGGAGGGAGGAGGGAGGTGACAAAGGAGAGAAGGATGGAGGAAGGAAGGGAGGGAGTGAGAGGACAGGGTGAAATGAAGGAGAGTTGGTAGGGAGGGAGGGAGGGAAAGAGGAATGGAGAGAGGGCGGGAGAGAGGAATGGTGGGAGGGAGGGAGAGAGGAATGGAGGGAGGGAGGGGTGGCCCAAGGCTGTCTCAGCTGCTTCTCATCAAACATTGAAGAGTGCTCTGTCATCCGTTGGTAAAGAGAGGAGGGAGGGAGGGAGGGAGGGACTGGGAGAGAGAGAGGGGGAGGTGGGGGTGCTCTGTCATCTGTTGGTAAATAGAGGAGAGAGGGGGAGGGAGGGAGGGGTAGGGAGAGGGCGGGGGTGGGTGGGGTGGGGGAGGGAGTAGAGTTGACGTTTGTCGCAGTCCAAAGTAGCAGTGTCTGGGACCTGCGATGACCTGTGTGTGTGTGTGTGCGCGCACTCACTTGTCTGTGTGCGTGTGTGTGTGTTTGTGTGTGTGCGCGTGTGCACTCACATGTGTGTGTGCGCGCATGTATGCGTGTGTGTGGGTGTGTTAATGAACAAACTTCTATGAGGATGAGTGAAGTCAGCTCTAGTCAGAGAACTGTTCTAATGAGAACCATCGTTAGGCAGAAATACTTTAAAGGACCACATCAAAGAGAGAAGGTGCAGTAATTGGATAACAAGGAGACAGTTTCTCTGACCTTCTACCCCATGTATACAGAGACATTACACTGTATAAAGACATCTTTTAAACCACTGTGGCTCACACCAACCACGATACTGTCTCTGATATTACTGTAAGTTTATGGCACATAATCGTAAGAACATTTATTATTATGATGTCTGTAGTTTAGGGTCTCGCCCTTCTTCCCAAAACATCTGAGGATGTCTAGAGAAAACAAGCAGGAGCATCAGGGAGTCTGGTGGAGGTGTAAAGTGGAGGACAGGCTCAATGTAATGCATGGAACGGAAGTCCTCTGATTTCTACCTCCACCAGCCTCCCCTGAGGAGAATACAACAAAAAACACTTAGAACACTATTATCACCACAGAACTGTTTCGACACAAGATTGTGTATTGTCTCTGTGATGATCACACTGTTTGTTCTTGTCAGTGTTCATGTCCTTGTCATAATCCTCATCCTTGCGTCTCCTGCCAGGACCGTTGGCTCTCTCTGAATGAGGACGGCTCATCAGATCAGACTCACTGCTGTTAAAACAAACACGCTGTTCCTCTTACCCTGTTGTGTTGTTGTCTCCACAGGGCTACATGATTCATATCAACATATTAAAGGGGCAATCAGTAATTTGGGACATGCATTTTGGGAGTTTTAAAGGAATGATATGTAGCCATTAATTCTTGAAGAATATAACCTAAAAGCCTACATGAGCTTAGTTCAACCCCATCAGAACCCAAAATAGAAGCTTGTTTTATTCCATTGTCTGTAAACAATGCAATTGTAAACAAACACTGTGTAGCTTCCTAACATGGTTAAAACTATAACCTTGATCTCATGGAGAGTCAGTCCTTGCATCCATAGCTCTGTCTATGAAATTGAGAGAAATTTCTCCAGCTCCACCCCTCAGCTGTTTACCAAAAAAAGTGGTTGATTGAATTACAGATCTCACCTTTAAGAATGCAAGAAGATAAGGTTTATTTGTGTAACATAATCATCTGATGAGTCTAATTGTGTGGTTACCTGTCTCTGTGTCCGTCAGGGCTACCTGTCGGAGGGCTTGGTGACTAAATGGTACCGCTCCCCTCGTCTGCTGCTCTCCCCCAACAACTACACCAAGGCCATCGACATGTGGGCCGCAGGCTGTATCCTAGCCGAGATGCTATCCGGACGCATGCTGTTCGCAGGTAACAGTTAGCTTTGTTCCAGTGCTGTAAGCTAAGTCTTATGTCTGTTTTATATGGAGCTAGGCTAGCTAGTAGTCTGTCTAGATGGAGGGTATTGGAGGAGGGTAAGAGTTATCCTGGTTCTACTGCTGTGTGTCAGGGGAGGCTGGTGGAGGTAGAAATCGGAGACCGGGCTCATTGTAATGCATGGAACGGATTGAGAAATGATATGTGTGTGGAGGCAGAAATTGGAGAACACGTGTGTTTGATACCATTCCTTATTCCATTCCATGCGTTACAATGAGCCCGTCCTCTGATTTCTGCCTCCACCAGCCTCCCCTGTTGCATGTATGCAACTTAACCAAGGCTTGTGCTTAACTTCGTCATGTCATACCAATGGAGTTGGTGAAGAGACATACAGATGAGCTACTATGAGCTATGACTGCTGTTTAGATGGAGAGAGTCACAGCGTGTAGATGAGAAATGGCAATTCATTGATTAATGGTGAAGTTATGCTGAAGGAAATATAGTGCCTATGTTTCTGTTGTGTTACGAGGCAGTTGGTAGTCTGCTGTAGTCTAGTAAGAGTCTGTGGAGATGGGGAGTTATGTAGGTGGATAGGACATGAGAGAGAGAGAGATACATAATGGAGGATTAATGATGAGGTTCAACTGGGGTTAGTGGCCATCTGCTGCAGGGCTGTTAAGCATAAATACTTTATTGTCTGAAAGCTTTTAAGTATTTTCTGACAGGGATAGTGCATTGTAATGAGAGGAGAGCTTGGGAGGAAGAATTACCTTACAAGACCTTGAACAATGGTTACACAACAAATCTGGGAATTCCGACAAGAAAACAACAAAAAGCAAGTATTTATTTCGTAGATAGATTCTGGTGGTTTCTGCCCTGTGCTGAGAAATATAGTTCCCAAAACTACAAACGTTGTCAAGGGTACATGATACACACATCTACTGCGGTGTAGGAATATCATAACAGGTGATTTAACCGTGACATGATCGTTATTAAATCAAGGCTTTGGACACTTCTCAGCCAATCATTAATGCTTGCTTTCATCCACCCGTTGTATAAATGACAATAAACCTTGAAATTGAACCTGACAGTGTGACTGCTCCACTGTTGTGTGTAGAGAGACAACTGTTTGTGTTAGGAGACACTAGAGCCTAAGCTAGATTGCTTTCAACATAGACAGAGACAGACAGACAGATTCAGACTGTCTGTCTGTCTGTCTGTCTGTCTGTCTGTCTGTCTGTCTGTCTGTCTGTCTGTCTGTCTGTCTCTATCTATCTATCTATCTATCTATCTATCTATCTATCTATCTATCTATCTATCTATCTATCTATCTATCTATCTATCTATCTATCTGTCTGTCTGTCTGTCTGTCTGTCTGTCTGTCTGTCTGTCTCTGTCTATCTATCTGTCTGTCTGTCTCAGTCTCTTACTGTCTGTCTGTCTGTCTGTCTGTCTGTCTGTCTGTCTATCTCTATCAATCTGTCTGTCTGTCTCTGTCTATCTCTATCAATCTGTCTGTCTGTCTCTGTCTATCTATCTATGTATCTCTCTCTCTCTATCTATCTAGCTATCTTTTCTCTGACATGCACAACAATGCCAACATAAATATATTTTTTTTGCGAGGCCAGAGTGATCCACGGCCAGCCGGGGTGCGCTGACCTGAGCTCTGATCAGCTGTCTGCTGGTGAAACTGTCGTGATCATAGCGCCCCCTGCTGTCTACATTGAATTTGCCGAACTGCACGGAGAGCATAACACAAAACAAGAACAAAAGAAGCTTGCAGTGCCAGTTTCAGATATTGTTGATATTTTGTTTTTAGAATTATTATGATTAAACACAATTTCAGCCAGCTGGACCTCCACACAATAAAACACTCGAGTTGCCAAAGTCATTCTCAGGATTGGTTAACTCTCCTCGGGTTCTAATGAATTGGGCAGTTGGTTGTTCTGGTGCCGCTCGGGTAATTTAAAATGTTGATCGAGGACCTCTCTGTTGAAATATGTGATTGTGTTTTAAAATGTTGTATTTTTGTAATTGCTGTAAATAATGTGTATGCTCCCTCGTAAAAGAGACCATGGTCTTAATGGGACCCCCTGTTAAAATAACGGTTAAATAAAAAAATCTCCTGATTGGTGTTCTTTTCTGCTGATCGGTGTGTCCATGTGTAGGGGCCCATGAGCTGGAGCAGATGCAGCTGATCCTGGACACGGTGCCCGTGCTGAGGGAGGAGGACAGACAGGACCTCCTGCAGGTCATGCCCTCCTACGTTTCCCACGGATGGAGGGTCCGCCGCTCCTTCACACAGATGCTGCCTGAGGTGGACGCAGAGGGTGAGTGGGCGGGGGTGATGGGGATGGGTGTGTGTGTGTGTGTGTGTGTGTGTGTGTGTGTGTGTGTTTGTGCAAGAGGGAGGTGGATGGTAGGATGGAGGGCCCAGAGGTCCTTTAAACAGCTGCTGTCTGAGGTAGACGCAGAGGGTGAGTGGGCGGGGGGTGGTGAGGATGTGTGTGCGCGTGTGCGTGTGTTTGTGTGTGTGTGTGTGTGTTGGAGAGATGGAGGGTCCAGAGATCCTTTACACAGCTGCTGCCCGAGGTGGATGCTGAGGGTGTGTGAGAGTGTGTGTGTGTGTGTGTGTGTGTGTATGGAAACTGGCCAGCTACAAGAGGTACAGATGGGGCTTTTCAACCTCCCTGAAATGATTGTTATTTTCTGATGGGTTTTTGTATGACATGAATGTTTGAGGCATTTATTGTCCTGTATTCATAAATAACATAGAGCAAAGCAATCTCCTAATGTTGCATGGAGAGTTTTTATTATATTCATTCAGCTCATTCTTATTCTCTCTCTCTTTTACTCTCTCTCTCCCTCTCACCCCCCCTTCCCCCCCTCTCTCTCCCTGTCAGCCGTTGACTTTCTGGAGCGTATCCTGACCTTTCACCCCATGGACCGTCTGACAGCGGAGGCAGCCCTGTCCCAGCCCTTCCTCCAGCGGTACTCATGCCCCCAGGATGAGCCCCGGTCCCCCCAGCCCTTCCACATCGAGGATGAGCTGGATGACAGCCTGGTCACGGAGCACAGTCACACCTCCAGCACGACGGAGCACTGGGACAGGTCGGGGGGAAGGAGACGACTGACCTTGACAGAGACAGGCAGACTGACAGAGAGAGACACACACACAGGCACACATGCACACACACACACACACACATAGGCAGACACACACACACAGGCAGACACACACACAAACAGACACTCAGACAGACACAGACAGAGACACACACACACACACATACAAACTAAAAAGAAGAAACAGTTCATCACAAACAGAAAGAGACAGAATAAATAGACACAACACAATCTGGGACAGCTAACTGACTCACCACCCACTCCAAGACTAACAATAGAGACAAACCGTCCAATGTTCCCTGTTGAACCTCAGCATGTAATGATTTCAGATAACGTTGAATTGAATTACGGTCGTTGGGCAGAGTACAAGATAAAGACCGGTGATTGTAATCGCTGGCCTCCCGAGCACCAGGCTGAGTGTGTGTGTGTGTGTGTGTGTGTGTGTGTGTGTGTGTGTGTGCATGCGCCCACGTGTGTGTGTGCCTCTCATTGACCAATCCTCTCCTCTCCTGTGCCCAGGTACGACACCAGCCTGTCGTCAGACGTGTGTTGGCAGCAGCAGGGGAGTTGCCAGTGCATGCCAGGCGTGTCGGAGCTGGGGGGCGGAGACACCGAGGAGGAGGAGGTGCAGAGAGACCCCAGGGCGGGGTCTAACCCTCTCTTGGAGGAGGCGCAGGTCGACCCGCGGAAATACTCCCACAGCAGCTCCGCCGAGCGCTTCCTGGACCACTCCCACTCATCCCTGGACCGGGCCTGCGGGGGCGGGGGTGGCGGCGGGGGGGGAGGGAGCTATGCCGAGATGGACTGCGGCCGATCCTGTGACTACAAGGTGGGCTCGCCCTCGTACCTGGACAAGATCGCCTGGCGGGAGGGCAAGCCGCAGCACTACTCAGAGCCCAAGCTCATCCTGGACCTGTCCCACTGGAAGAGGAACAGCAGCCTGCCGGTCCCCCAGCCCATAGGGGGCAGCGTGGAGGACCTGCCCGACGGGGAGCCGGGGGATCTGTTCCAGGAGATCTCCCGCTGGGTCGAGAGTACCCAGTCCCGCCTCCGCTCCCCTAGCCCCGGCTTTGGCTCGCCTCAGGAACCCCTGTCCTTCTACCCGGGCTCCCCGCCGCTGCCCCTCTCCCCCACGGACCTCCCCACCCCCCTCTTCCCCTGCTGCTCCCCCGTGGTGAGGCCGTCCGCCGAGCTGGACGAGGAGCTGGACCGCCTCGGCACGCTGCACGCCTCCAACTCCCCTCCCTCGCTTCTCCCCTCCTCCCCCTCCTCTCCTCCTCCTCCGCCCATATCCCCTCCCCTCCCTTCATCCTCCTCCTGCTGTTTTCAAGCCATCCGTGAACCTTGCTCCCATCAGGCTCCTCCCCCCAGACAGGAAGAGGCGGGGCATTTTGACCTGGACATGTTCATCTCCCGGGCGCTGAAGCTGTGCGGCCAGCAGGGGGAGGAGCTAGGCGGGAGCCCGGAAGGTTCCAAACGGGGTACCTCCAACATTAACGGGGTACCAAGACTCCCAGAGCACCGCCCCCCCCCGCCTCAGACCCCCAACTCCTGATTGGAGCTGCCTGGTTACCAAGGCAACTGATAACACTGTTCATGTGTGGTATAGTTAGTAAGAGTTAACTCTAGTCTCTCTACACAGCTGTTGGTTGTTATCTAGGACACAAGGTCTGTATGTCTGGTACACAAGACGACCTGGTCACGTCTGGCCTACACACGTGGCCTCCCTCCCTCAGAGCAGCTGGTGGGAGACACAGACGCGAGGAGGAGGAGGAGGAGGAGGAGGAGGAGGGTAAAGTCCAGATTGAGACCCATTTGGTAAAGGCACCAGAAAGGAGCTTCTGAGTATATGAGTTTTGCTGCTGCATACCTTATCAATGAGAGCACTGTTGTGTTAGAGTTGTATGTTTTACAGTGGTACAGTAAAACAAAGGATACTGTATGTACTCACGCTAGGCCTGCGTTGCATGAATGGGATCTTACCAGGGGAGGCTGGTGGAGGTAGAAATTGGAGGACGGGCTCATTGTAATGCATGGGATGGAATGTGGAATGCTATCAAACACGTGTATCTGTGTTTGATGTCATGCATTGCAATGAGCTCATCCTCTGATTTCTACCTCCACCAGCCTCCACTGGATCTCACCCGTTACAAGAATGCCTGAAAATGATGGACATTTGGACAGAGAGCAAAACACCCAGGTATTGTACAGTACCACAATAACATGTTGAAATCGATTGCAACTATATTTGGATACAGTTTTGTTTTTAAACGACTCATCCAAACACAATCTGAGTGGTTCTTAAAATATATTCCAAATCGTCTTCCAAATGAAGAGAATGGTAGGAGTTTGCTTATTGAAGGTCATGAGTGGGATGTACTGCAGTCTATGTTGTATGACAACTGGAATATGAATGTATCTGTAGACCAGGGGAGGCTGGTGGAGGTAGAAATCGGAGGACAGGCTCATTGTGATGCATGGAACAGAATGAGGAGTGTTTGATACCATGCATTACAATGAGCCCATCCTCCGATGTCTACCTCCACCAGCCTCCCCCGCTGTAGACAGAAGGCTGGACTGACTTACAGTCTAAGAGGGGGTGGCGCCTGGCCCTGGGTCTCCTATAGCGATGTTGATGGTGTTTCACTGTTAACCCTGCTGCTGAGATCTCCAACCAATAATTGTACCTTGTAAAATTATTGTATAAATTAATTCAACTACTGTTTCTTTATCGCGACAGCGTCTCTCTCCGACGGCTGTAATGGTGTGTTGACAGTTTTAACTACAGCTTTAATGTGTGTGTTTTATTTCTTTGAACTACAACAGACTGTTCTCACACAGTCAGTAAGATATTCAGCAAGATACTAAGTGGCTTTTACACTCCCGTGTGTGGATCACACCATGCTATAGGCTACAGGCAGCACAGTAGCTATACAGTAGTAACAGCACAGTAGTCGGCCGAGCCAGCAGATAGCTAGCTATTAGCTAGCTGATAGCTGATAGCAGGGAAGCCTTAGGAGCAGTCACATGACCAGCCGGCCACAGTCAACGGGGTCAAACTCATCAAAGCTCTCTCTCCAAACACCTCAGCTCACAGTTGTACCACAGCTGCTGTTCCGGGCTATTACAGCTCAAGTTGCTCTCAAATGGTTGAATTGACCATCATTAAAATGATATGATATTATGGAAATGATGATGATGAGGAATTGATCATTTGCACAATATGGTGTTGTAACATTCTACAGTAAATGAGACACAAGGAGCTGTTGTCGTTCATTCTTGAAACTGCAACAGGTGCCAACCAGGGGAGGCTGGTGGAGGTAGAAATCGGAGGACGGGCTCATTGTAATGCATGGAGTGGAATTAGGAATGGTATCAAACACTCCTCCTTCCATCCCATGCATTACAATGAGCCCGTCCTCCGATTTCTTCCTCCACCAGCCTCCCCTGGTGCAAACTCTCTCTACAGCAGAGCAAGGTTTCCTCATGTCATCGTAACCAACCAATAGCACATCAGACATATACAGTATAAAGCACTGTTAGGGACCAGAGTCAAGACAATACCAGTGAACTCCTTTCCAGGTAAAAAACAACAAGTCAGCAATAATACCAGTAACACACAAGACAGTTCAGACCTAACAGTGTTGCTAAGTACACAATGTTTTCCTAGTAGTCTGAGAACCAGGTTACTGTATGACCGTGTCTCAGGGCAGCCTAATGCTTCCAGCTTGCTGAATGTGTTTTGCATGGCTTGATGAAAAGTGTCAGATGTTTTTAAACTTCATGTTTTACCTTCGAGGCCAGTTTGTAGACCAGGTCCCCTCTTTTACTTGAGTGTCCTGCTTGTGTTATATACAGTACAGTACAGTACAGGGGAAGCTGGTGGAGGTAGAAATCAGAGGATGGGCTCACTGTAATGCATGGAATGGAATGAGGAATGCGTGTCAAACACATGTCCTCTGATTTCTACCTCCACCAGCCTCCCCTGATACAGTAGGCCTATTCAGTGGAGGCTGGAGCTTTCACTGCTCAGATCAATTACACTATACTTTTTTGCAGTTCATTTTTTTTGCTGATCAACAAAAAAAATAAAAGTTTACTAAACACATTCTGTGGCGGGGGTGTTCTCTGTGTCCTTATTTGACTGCTGCTATCAGCACTGCTGTTACTGAGGATGAATCTCCTGTGTGCTCTGGCATATCCTTGGCACAGCAGGGGGGGGGGGTGAGGAAGGTAGGGGGGGGACTGGACTGTGAATCCATCTAACCTTCATCAACTCTCAGACGATGCCCTTAAAATGGACGTGCTGCACTCATGAGTCAAGGCCATTAAGCCTTATCTTACAGGGCAGCAGGTAGCCTAGAGATTACTAGGAGTGGGGCAGTCCCACTCTCAATGTTTCTTTCATAGAGAAAGACAGGAGAGGGTATGTCAGCAGGGCATGGGCCAGATTCAAACCCATGCCAACATGGACATGCCATGGTTCTTCTACCACTGGACCACCCCAGGCCACATGTGACATGCTTTTAACTCCTGTTTTTAACCCTTCATCACGAGGAACTGAGCTCTTTTAAGTTCTTCTATGCGCTTTGCACTATTTTTACCAAGCAAATTGCTATACTATATGTTAGATACTGCTGTGTTTTCTGTGTCTGTGTAACGTTGTGTATGCTGCCTTCTTGGCCAGCCAGGGCTCACTAGCAAAAGAGATTAACATTACAATGTGATTTCTCTGGTAAATAAAGGATACATAAAAATGTGTGTCCTCAGAATTTCATTAGTATTTTGGTGAAAGATTGATATGCTATATATGTGCCGTAAGAATAGATGATTTTGCAAAGAATTATAAAACTAAATCTGCCAGTCAATCCTATCACGGATGTGTAAAGAGATCTCTGCTGTCCTCTAGTGGTCCTTACTGGTCAATGCAGATCACTGCAACCTGTTTAAAGATGGTGATAGCTGGCATATGTGAATATGTGGATATGTAACTATACAGTAGAGGCACGCCTATTTGGTTTTGATGTTATGATATAGTTCCACAGACAGTGGCTGCCTGGTCATGATTTAAGGTGATGCCTACATCAGGGGAGGCTGGTGGAGGTAGAAATCGGAGCACGGGCTCATTGTAATGCATGGCATGGGATAAGGAATCAAACACGTGTGATATTCCATGCGATGCATTACAATGAGCCTGTCCTACAATTTCTACCTCCACCAGCCTCCCCTGGCCGACATTGAGGGCCACTTCATAAAGAATTCCTAAAGTCAATTAAGTCATGCAATATGTATAGCGTGCTATCTGTTGTGTGAGAATGCTTAATGAAATGTGCTCAGTCACATCTAATGTCACAAGTAAGTGAGCTTGAAAACCCCTGAGGTTCAAAGCGCATGTAAAGAGGTTGGTGAATGGAAAGCCTTTACCGTAAATATCTAAAAACAAGTTTCTCAAGTCTCAATCCTCGCTGTTTTTACGGTAGTCGAGATGGAAATGCCGGTTTCTGATTTGCTACTCGGTCATATTCCCCTACTGCCTTGAGTCTCATCTTTCTACAAACTGCGCATATGCCGCGACTGTCAAGGAACGAAGCGGTCATTCAGCAATCTATGACATCTCGCACGAAACAGCTGCTGTACTATGCTCTCTGACTGTAAATTGTAGGATAAAAGGACTATTCTTCACTCAACCCTAAGCGGAGGTAAGGTGTCACGTTATTTGCTTCTCACGTATAAGCGTACGTCTTTAAAAACAACTTTAACGCACCCCCTAGCATTCAATTCAATAGCGGTAGCAAGGACTAATGCTAGCAAGCTAATAATGTGGCAACATGCCAGTTTTGATGATGAACATCTTCCATTATCAGTTGATGCGGGGTTTTTTTCTGTTGAGTTCTGTATATAACTTTACAGTCATTATGCTGTTATAAACAGCTAGTATATTTTCAGTCAGTTGATTTTATTTGTCTGTTGTTGCTGTAACAGAAGCACTGTATGAAAGGCTTGCTTCACAAAGGCATCATGAGCAGAGCCCAAGCTTCCTGTCATACATTACTATTTAAATACAGCATGTCACTATGCAAATACCATTACCCCGCTACTATTTACATGTCCTTGCTTGCTGCACCACAGTAATACGCCTTTGTGCCACCCAACTATTCTGATTCAGTTGTGTCTGTACATTTGAATTAGCTATGGGTGGCACTGCCAGTCCTAACCACCAACTGTGTGTCACAGCTTCTGGTAAACACAAAACCAATTGAAATTGACCTCAGTATCAGACACTCAAAAGCCGGCAGCCGTCGACTACCTCAAGTCTAGCTGAAGAACCAGCCTCAGCCTGCTGCGAACCAGGCTATTTGTTGTTTATGGTATGGTTCCTAAACAGCCCTCCTCCACTCACACACAAGCCGCCGTCATTGTACGTCCCGGCTAGTGACCGAAATAACCAGTTCAAATGTCACGGATGGGGAAAGGGCAGAGGGCCTTAGGTACAGGAATAGCTAGCCCGCTCTTTGAAGAGGCAATTGAATTTGAAGCACTTTTTAGTGGGCTATGTTTCCAACAGCAAGATACAGTATAGTATGGAACGGTTTGTTTCTCAGAGGGACTTAGGCCTGCTGAATTATCTTTCCATTCATGTCAAAGAGAATAACTCACCCCTTAAATTGTTTAAGCTAAGCCACCCACCACACCTGTTTGTGTGCTTTGACAAAAGCTATTCATCTACTCTGTTAGACTGTCTTTCTATATAGTATACTTTGCCCCTTGTTAAGCTCTGTAATAAAACGTCGTAATCATGTTATTACAAGAGTCTTGAGGGAGTGGTTTGATCTATGGTATAGCGACAGCATAATGAAAGGAAGGATGCAGAGTTAAAAGTGAAAAAATAGGAGTGGCTCTCTATTTGCACTGCAGAGTAATTTCCTGAATAGATGAAACCATCCCTGTTGCTTCAACAGCAGCGGTGTTTGCTTTGCTGTTCATGTCACAGGTTTCACACACAGGCTAGACATAGGCCATGTCTTAATGTCCACACAAGCATACTATGTAGAATGCATGGGCAATTACATTACCTCATTCTATGCAGTATACTAGTGCAGATGTTGGAATTGGAATACAGTAGTCCTATCCAGGAGAGGCTGGTGGAGGTAGAAATCGGTGGACGGGGTCATTGTAATGCATGGAATGGAATCAGTGTTTGATACCATTCCTTATTCCATTCCATGCATTCCAATGACTGGAATGCCCGTCCTCTGATTCCTACCTCCACCAGCCCCCCCTGGTGTGTACCAGCCCAACCTGCGCTTCATCATCGAAATCACTGAAGACAAGAGAAGTAGGCTAGCTCTACTGAAGGTCAAGGCCAATTATGAAGTCTAAATTTGTCTAAAGTATAATAGGATATTAAGCCTATTACCATTTGGAATCAGTTCAGTCGGAAGAGATCCTTGCTGTGCTAGATTGGGATTTGTTGTCCACTATACCCTGATCCCCACTTGTTTTTCACTGTGGGGGTCTTGGCTGGCTGGATGTAGTCATGGTTCCAAAGTTCCTAGAAGCTCCTTTGCAGACACCAGCAGTATTGCCAACAGAGCGCAAAGCAACATTATAGCCTGACTTCCTTTCAACAAGCATGCCTATGATAGTCAGGTTAATGGCTGTGAAGACATGCTGACCATTGCAGGTTGTGTTGCCTACCTACCGTACACAGACTAGAGGGCCTCTGAATGACCGTAGGACGACCCCTCACTGTGCCAGACTTCCGTCCAACGGCCTGACTAATGTAATGTTGATAGTTGTTAAGAATAACTAAACCTAACATATCATTGTCAACTGATAGATCATAGCCTCATGTTGCAGGGTGTGTTGCCGACAGTTTGCCAGACTTCCACCCAAACCGCATGACTACGAAAGCGAGTTAATGGTTGTTAATACTAGCTAAACTTAGCAACTCAAAGACAAGTTAATGGTTGTTAACACTGGCTAAGCTAGCTAGTCTCTTGCTAGCTTAGCCCTAGATCGTCAATGTTGCAGGTTGTGTTGTCTACAGTGTGCAGAGCGGCTGTGGTTGTGAATGACCCTAAGCCCATCCTTCACTGTTCAGCGTGAATTCATAGTCAGCTAGCAACGGATATTCCCGCTATTATCCTCTCAAAGTGAGCTTGATTGTGCTCACTGGTGTCACCTGTGGCTATCGAATATGGCCTAGCTTTCTGTAGGCATACGATGGTTGCTCTCTGGTTGTGTGCTTTATCGTTTTACTCTTGTTTCTGTAGTGTTATCTTATCTATGCTGTTCTGTTATCAAGTGGTTGACGGCTGTCTGCTTCCTATAGTATAGAGGATAAGAGATGATAATGGTGACACGGGGGGAGGGGAGGGGAGGACAGAGACAGGAGAGGAGGGGAGGACAGGACAGGACTGGACTGGAGAGGAGGGAAGGGGAGGACAGGACAGGACTGGAGAGGAGGGAAGGGGAGGACAGGACAGGACTGGAGAGGAGGGAAGGGGGGGGGGGGTGGTTAGCTACCCAGATGGCCTGCTAGATGCTGGTTGCTGGATGCGTTGGGAGAGGGTGGAGAAGACTCGCTGGACTAGTTGTTTTTCAGAGCATGAAACCGTTTAGTGTACAGTCACCATCGAGGCATTCAAACCGAACCATGCATGCTTCAACTCAAAGGCAACAGTTCTGGCAGCATTGTTGACAAGCATTTTCCAGTTTTCTCATTTCCTGACCGCCGATGTTATTATTAAAGAGATGACTCATTGTTCAATCTAAACATGTGACAGTTCATTCAAAGTTCCCTTTGATCATGACTCTGTCTTGAGTCTCAAGCTTTAGCCTAGCTCTCTGTTGAAGGTTTCCTAATGGCTCAAGTAATTCACTTTGAGAAGGTTTCCAGTAAACTTAGGCCAAGTAATTCACTTTGATCATGACTCTGTCTGGCATTAGTCTCTCTCTGGTGAAGGTTTCCAAATGACTTGTGAGACCAAATGGCCAATCATGCAACAATAGCCTGTTTTCTATTCCCTAAATAGTAGCGTTTCCTCTCCCCAGCCCCCCCACTCCAGGCCTTGCCTGTTGCATAGTCAGCAGCATCAGCACAGCAGCAGCTATGAAAGAGTTGAGTTATCAACAACAGAGAACCAGAGGAAGGGAGACAGAGAGGGGGGCGACAGACAGAGAGAGGGAGGGAGGGGGGGAGGGAGACAGAGAGGGGGAGATGGATGGAGGGAGGGAGGGAGGGAGAGCGAGAGAGAGAGAAAACACACACACACACACACACACACACAGGTCAGGGAAATGGGACTGCTGCATTGGCATAGTGTGTTAAGCCCTGGCTGCATTGCGACCAGAATGTTGCAGCAAACCAAACAGCAGGTCTGTGTTTGTGTCTGCACGCATGACATGCTAGCTACAATGAGCTAGGCCTGACTAATAGGCTAGGCAGGCACAATGGACACTAGGAGCGTGAACAGAGATGGTTGTGTATCACCAATGACCAGCTACCAGTTCTGACTGGAGGCTCAGCCTAGCCTAGCCTAGCCGGGGTTTTAGCTTAGCTTCAGCCAGGCAGAATGGAGGCTAGGGACGTGAAGAGAGATGGTTGTGTACAGCATCACAGGTTGATCCAAGTTCTGACTGGAGGTTAGTACGCTGTAGCAGGGGAGGCTGGTGGAGGTAGAAATTGGAGGATGGCTTCATTGTAAGGCATGGAATGGTATCTGATACTATTCCTCATTCCGTTCCATGCTTTATAATGAGGCTGTCCTCCGATTTCTACCTCCACCAACCTCCCCTGCTACAGCGTACCAAGCTATGTTTTCTGGTTGAAAGCACAACTAGGCCTACTTCTACAACAACTACATTTCCTTTGATTATGAATTCATTTTAGCTTTCGAATTTATAGCGTTCCTTCCAGAAGAGGATTAAGGCAATCTTTCCAAGGACTTGTGTTGTGTTTCAGATTGATTGAGAGTAAATTACTTTCTCCCGGCCAGATTACAACCTCTCTGTTGCTGTCGTCAGCAGATGTAATCCTGGTGTGTGTGTGTGTGTGTGTGTGTGTGTGTGTGTGTGTGTGTGTGTGTGTGTGTGTCTGTGATGGATTGTCAGATGAGTGTTGGTGGCGTACAATCACTGATGTCCGTTCAGATCAAGACTTTCCTTTCTAGTTCTGATCAGGGGAGGCTGGTGGAGGTTGAAATCGGAGGATGGGCTCATTGTAATGCATGGAATGGAATGAGGAATGGTATCAAATAACAATGAGCCTGTTCTCAGATTTCTGCCCCCAGCAGCCTCGCCTGGTTTGGATAGGTGTACAGTACGCTACTATTTCAGATATACTATAATAATTGTGTGTGTGTGTGTGTCCGCCCCTCCAGAGCCTGACCCCCCTCCACCATGTTGTCCAGACTGAGGGTGTCTCTGCGTCCCTGTGTGACCGCCTGCAGATGGACACACACCAAGGAGAAGGGCAAGCCCCTGATGCTCAACCCCCGCACCAACAAGGTAAGGACCCCCGTCTACCCCCCCTGTCACCAGGGATTCACCCCTGCTGTGTTGTGTAATCAACACCAGCATATTCTCATCCAGTAAGTGCATTCACTGTTGCAGACCCCTCACCCCCACTTCCACCCCCTGGTCTCCTGGGAGACGGCAATATTTCTGCAGTCCAATACCCTCTCCCCGTTGTATAGACCTGTTCAGTGGCCTCCACAGCCCTGGGATGGATACCAAGGGAGGCTGGTGAAGGTAGAAATCGGAGGACTTACTCATTGTAATGCATGGAACAGAATGAGGAAGGGTATCAAACGTGTGTGTGAATGAGGAATGGTGTTTGATACCATTCCTCATTTCTACCTCCACCAGCCTCCCTGATAAACGGGTAATAACGGCAGTTGGCTGCTCATTTCCGTCTGAAAGTGATTATGTGTGTCCTACAGAGAGGGGAAACGGGGTTTCAGTGTAGAGTGCATCAGCAGGGTGAGTCAGCAGAATGCAGCTGCGTTGTCAACTACTCAGGGGGAAGAGAGCCCCATCTAGGAGTTATGATATGTTACCCAGAATACAGAATCCTTAATTTTCACTCAGGGATCAATGAAGTACCTATCTATCTATCTATCTATCTATCTATCTATCTATCTATCTATCTATCTATCGTACTGTAGCTAGCTAGTTCTCCCTAGTTATGGCTTCCATGTGGGCCTGAATACTGTACTGTAGCTAGCTAGTCCCCCCCTCCCTGTTTCTCTCTCTCTCTCTTTCTCTCTCTCTCGTGATGGTGATGGTTTCCATGTGGGCCTGTCCTGATCTCATGTTTCATTCTTGGACAGTAAACATGCACGTGTACGTGCACACACACACACACACACACACACACACACACACACACACACACACACAGGCCCTCATACACACAAGCAGGCACACGCACACAGGCCCTTAATGCACACAGGCAGGCAAACACACACACCGTCCAACAGGCAGAATGAACATGAAAGCACGTGCCTGTGCCACCCCCTCTCCCCTTCCACCCCACCCCCTAGAGGGGTGTTTCCCCTAAGATTCCTCCTTATTGGCTTCCTAGGCTATACACCCCCCACTCCCACCCCCCTACCCTGTCCTACCCCCACCACCCCACCTACCCTGACCAAGGGGAGACATTCAGAATCTGACCTGAGATTCCTTGAGACCACAGGTTCTCATCTCACACCCTCGGTTCAAAGAACAGACTGTAAAAACAGACCTGTGGACCCAGCAGAGACAAATGCTCACACTCACACACTCACACACTCTCACACACACACACACACACACACACACACACACACACACATTCATTACATGGGAATAGAAAGCTATGGGTCCAGGTCAGGGGCGAACTGCTCCTAGGCACAGATCAGCTTACCCATACAGAACCTAACCACCGGGGAGGGGCTTGAAAACTGACCCCACATCAGGGCTGGTTTCCGTCTGTGGCATCCAAACGAGAGGTCCTCGGTTCGAAACCTGCCAGTTACACAAACACAGTTCCATAGCTAATCTCAGCAGTGAGTGTAGAGGGTAGCTGTCCCCTATCCAGCCTGCCCATGATGAACTGACTGTCTCTGGAGCAGAGTAGTCATGCTGCCTCTCCCTGTGTCTAGGCTCTGTGTTCATTTCACCGAGTACCTGTCTGATCACGTTCGCTCACTGGCAATGTGAACTCTTTCTAACCCTCTTTTAATCTCTTCCTCTTTCTCTCCCTCTCCCTTCATCGCTCTCCATTTCGCTCTCTTTTATTTCCTATTCTCCCTGCCCCCCCCCCCCCCCCTTCTCACCCTTCCATCGCTCACTCTAAATCTCTCTCTCTCTCCTTCCCTCCCTCTCTCTCTCCCACCCCAGGGTATGGCGTTCTCCCTGCCAGAGAGACAGATGTTGGGGCTCCAGGGCCTGCTGCCTCCTAAGGTGGAGTCCCAGGACATCCAGGCCATGCGCTTCCAGAGGAACCTGAAGAAGATGACCGACCCTTTAGAGAAGTGAGGCTAGGCCTGATGTTTAAGTCTACAGTTTTTAACGTAACTGAATCCCATTTGTTGCTTATTACAGCTTGTTTCATATCTTCATTCGGGGCATATGTTGATTTTGTGTACGAGCAATGTGATATTCAAACTTTTTAAAATTGACTGACTACCTCTGTCTCAGACACTCTAACAGACCTTTCTCTCTTACCCTTCTCCAACCCCCCCTCCCTGCTTCCCCACCCTCCTCCTTCCCTCCCCCCTCTCCAGGTACATCTACCTGATGGGGATCCAGGAGAGGAATGAGAGGCTGTTCTACCGTGTGCTGATGGAGGACATAGAGGAGCTGATGCCCATTGTCTACACCCCTACTGTGGGCCTGGCTTGCACGCAGTACGGCCACATCTTCAGGAGACCCAAGTAAGAGCTTTGTCCTGACTGTCTGAGATCATCTAGTAGGTGGTTAGAGCTAGTATAACCTCGACCAGCCAAGCTTTAGTTTTGCCTCGACCAGCCAAGCTTTCGTATAGCCTCAAACGGCCAAGCTTTAGTGTAGCCTCGATGAGCCTTTATATTTGCAAGAATAACATACCTACTTTAAATCACTGTAGTAAGTGTACTGTATAATGCATAGTTTTAGACACAGCTAAGATTTGACATGGGTTAAGTAGCTCACAATGTCTCATAATGTGGCAAAATGAAAGTCCCCACCAAGACCTTAGGCACCCTATGAGGCAAATACAGTGGTAGCTAAATCTATTGATGTGTGACTTGACTACTGTGTTGTTCTGCCCACAGAGGCTTGTTCATCTCCATCCTGGACCGAGGACACGTCCGCTCTATACTGGACAACTGGCCAGAGACAAACATATCGGTATGCTCAACTCCCAGTCCCAGACCACAGTGATGAACATATGCTGTGCTATAGAAGGATGGCAGGCCACAGTCCCTTAGAGCCCTGCTGGGCTATATAGTCATGTTAGGCCATAGTCCCTTAGAGCCCTGCTGGGCTATATAGTCATGTTAGGCCAGTCCCTAAGAAAAGAGAGGCTTTATGCACATACAAAGTAGTCACAGGGGCAGGAAGAAGAAGATAAGTGAAAAGAAAGGAATGTGTACTGCAACTTTTCTGCTGCTCCAGTGATTTCAATAAAGATGCTGACAGGCATTGCAACTGACAGCAAGGCCACATCGACTGACCATTCACCACTCTAAAGGACATTCTAACCCTTGTCGTTTATGTCTGTGTGTGTGTGTGTGTGTGTGTGTGTGTGTGTGTGTGTGTGTGTGTGTGTGTGTGTGTGTGTGTGTGTGTGTGTGTGTGTGTGTGTGTGTGTGTGTGTCTCTGTCTGAATGTCCGTCCACTCTCCCTCCCCAGGCCGTGGTGGTGACAGACGGGGAGCGTATCCTGGGTCTGGGGGACCTAGGGGTGTTCGGGATGGGCATCCCTGTGGGCAAGCTGTGTCTCTACACCGCCTGCGCTGGCATCAGGCCCGAGAGGTGCCTGCCTGTCGTCATCGACGTGGGGACGGACAACGAGGTGCGCTGATTGGTTGAATGGTTGATTGAGTTCATTAGACAATGTTATATAAACACATACTGTATAATACTGTAGCATTGCAACGAACACACCAAACAAGGTTCAAGGTAAGCAGTTGTGATGGGCGGGGTTCGAACCCAGGTCACCCACCATGTGGAAGACCCAAGCGTCTACCACTAGGCCAAGAGGACATCCTCAAGGTCTGAGGGGGTGACACTTGAGTTTCTCAATGTCTCAGACAGGGCTACCTCATCACGAGGGTGTGATTCCAGACCACCTCCACTACACAAGCACGAACTGTTGGACGACGCTTGGGTTCGAACCTAGTCCTATCGATCGATGAATATTCAGTCTCTTTCTCGACCACGTCCCCTATCCCAGACCCTGCTGAAGGACCCGTTCTACATGGGCCTGTACCAGAAGCGGGACCGCTCCCAGATGTACGACGACCTGATCGATGAGTTCATGGAGGCAGTGGTGGACAAGTACGGCCAAGGGACGCTCATCCAGTTTGAGGACTTTGGGAACCACAACGCCTTCCGTCTGATCAGGAAGTACAGAGAGAAGTACTGCACCTTCAACGATGACATCCAAGGTCTGAACCAACACTTGTATATTGTCGAGGATTTTGTCATTTATTTATTTATCCTTTGTTTATTCAAGGAAGTCCCTTTTGAAACCACGGTCTCTTTTTCAAGAGTGTTCTGATTACAAAATATATAGTTCAGTTATTTGTATATATTCTTTGAGTGGGGCGATCCCTTTTATTGGAAAGAGATAAAGACAAAGATAGGAAATTAAGGAGGAGAAGGTGTGTCAGCAGGGCATGGGTAGATATTTAAAAGTATAAAACAGTCTTTAACCCTGCCTCTAGATGGCGCTAAAGTGTTTGTGTTCTTGTGTTTTAAGACACTTCAATACTAAACATATGACGTCAATCTAGCATGTTGTCATGTACAGTATTGTAGTGAACATTATGTAATGAATTGGATTATCCATGTAGTGACCTGTTCTTACAGTGTGTTGTTGTTGTTGTTGTGGTGTAGGGACGGCAGCAGTAGCCCTGGCAGGGCTATTGGCAGCTCAGAGGGCCATTGGTAAACCCATCACCGAACACAGGGTCCTGTTCCTGGGGGCTGGGGAGGTAAGACGCACTGTTTTCATCCATCCGTCCATACGTCCGTCCATCCATCCATCCGTCCATCCGTCCATCCATACATGTAGAGCACAGTTTTTGACCTTTGTACTTTTATGTGTATTAATTATCTAGGCCTCTTTTATCATACTGGAAATTCATTCAAATCTTTTCTCAATCATTTTTCATTCATTCTTGGCTCTTATGTGATATTTTAGTCAGTCCCTCCCCTGTTTCCCAAAGGAAAGCCTAATGAGTGGTCCAGTGGTCGGGCACCACGACCTACAACATTTTAGCATGGGTTTGAATCCGGCCCCTGCCCTGACATACCCTTTCCTCCTTACTTTCCTGTCATTCTTCACTATCTATCCGATGAAGCAAAGATATAAGAGTGGGACTGGCCCAATCCAAAAAATAACCTTTATAAAAGGAAAAGGAAAGTTTAATGAGTGTCTCCCCCTGCAGGCAGCCCTGGGTATCGCCAACCTGATCACCATGTCCATGATGGAGAAGGGCGTGTCACAGGCTGAGGCCAGGAAAAAGATCTGGATGTTCGACAAATACGGTCTGCTAGTGAAGGTGTGTGTGTGTGAGAGTGCGAACGTGCGTGTGTGTCTGTCTGCATGTGTTGAGTGTGTTGAGTGTGTAACATTGTGTGACTGTGACCTACCAAGGGTCGACCCCAGGGGACGGACGGCAACCAGGAAGTGTTTGTCCACGACAGCCCCGGGGAGGTCCAGAGCTTCGCAGACGCCGTCAACACCATCAAACCCACCGCCATCATCGGTAAGACACCACACATTGTCTTTATTCATTTAATTATTCAACTTTTATCAGCAGCAGCAACTATGCTTCAGAATGCCAAACAGTCAGTCTGTCAGTAATAATTAATACTGTACTGTAGATGGAATTTTTATCATTTTTATCATCGTGTGTGTGTGTGTGTGTGTGTGTGTGTGTGAGAGAGAGAGAGAGAGAAAATGTCTAACTAACTCCATGTAACTCCTGCTGTTTATACCATATCTTTAGTCATGACCTTTGACCACTGACCCCGGTTTCCAGGTGTATCAGGGGCAGGTCGTCTCTTCACCCACGACGTCATTAAATCCATGGGCACCCTGAACGAACGACCAATCATCTTTGCCCTGAGCAACCCCACCACCAAGGCTGAGTGCACAGCTGAGGATGCCTACACCCTCACTGAGGTACCACACACACACACACACACACACACACACACACGGAGCCCTGCAACCTAGCCCCTGCACCCTAGCCCCTACACCCTGCACCCTAGCCCCTACACCCTACACCCTGCACCTTAGCCCCTAGCCCCTGCACCCTGCACCCTAGCCCCTACAACCTGCACCCTAGCTCCTACACCCTATGCGGTTCTGTTTGTGTACTTTCAGTGCTTGTGTACTTGGCACATACTCACTCATCCTGTGCACTCTCTCTCCCCCCCCTCCCCCCCTCCCTCCCTCTGTATATTTCTCTCTCCAGGGCAGGTGTCTGTTCGCCAGTGGAAGTCCGTTTGGAGTGGTGACCCTCCCTGATGGGCGTGTCTTCACACCCGGACAAGGAAACAACGCCTACATCTTCCCAGGTGAGAGCTGATTGTCAAATGTTTGTATGTGGTATTGTAGACGTGTCCTAGTACAAGTAACATGGCTAACGTGACCAGTCACTAATATAGCTGAAAACATAAATCTGGGATGATAGGGAAAGTGAATTTCTTTTTATTAAGCTATGATGACCGCAGTGCTACGAAGCTCTCTGGAAACTCACCCCTGTGTGTCAATTGTGTTTCAAAGTTCTGCTGGAAAGGCTTTAAGTACTTTATGAAACGCTGTTCAGGTCGTACCACATCTCATACACGTCTAATAAGCATATTTAATATTTAAATGTTGGTCTGTCCTGCAGGGGTGGCCCTGGCTGTGATCCTCAGTGGTGTCAGACACATCAGTGACACTGTCTTCCTGGAGGCTGCCAAGGTCAGAACCCCCCCCCCCCCATGACTCTAGCAGGTGTGTGTGTGTGTGTGTCTCTCTCTCTCTCTCTCTCTCTCTCTCTCTCTCTCTCTCTGAGTCAAGTAGTTGAGTGTGTCTCCCCCCCCCCCGTATGAGTCAAGAAGTTGAGTGTGTGTGGTGTGTGTCTCCCCCCCCCCCCCCCCCCCCTCCCCTCCCCCATATGAGTCTAGTAGTTGTGTGTGTGTGTGGGTGGTGTGTGTGTGTCCCCTGTATGAGTCTAGTAGTTGACTGTGTGGTGTGTCTTGTCTCTCTCCAGACCCTGGCAGAGCAGGTGACAGATGCAGAGCTGAGTGAGGGGAGGCTGTACCCTCCTCTCTCCAACATCAGAGAGGTGTCTCTCCAGATGGCTGTCAAGGTCAGAGGCACTCCCCTAACATCTCCATTACTGTCTGGAAAATACACTCTGACAGGGAGAAGTTCATAATCAAAGGTCAAACTCATTTAAGAATAGGTTTTGGTCGATTAGTGGGCAGTCTCGGACTCAGGCTCAGATTCCAGGATTAGGCCTCCCGGTGGTGTTGGGGTTTCGTTATATCGTTGAGGGGACCTTGTCTTACGCTTTTTGGCAGTCGGTGCGGTGCTCGTAGCCTTTGGCGCCATCTCCTGGTCTTTAGGTGTCCTTTCCTTTATTGTTCTGGCCCCGCTGGGCCTGGGCTGGTAACCTTTGGTATGGTGCTCAGGTCGGAGAAAGGCCGTATCGGCGACAAGGTGACCAGGGTATTGAAACCCTGGACTGTGGTAAAACATTTAAAATACCCCCCTTCCCCCAACTTTCCTTTCTCTAGCATTGTTACAGTTGGATGCACTTAATTAGACAAGTGTACTTGTTGTAAGTCACTTTGGATAAAAGCGTCTGCTAAATGACTAAAACGTAATATAAAAATGGTCAGTCTGGAAATATCAGAGGGCGAGTTTGATTGGAGAACATCTGCAGTGTCCTTCAGTGTACCTACCTACCAATTCACTCCCTGTCTCTCTGTCGCCCCCTGCAGGTGACAGAGTATGTGTACGCCAACGGCATGGCCTTCCGCTACCCTGAGCCCGTGGACAAGGACAAGTTTGTCAGAGCAACCGCGTGGCAGACGGACTACGACTCCTTCCTCCCCGACATCTACGACTGGCCAGGGGTCAACTTCTCCCCCAAGTCTGACTAGAGGACTCCGGGGGCTTGGAGAGAGGGAGAACAAATAAACGCGGGGGGGGGGGGGTTCCTCGATGCAGGTTAAGCCGGTGGAGGCTTGTGGAGGCAGAAATCGGAGGACGGGCTCATTGTAATGCATGGAACAGAATGAGGAATGGTATCAAACACGTGTCGTTCCATTCCATGCATTACAATGAACCTGTCCTCCAAATTCTACCTCCACCAGCCTCCCCTGGATTGAGCCCATTCTTGGACTAGAAAGCATTTACGAGAGAGATTCTCCATAGAACATGTTCTGTAGTCCAGGACTAGGTTTAGTAATCTGGGTCTGAGAACTCGCCCAGGAAGTTAGTTTTATAATCCACTCCGAGGGTAGGTAGGTTTATTCAAAGAGCAAAGAACCACTAGAGAAACAAGCATCCATTTTGTTTGTCTTGAGGCTTTGACCTTGTAACACTTTTATTTATTTATCTGGATATGTCACCACATCAATGTTTTTACGTTGTACGTTTTGTTTCGATATTGGATATGTGCCGTTGTGTTGTGTTATTGGACTGCCCCCTTGATGTTCCTGTATTAGTTTCCATTGGTATTCACTCCAGACTACACAGGAATAATACATACTCTGACACTCCAAACCAAGGAGACCTGATATGAATTATTATTATTATTCTATTATTTTCTTTTCATATATTAAGTAAATATGACAACTGTGATGGTTTTAAGATTTGTTGTTGTTTTTTAAGGTGCTTCTCCCCATATAAGATATTATATAAATGTCCTATTACGATATGTTATGTGTTGTTTATGCGCTTGTGACTCAGTTGGGACAGAGTTGACCGAGTGTGCGTGGTGGTACAGGTAGAGCTTAGGTATGTTAACACGTAGGTGTGAAATGTCTCCCACCGATGATATCGAACTTGAAGATGGACTCTTGACAGTTGGTAACTACATTGTTATATAGATATGTGATTGTCTGTGTTTAACCCAGCTACAGAATGTTCTGTATCCCATACCACCGCCAGAGGGGAGGCTGGCGAAGGTAGGAATCAGAGGACGGGTTCATTGTAATGCAAGGAACGGAATGAGGAATGGTATCAAATTCCATGCATTACAATGAGCCCGTCCTCCGATTTCTACCTCCACCAGCCTCCCCTGAACTACACTCCCACACTTGTACGCAAGCCTTTCAAATCTTAGGATCTATATAGGAAGCATACGTTTATAAACGTACATTTTTTTCCTACGGTTTATATAATCTTGGCACATTGTATGTCATCAACACATCATTGTTGATTCATTGCACTGATCTCAGTCGTATTTTTACCTGCTGGCTACTATTTGTATTGGCTACACAAGAGGTAACAAAATAATGAAGTCAGATAAGATACAGCGATCGGGCTTCATGTTTTTGCTATTTACGTTCCACCAGTATCTTGTGAGTGAACAATGAGACATATCCGGCGTGACGTAAAGGAAGAACTGTAAGGTTAATCTGCTTAGAATACCAACCTAGGGCTGCTGACGTACAACCGAGACGCTGTTGCAATACTTCTAAAATACTTCTTTCCATGGTGAAATCACTGATCCCAATAGAACTGGATTGGTCGAAGCAAGCGTTTCACTGCATTGCTTTCCACCTATCAAGGCATGTCAGATCAGTGATTTGTTCCTAGAAGTGATGCATTATAAAGCTTTTATATCAGGGTGGAGGTATAAATCGGGGGATGACAATGTGTGTTTGGTACCATTCCTGATTTTGTTCCATGCATTACAACGAGCCAGGCCTTCGATTTCTACCTCCACCAGTCTCCACTGATAGAGACAGGCTTCTATAGGCATCTCTCTGCTAACCCTAACCCTAACATCAACATGACTCCATACCATAACACCTCTCTCCTCTCACCTCAGGCACAGCCAAAGAACAAGAAAGGAAATGCAATTCATCACATTTAACCTAGCGTACACTGTCTGTGTATTGTTTTTCTTCATATCCGAAAGCATAATTGTATCTTTGATTTATACTCTTATAGTAGCCTCCTGTTGATGTTAAGTGATGGCGTTATATTGTCAACATAGTCACCCTCTTGGACCCTTAGTTTTAGAATCAACCAATAAGTGACTGTCTATCTAATACAGTTATTATGTCGGCCTGTAACTGTCCAACCTCTTGATGTAACATGTATGTCAACATTCGTACAGTTACTGTGCTCATGCCCTACTGTAAATCTTGCTATGTGGTTATACACTCACTGAGGACTTTATTAGGAACACCTGTACACCTTCTCATGGTGGAGGTGGTGTAATGGTGTGGGGAATGTTTTCTTGGCACACTTTGGGCCCGTTAATACCAATCAATCATCGCTTGAATGCCACAGCCTATTTGAGTATTGTTGCTGACCATGTGCATCCCTTCATGTCTCAAACTGGTTTCATGAACATGACAATGAGTTCAGTGGCCTTCCCAGTCACCGGATCTGAATCCAATAGAACACCTTTGGGATGTGGTAGAACGGGAGATTCACAGCTTGAAAGTGCACCTGAAAAATCTATGCCACGAAGAATTGAGGCTGTTTTGAGAGCAACGAGAGGCCCTATCCAGTATTAGTATAGTGTTCCTAATGAAGTGCTCAGTGAGTGTATGTGAAATGTTGATTTTGTTCTCCATTCATTCACTAAGTGTCCTGGCAGAGTCATACGGTTGAATTTTCCCTCTCAGTCCTTTCTTTACCAATGTCATCGAAGTGTGCTGCATAGTGTGTGTGTGTGTGTGTTTCTGGAGGATATTTTTGTTATGCAGTAATATTGCCTTAGCGTACGTACGCACACGCAGCTTAGTGCTGCTCCAGACCCCTGCAGTATCAGTATGTGTGCTGTTACAGGTGCAGAATACAAATTAAAACTAGTTTTACACTTGTTGTTGCCTTCAAGTCTCTATGTGAGTCATATTATGTTCCATTATGGAAGAAAACATTCACCACACCCTCACTGTCACAGAATAGGTTTGGCTACAATTAAAGCCATGCCTAGGGGATAAAAAACTGCATTTCTATCACAATCATTTGTTTGCAAACCCTGGTAAGTGTTATCTTTTTACAGAATGTTCTTCATAGGTTGTGTCGGAGATAGGCAGATGACTTTAGTGTGTAGTTTCTGCAGATAAATCGAGGATATTTTTGTTACACAGTAATATTGCCTTAGCGTAAAAGCAGCTTAGTGCTACTCCAGACCCCAGAAGTATCAGTATGTGTGCTGTTACAGGTGCAGAATACAAAATAAAACTAGTTTTACACTTGCTGTTACCTTCTGTTGTTCTTTTATTCTAGTGTATTTGTCACTTTAGGGTCACATATGTCTCTTTCCAAGCTTGCATAAGGCAATATGAGCTACACGACTGACCCTCTGGTCATGAACACCGAATCATAAGATGTACTGCAGATCAACACATACTACACATAGTGATCAGGGACATATTAAGTATTTACCAAGTCACTAGCTGAGTAACTGATTGGGACAATGGCTACTGTGCAATCGTAGACTTTTTCTTATAAAGCTTTATTATGTCAAATGTGTCTTTAAATGCTATGCGATGCATACACTTTTCAATGAACTTGGTGTGGACTGGTGAATCACAATTTGTGTTCTACATCCTATACTATACTCAAGGAGCTATCATCTATTATTTTCAAATCTGTTCAAAAGCTCATAGAAAGGTTCATTCATATTTTCACTTTCTTTGTGCCCCGCCTCTGGCCCTCCTCAATCTGCCAGCGTGACTATCTGGCGTCATATCCCCGCGACAGTGTTGTTGGCAAGCGAACATGTTCAGAAGTTGTCTAGACGCCAGATAGAAGTCCGTTTTTAATCAACTAGATAGTTGTTTGTTGTTGGGTTTTTTAAAATGACGATGGACCTGACTTTTTTGGGAACGGGTTCTGCCTACCCGTCCCCGCATCGTGGTGCTTCTGCTCTCGTTCTCAGAACCGAGGGGGAATGTTGGTTGTTTGACTGCGGAGAAGGGACGCAAACTCAACTGATGAAGAGTCAGCTGAAAGCCAGTGAGTTGTTCACATCTGTCTTGGCTAGCTAAACAGTTTTTTTTTTTAAGAAAGTGTATTTTAACTATAGGCAGTCCTTCTTTATGCACACTTTTTTCAGATTGGGTATCTGCCATCTGTTCGCTGATTCTACCGTGTATTATGATTATAACGATTTAATCATCAACTTGCCTCTAGGTAGATATGGAATGAATTGGTCAAGTTTTTCACGGATGTTTCTGCTAATGTCATCCTCTCATGCTGTATGTTTATGTTTTTCTGTCCAGGCAGAATCACCAAAGTGTTCATCTCCCACCTGCATGGCGACCATCTGTTTGGTCTCCCAGGACTTCTCTGTACCATTAGCATGAACCTCAACCCCAGCCCCACCGAGCCTCCAGCTTGTGTAGACATCTACGGTCCCCAGGGTCTGAGGCATTTCCTGAGAGTGGCCCTGGAGCTCACCAGCTCCCAACTCCTCTTCCCCTACACAGTACACGAGCTGGAGCCCACCACGGACCAAAGCCCCCCTGAAGGACAGCTGGGCCCAGAGGTAAGGACAGACTCTGGGCATCTATACCCCCAAGAGCGCCCCGGGACAACCATACCCCTGGATGTCACCGGTGACTGCTATGTCCTATTGGAGGACAAGCAGTTCGTTGTGAAGGCGTTCCGTTTGTTCCATCGGATACCTTCCTTCGGGTTCTCGGTGCAGGAGCGAGATCGGCCTGGACGGTTAAACACAGAGCTTCTGAAGGATCTTGGTAAAGCATCCACAATATATACCCTTTTCATAGTCTGCATCCCTCTCTGTTTGTCTGTGTACACAAATTTACTAAAGATTGACATCAATGTTGTTTTTCTACATTTGTATTAGAGGGAAGGCCAAATAGAAATTTTTAGACATGTTGAAATTAGGTCACTCTCCATATGTATTCTGCCAGCTCCTATATTGTATTGTATTGTATTCTATCAGAAACTTTGTTCAGGTTTGAAGCCCGGACCACAGTACTACACAGTTCCCTTGTATTCTATTTTATTGTATTCTATTGTATTCTATTCTATTGTATTCTATTGTATACTATTGTATTGTATTTTATTCTGTCATAAACTTCTCTCAGGCTTGAAGCCCGGACCACAGTACGGCCGACTAAAAGCTGGCCTGTCGGTGACGCTGGAGAACGGGCGAGTGGTGACGCCCAGCGAGGTGCTGGAGGAAGCCATTCCGGGGCGAAAAGTCTGTGTGCTGGGGGACTGCAGCTCTCTAGTAGGCGAAGGACCATTGAGAGCATGTCAGAGGGCGGACATTTTGGTGCACGAGGCCACTCTGGCCGATGAGCATCGGGACAAGGCAGTGGACCACGGGCATAGCACACCGAGCATGGCCGCGGAGGTGGCCCGGGCTTGCTGTGCCCGGAGGCTGGTGCTGTACCACTTCAGCCAGAGGTATAAGCCTTCTGCAATGTACAAGGAGGGGGACGAGGACGATGTGACGGAGCTGAGGAGACAAGCTGAGGAGGCATTGCAGGGGACGGGGATAGAGGTTACTCTGGCTGAGGACTTTCTCACGCTGCCCATACACCTCCAAAGACCTCAATGAGGATAGAAAGCGTTTTTTTAATTATTGATATTTAATCTGAGGGAATGGATGAATGATGGAGAATGAGGGAGAGAGTGAGTGAATACATGAATGAGGGAGGGAGAGAGTGAGTGAATACCCGAATGAATTAGTTGATGTCTGTGAAAACTGTTTGTTTGTAACTGGGTCTGAATAAAAGTTATATTATGCCTTTTTGTGCTTTATTCTTTTTTTTATTCTTTTTTTTTTTATTTTATTTTTTTACAAAATTTATTTTTGAATAGTGGAATGTTTACGAAAAAATTACTGCCACCATGTCCCTTATCTCAAAGCTCAGATAATTGTCATTAGACAAGAATAGCTTGGAATACATAACCGAAATGTTTATGGATTTTCCAGTCAAGTGCCACATTGTATTTTTTCTGGTGTCCTCGTTTGACTAGTTGTTGTAAACATCGACCTCGTAGAATAATCTCTACCTCTACCAGATAGTGCTCATGCGCAAATCGCCATATTGAAGGAAACGGTAGTAGTAGGAGCCGATCAGACAAATCTGATTTCTAACATAACGTCTGCCTGCTATATTTGCGCGTTGATTTTGAGAAACAAGCGATTTCTCAGTGGTGTTTTTTTTAAAGATTTTAATTATGTTATTATAAGCGATCGAAGAGTCTTGTGTGGATAAACAAAGAAGGTCGGTGGATCTGCTCGGTCCCAGAGCAGAGAGCAGATGTGTGGTCGGAATAGCCAGGACTCGTCGGCACGGTATGCGAGTAGATAGGGAAAGGCTAGCGGTGCTATCCAGGGCCTAGATAGGTCTTTGACAGATATCAGGGGCTCTAACGTTAATTAATAGTCATAGATACGATATCAAGATAAGAATTATGCATACAAATATACGCTGCTTATCGCTAGCTAAGTTTGTTGGCTGTTTTTTTTTTTTTTTAGGCCAATGGCTAGTTAGCGTACTAGCTCGGCTAAGGTAGCTACTCTGTCATTCAAGCCACTTTGATTATTGATGAACACTAGGTTGGGGTGCTTGTCGGCCATGGCCATGCAGTTTACACCAGCAAGGCAATGGTTCTTTGTGCATTAATTACATATGGTGCTTGGTTGTAGACAAGATAGCTAACTGGAAATGTGTGTAAATATCTGTTTTGTTATTACCGGGACTCAAGAGTCAATGTTGCACAAAGTGTTCCTCAACTTGAGACATCACACAGACAGACACTCACACACTGAGCTGTGGTAGGCTCAGTAACATCTCCTAGCTGTAAACATTATATGATGAACAACTCAGAGCAACACCATCTGGCAAACGGTACCGGCGTATCCAGACCCGGTCCAACAGGTTCTACCCGCAGGCCATAAGACTGCTCAACTGACATCACCTCAGGCACCCCCTTGAGCTTCTGCTGCTAATTACTATGCTACTATGCCACCTTATGTTATGTTATATATATATATGTATATTGTGCATTTGATAAATAAACTTTGATTTGATTTGGTATAACTTACATGGCACATTGCCTACTGTGGAGTGTGATTCACATTGTGATCATGTTTGTGTTAATAGATGTTTCAGTGCCATAAGATTAACCCTTTTTTCTCTTCTCTTTAGATCCCTCAATCCTCGCCCCTGAGCGGTGGGTTTTGGGGGCACAGCACCACAGAGAGTAATAATTGTATAATTGTACCGAGAAGTCTCTGGACACTACTTTCTTCTGACAACCCTAGTGCTTTCCTCTGGCTGGGAAAGACTCTCTCACTACCCAATGTCTCTGGTGTGGCGCTCCACACAGTAACCAAGAAAACAACAACAACAACATTTGTATCTGGGACGGAGTCCCTTGGTGAACTATACGGAGCAGCGGTAAACACTCGCGGTCCTCACGATGTCTATCACCAACACGCCTACGAGTAACGACGCTTGTTTGAGCATCGTCCACAGCCTAATGTGCCATCGGCAGGGGGGAGAGAGTGAGACCTTCGCTAAGCGGGCCATCGAGAGCCTGGTGAAGAAACTGAAGGAGAAGAAGGACGAACTGGACTCTCTCATCACGGCCATCACCACCAACGGAGCTCACCCCAACAAGTGTGTGACCATCCAGAGGACGCTGGACGGACGCCTACAGGTAGGGAATTATTATTATAATTATTAAACCTGTCGCGTAACTCTTACAAAACTTAATCTTAAGTTTTTGACGTATCTTACGTGAAAACAGGTGGTCAAACGCTGGTATAGCCAGATATACCATCCTCCAGACCGTATTTCCTGGTCTGCAGAAACGATCCCCCAGAACGTAATAATTTGGAGACTGGGTTGACGGGTATCCCACCGAGACCAAGGTCTCTCTTTCAGGGGAGCCCTGCACATTAAAATACGTTACATTAAAATCACATTGCATTAGCCTAACACACAATACACCCAAAGTAGTCAAAGTAGAATACCAGAGAATTCCATTCATATCTGTTCTATTCATGCTAGGCTAGGCTATTCATTCATATCTATTAGGGGAATACGTAGCTATAAATCTAGATTTTTATCGAGTAGTAATCTAATTCTATTGGGAATGCCTCACTGGAGATCTGAGAGAAATCAGGCTTAAATTACTTGTCACTGGGACTCCCCTTGATAAATAAAGTATAAATAAATTAAATAAGAAATGATGAGAGAAGTCAGATGAGAATGGATAAATGAGGAATATTAGGCCATGTGATGTGACACTTTTAATAATAATACATAATAATTTATTGCATTTATATAGACTGTATCGACTTTCTATGCACTGACATTGTAAGGGGGTAGCTGACATCATGACTACAGATGGCAACCTTTGGGTTTAAAAGAATAAAGTGTCATTGGACCCTAACTCTTTAACTGTTAATATCAAAACCTCCTCTCTTCTGTTCCGCTGTTCTCCATCTGTTCTTCCTTCCTTCTACCTCTCTCCTCCTGCCCCTAAAAAGAGTTAGTTCTCTTGTTCTCCCTCGCTCCTCCTGCCCTTCTCTTGGTGCTACAGATGGTAAACAATACTGTTGAGTGTAGCCTTGTGGTCCATTGACCCATCACCGTATGAGTTTTACTCATTCAGTGCCGAGGGTGAATAAAGTCGCCCAAATGGTCAACATTCTGGAGTGCCGGAGGTGACATTATTCACCAAAAATAAATGATGATGTTTCATTTTGTAGCCAATCAAAGTAGTGTTGCTAGGTAAATACCACATAAAACACTTGGCACTCTAGGTGGTGAGTGTTCCGTAACTCTTTGGCAGTTGGTGAGTTAATGCTGATGTCCTCCAACCTTGTTCCCAGGTAGCGGGGCGGAAGGGCTTCCCCCACGTGATCTACGCTCGGTTGTGGAGATGGCCCGACTTGCATAAAAACGAGTTGAAGCACGTCAAGTACTGCCAGTTCGCCTTTGACCTGAAGTGTGACAGCGTGTGTGTGAACCCCTACCACTACGAACGGGTGGTTTCCCCCGGGATTGGTGAGTGCACTGCTCTCTCTGGCTCCAGGTGTTCTTCTTCGCCTGACTCCAGATCTGTAAACCCTAATTACACTACAAAGCCGAACCGTGCTGAGCTGAACTGGGCTAGTCCTGGTTACTCATCCACTATAGTTGCTGAAACAGTGCTGGAAAGGACAAAATATCTGAGCCAGCACAGTAGGTTGGTTCAGGTTGGCCCTGTAGTGTGTAAAGCCCCTATGTCCACTCGCCAACTTCTAGGACTATTATGGTCTTTCCATCGTCATACAAGCCTGGACAATGGTAGCTTGTCGTAGTAGTCGCCTGCAGCACATAGAGATCTGAGGCCTCGCTTGTTTCAAAGTAATTCTGATATGTCTAATCCTGGATCTCCTGTTGTTGTTCTTCTAGATCTATCAGGCTTGACTCTGACTAGCTCAGGTGAGTGAACTGTTCCACAATTGTTGCAACAGAGTTGAATTGATCTATTGGTGCCTTTTAAATAAAGTTCCATTAGTTTGATAGTAAAAGTCTTAAAGGGAAAGTGTCCTCTCCTCTGTTCCCCCCCAGGTCACGGCTCAGGACTGATGGTTAAAGACGAGTACGACTTCGACGGCCCCCCCTCGATGCCCTCGCTGGACGGGGGGCACTCCCTCCAGACCATCCAGCACCCCCCCTCCAGCCGAGGAGGACCCCCCTCGGAACCCTTCGGCCCCCCCTCCCTGCTGCCCCCCCCCGACCCCAGCACCTCAGCCACCTCGTCCGCCTTCCCCGCCATCGCCGTCGGATCAGGAAGTGAGATTTCTTTGTTTTTGTTTTTGTTTACAATGTTCATATCAGGAAGTGCCATGCAAGCCCCTTTTCCAACCTATTATTTCGTCCCCCACACACATTTATGTATATTTGTTTTCCTCATTGTGTCTTCCACCTTAAAGGGATAGTTCAGCCAAATCTTAGTCATCTTTCTAGCCTGCTGTCTGGTCTGGTTTGTTCACTGGTGGTCACAAGGTTCCCTCCCTGTTCATTGGCTACTGTCACCATCTTCCTCACCCTCTTTGAACTGTATCATAGTTCATTTATTGGGTATATGAACTGGAAGACCAGGGCCAAATACATAAAGTATGTCATACAACATATTTGAGGTGTGCTTCATTTAGCTTTGATTCTATTGGATATATATATATATATATATATACACACACACAAACACTGAAGTATATATTTGACCCAGGTTTGGTGTGTGATTCCCTTTCTTTTTTTTAAACATTTTACTTTGTATAGTTTTGTTTTGTAGTCTGTCCGTCTGATTCTTCCTCCTCACCTGTGAGCTATAAGCCTCCACCTGTCCCCCCCCCCCCCCCCCACAGATGCCACCTCCACGTGGACCAGAACTAGCAGCTTCACCCCCAACATGCCTCAACATCAGAACGGCCATCTGCAGCACCACCCCCCCATGCCTCACCCAGGACACTACTGTGAGTCCTATCATCAGGATGCCTGACTGAGAGGGAGGGGCGGGGGGTGGAGGCATGCATTTCATCGGGAAGAGGAGGGAGGGAGAGGGAGAGACATGCATATCATCAGACCTAGGGCATAAAGTGTTGGAAATACTTTCATATACCTGGGTTGCGTTCCGACCTTTACCCATCTCCCGGGTGGAGTGCACAAATGTACACTTCAGAAGAAGGGAGTCGAGAACTCGCCTTAACCTGAGGTGGTTGAAGCTAGCTTAACCTGAGTTGGTTGTAGCTAGCTTAACCTGAGGTGGTTGTAGCTGGCTTGACTTGATTGAAAGTGTCTCTCTTGACCTAGGTCTGCATTTCACTCTGATATCACACTCAAGATTGTAGGGTCATTCATATGACCGATGATGATGATTGGTCATTGCTGTGATGTTTCTCTCACTCTCAGGGCCAGTGCACAACGAGCTAGCCTTCCAGCCACCCATATCTAACCACCCAGGTAAGTCACGACCAGGACCACGTTTGTATGAGTTACAGACTGTGGGCCCCAATTTGATTCAGGAAATGGTGTTGAGCGGAGCAAAAAATACCCTACAACTCAGAATACTCTACAGCATGATTTTTATTGTAGCTTGATTTTCACAATGGTTTTGAGAAAACTAATTATTCAATCAGAGTTGTTAACAGTCTGAAAATGTAATGTGTATCATAGGAAACATTTCTCACTGCATCTATTGCATATATTACGGTAACGATGGCCGACTTTGCCCTAATTGTACACATTTGTGCACATGCAAATCGGGGCCCTCTGGCCTGAAACTAGTACTGTGTAGAGAGTCTTTGGTTGAGTTTGTATGTATTTATTTATTTATTTAATCGCTGATTTCAGTTGGGGACAGTTGTAATAACACATTGAAATGAACAACCCTAATCCACAGTGACAGCCATTACCATTACCATCTCCCCTCTCTCTCCCAGCTCCTGACTACTGGTGCTCCATCGCCTACTTTGAGATGGACGTCCAGGTGGGCGAGACCTTCAAGGTGCCCTCTACCTGCCCCGTGGTGACGGTGGACGGGTACGTGGACCCGTCGGGAGGGGACCGGTTCTGCCTGGGTCAGCTCAGCAACGTCCACCGGACCGAGGCCATAGAGAGAGCCAGGTACTGACCGCTGACCACCTCCAAACCCAATGTGACCACCAATGAAGCCCATGTCGCTTCCTTTGTCTTATGTAATATGACTTGACCTGTTTTTATCAGTGTGTATCATATAAACACACATTTTTTAAGATTGTTGATTGTTAATGTGTTCTGACATGGTATTGTATGACGCATCCTCCCCCACTAACGTACCCCCTCTGTCCCCTCCCCAGGCTCCACATCGGAAAGGGGGTGCAGCTGGAGTGCAAAGGTGAAGGGGACGTGTGGGTGCGTTGCCTTAGCGACCATGCGGTGTTCGTCCAGAGCTACTACCTGGACAGGGAGGCGGGCCGCGCCCCTGGAGACGCCGTCCACAAGATCTACCCCAGCGCATACATTAAGGTACATTTACCCAAGGATCTACCCCAGCGCATACATTAAGGTACTTCTACCCCAGCACATGCATGAAGGTACATCTACCCCAGGATCTACCCCAGCACATACATTAAGGTACATCTACCCCAGTGCATACATTAAGGTACAGGATCTACCCCAGGATCTACCCCAGCACATACATTAAGGTACAGGATCTACCCCAACACATACATTAAGGTACAGGATCTACCCCAGCACATACATTAAGGTACAGGATCTACCCCAGCACATACATTAAGGTACTTTATCATTGGACGTCATTCTACAGCAAATGTTTGTCTTATGTCTTAGTTGCAACAGTGTACAAGGTGTGCTCAGTCTCACACTTCTCAGGATTCACTGTTGACCACCCCATGTTGCACAATGTGTGTGTGTGTGTGTGTGTGTGTGTGTGTGTGTGTGTGTGTGTGTTCTGTGTGTTCTGTGTGTGTGTGTGTTTCCCCCGCAGGTGTTTGACCTGCGTCAGTGCCACAGACAGATGCAGCAGCAGGCGGCCACGGCTCAGGCAGCAGCAGCAGCTCAAGCAGCCGCCGTGGCAGGGAACATCCCTGGGCCTGGATCTGTGGGGGGCATCGCACCCGCCATCAGTAAGACACACACACACACACACACACACACACACACACACACACCGTGGCAGGGAACATCCCTGGGCCTGGATCTGTGGGGGGCATCGCACCCGCCATCAGTAAGACACACACACACACACACACCGTGGCAGGGAACATCCCTGGGTCTGGATCTGTGGGGGGCATTGACCCCGCCATCAGTAAGACACACACACACACACACACACCGTGGCAGGGAACATCCCTGGGTCTGGATCTGTGGGGGGCATTGACCCTGCCATCAGTAAGACTCACACACACTGAACTTGAACTGAACTACACAACTACACAATTACTGCATTGCATCAATTAACTCTCCCCTCTTTCCCCCTCTTTCCCCCCAGGTCTCTCTGCAGCCGCTGGTATTGGTGTGGACGACCTGAGGAGACTGTGTATCCTGAGGATGAGCTTTGTGAAGGGCTGGGGTCCCGACTACCCCCGCCAAAGCATCAAGGAGACCCCCTGCTGGATCGAGATCCACCTGCACCGCGCCCTGCAGCTCCTGGATGAGGTGCTGCACACCATGCCCATCGCTGACCCCCAACCCCTGGACTGAACCAACCGCAAACTACCCTCATCACAGACCACCAACCCCTGGACTGAACCAACTGACACCGACCCCCAACCCCTGGATTACACCAACCGCAAACTACCCCAATCACAGACCCCCCAACCCCTGGACTGAACCAACTCAACACAACCCCCAACCCCTGGACTGAACCAACTCAACATGGTTCACACCCCTGGACTGAACCAACTCAACACAGCCTCAACCCCTGGACTGAACCAACTCAACACAGCCTCAACCCCTGGACTGAACCAACTCAACACAGCCTCAACCCCTGGACTGAACCAACTCAACACGACCCCCTCCCCTGGATTGAACCAACTCAACACGACCTCCAACCCCTGGACTGAACCAACTCAACACGGTTCACACCCCCTGAACTGAACCAGCTTAACGCCCCACCCCTGGACTGAACCAACTAACATCACTTTCAACAGTCATCCTATTGGATAACCTTCTTTATGCTGTTACCCAGAGCATACCGGAGCATAGTACTACTTGTGTTCTGAATTCTAAATCGGAACTCCCTTTCCCCTTCTTCCTAGCCACTCTTGTTGATCTCCAAGGCTTGGATAGGTATAAGCAATATGCTGTTTCCTCCACCTCGCTGTTGGATTGGCTTGGAGGAATTCATGCCTTGTTTACTTATACCTATCAAATGTTCTCAGATCTGCTGGAGCGGCGAGGAGTTTGTGGTTGTAATAGGGACTGGTTTAGGTTTCCGGATGGATTTTTTGCTACACTCAGAGTGCTGCTTCTTGCCAGGAAAGGCAGGTTATGGTCTCTGGCATCATGTAATGTTTACTGACAGGTGGTGAGAGAGAAGGAAGAAGAAGCATTTAAGGCGATTTCCAGCAATATTACGATGATATATTTTTGGGGGCTTTATTTTTTTGTGTGTGTATTTTATGAGAGTAATTGTAATAACAATTTTATTTTAGCACTTTCTTTTAATTTGTGTTTTTATTAAATATCCCTTTGCTATTGTATAGTCAATTATGAAGAGAGAGAGAGAGAGAGATAGATAGATAGATAGATAGAAAGTTGGTATTTAGGTATATTTCAGAGCAGATAGTATGTTACAGCACAAACACACAATCTCAAATAGTTCAAAGTTCACAACACTATTGACACCTTCAATTGTATAGTTCCTCACATGTGCCCTCTCACCATGCGAGGGGGATCAGGACTCCCACCCGCAGGGTTGTCCTCTGTCTCTTCACCTTTCTGAATAATGTTTAACTTTTTTCTTTCTTCGTGTAAATAAACTCACTGTAGTTCTTCTTTGATTTAAATGCATGTGAATGTTTTGCATGAGTGGTGAGATGAGATGGCATCGTACAATATGTGTAGTGGACGTGGTTTGGAATCTTGCCTATTGTGATGAGGTAGCCCTGTCTGGGACATGTACACTCAAGTGTCACCCTTGGAGGATGTCCTCTTGGCCAAATAGTAGATGCTTGGGTCTTCAACGTGAGAGACCCAAGTTTGAATCCCGCTCACCACGTATGTTCCCAACAAATTGTGCAGTGCCGGTTATTTATGATGCTTTGATCAATAACCAGGACGTTGATTTCTCCTTGTAATCCATCAAGTATGATCAATTACAATCAGAATATCTAACTAAACAGGATCCTAATGTCATCACACTGTCTTAAGCAGGGGGCAATGCCATGGATTTAGAATGAGAATCACTCTAGAACCATTCTAAATCTAATTTTGAATCATTCACAGTCTCATTCTAGAACCATTGTAAATCTCATTCTAGAACCATTCTAAATCTGGGTGATGTTTCCTTTCTTCCTCCCCCTGCGACCATGTTGAAGGCCCCTCTTGTCCTCCTCTGTCCTGTAGTCTGCACTAACGGTGGTCAGGGCTGCCTCGACCTTCTCTTTCAAAATGTGCACTTAGTCACTCTCTCTCTCTCTCTCTCTCTCTCTCTCTCTTGTGGATTTCAAAGTGAAGGACTCATTATTCTGGTAGGAAGGAATGATGGTAGAAATTTCCTCTAGCTCATGTTTGAACTGGTCCAATGCTTTTAAAATGTTTGAGGGAGAGAGAGAGTAAACAAATGCATCAGAGGTGATCTGGAATCACACTCTTGTGAGGAGGTAGCTGTCTGAGGCGTATCTTCAGATCTTGAGGATGTCCTCTTGGCCTAATGGTACTGTAGATGTTTGGGTATTCCATGTTGGAGACCCAGGTTCGAACCCCACCCGCCACACAGTGAATAGCTCTCAACATGTTGTTGAGTGTTTTTGTTGACTTCCCATGATCCTTTGCCCCTGCATGTAAACACATTATTCTACCATTTCTGTTTTAAACTGTCACGGTCGTCATGGTCACTAAGATATTATGCATTTCTGCAAATAATTCCCCTTTAGAGACTCAAAGTTGTCAGTAAAGTGATAGAAAGTTGAATAATTATTAATTATCCTCTTATGACTCGATAAAGAACAATGTGTAATAAACATTTTATAATAAATTAGTCTTTGTTATTTGTAGAGGGTAAAGGAACACGTATGACATGAAGTGAAATCATGAAATCACGAAATCATGCCTAGTGAGAGAAACTGCTGCTGCAGTCTAAAAACAGACATGATATGCAACTCGGATATTTAAACTTTAAAATATTTTTTCGATTGACTTCGTTGTTGTTACTGATGGCTATTTACTTGGCTATCTCACTGGTCAATAGATGAAAAATAGTGAAGCCAAGCTCTCTAAATCTGCACTCCCAGTTTATATAGTGAATGGAAGAGATTGGTTTGGTTGCTGTATGTGAGGTTAATGTTGTACATTATTTAAGTCGTGATGCTTTTCTCAAAAATGTTCCACCGTTACTTTTGAACGGCGACGTGTTAAAGCTGTTCTCCCCACGTCACCTAGCAACTTGATTTTGATTCATACCTGTACATGCTACTCCTCTGATCCGGATTTTATTCATTTTGTTTTGAAAAATGGACTTGTTGCTCAATTTATTTTTCTGACAGTACCTGATATCTTAAATTGCATTATTTTAGGCCAACACATTTTTGTATGACTTGCAGTCGGTTACTTATCATAGGATCACGGAGAAACAAGCTAAAATGTGTTGCTGGTAACAGGACAAATGACGGTTACATTTTACTTGTATTTCTTATGTGAAATTATTAAAAATGGCCTGATATTCTACCCGTCTCATTCGTTCATTGTCCCACTGCGTCTCGTTGAATAATGCACATCACGTCAGTTCTTATTTGTGTTCTAGAATCAGTTCTTTGTGTTCTAGAATATCCATACACAAGGCCGCCTGCAGCTGTCGCATCGCGTTTGACTTACTCCGCGGCAGGCGAGGTCAGACCATAGACTTTTTCCGGTCAGACAGGGGCGGCGGCTCTCTGTTGGCAGTGGTAGGGAACTGCACCGCTGAGCGCAGCACCACAACCACACACCCTCACAGCGCGGTCCTGCTCTAAGTCTAAATCTAGACAAAGCCGTTTCTAACATTGGTGGCCATACAAACACAAATACATATTTTAAGAAGATACTATTTCGACAAAGCAGGCTAATTGAAGCCCCGTGTTATTGAAATACCTGCTATCCTGTGTCTTAGCTCAACTAGCACCTCTTCAACCCCCTCTTCCCTTATGACTGCAAACAAACTATACTATAATACTAATAACAATGATTAACTGCATTTAAATCGCGCCTTTCTAGACACCCACAGCACTCACATTGTAAGGGGGAGAAGTCACCGCATCACTAGCAATGTGTAGGAGCCAGGGTAGGAGCCCTACACCTGTATTGGCTAGAAGACAAGGAGGACAACGGCACTCTTCACATGTAATCAAAATCGGTTTATTATCACGGCATGATACATGGGAGTTTTTATTAATTTCCTTGGGACATTCCTTATTAAACTGAGGAGCAGGTTCAAGCCTATAGTGATACTACAGTTTTATTTGTATGTTTTGATTTGCACACGCATATTAACAAAGAGAAAAAAGAAATAAAGGCGTAGTGCAGGGGGCTTGTCGAGAAGCTTCCCTACAAAGTGCTAAAATAACGAGAGAAACAACATGTAACAGAGTCACAGGCTACCATATGACTACCAGAGTCACAGGCTATCATATGTCAAATCAAGCTGGTGTTCAAACCTTTACATTCAATCACTGTCACTTATTTGTACTGAACTAGGATAACCCCCTACAGCAACAACTTTAATAAGGTGTGATCATAGCTTTAGCCTCACAGATCCATAGTTTTCCCTCGGTACACCGAGTTTCTAACCAGTTGGCCAACGTTGTTGATTTGGTGATGAAAGCGCAACCAAAATGAATGCTACCTAAAGAAGTCTCCAACCAATACCTGGAAAAAGTAAACATGGCAAGGTATCAAAATCAATTAAAGAGTCAAAGAATGATTCGCTGATTTATTGATGCATTTTCCAATGTGTACTGTAGTGTTTGCACTGAATACTGCAATGCCCTCCTCACCCTGTATTCAGACTGCTTCCATCAACCCACAGCCATTGTACACGGTATTTAATCTTGGACAGTGATTCTTTTGATTTCATCAGGAACTCCTTCTCACCTGAATGAATCAAGGACTCTTTCAAGCCGATCCAGTACCCACGATATCGATCGTTGAATACCATTTTTTCATCAATAAATTCCTAAAAAGAATACATTAATTACAAATTATACATGGTTGAAAAATAAAACATGTTTGGGAGGTAGTGTCTAAACAGACCAGACTGTTCTAAAGTAATGTAACATGTCTCAATCGTTTGCCCCTCAAAGGCTCAGTTGCCTTCAGCTCAGTTGCCTCACCTGTTCCTCTTGACTTCCGATGACAACCAAATCAGCATTCCTCCCTCTGCAGTCCGTCCTGCTTTCTTCCCAGGTTTTCCACTCTTTAAGACTTGACGTGTTCATAAACAGATAACAGCTGGACTGGAACAGCGACCAGCCAACTGGACACAGTGTACACTCTCTCTCTCTGCAAGCTGATACATGCAAAGAAACATGGAAGATCACATTTCACTCTGGACATTCAGCACAAATATGTTGTTATTTACAAATGCAGGAGGTAGTATGGGCTACAAAGGGAGTTCAGGGGAGGCTGGTGCAGGTAGAAATCGGAGGACCATTCCTCATTCATTCCATGCATTACAATAAGCCCGTCCTCCGATTTCTACCTCCATCAGCCTCCCCTGAAAGGTACATAGGATCAACGCCATTTATTTGAAATACATATTACATAGTACATTCATGTCTCTGGGTAAGATGAACACCTTACCCGACGTGACCCCACGAGTCCATTTGAGCTGATCTATCTCTTCCATCATGTCTTCATTCTGTCTCACCAAGTTCACAATTTCCACCTTCAACTTCAGGATTTCAACAGTTACATCACTGTAATTGCCTTGCAAAACATTGCCAGTGAAGTTCACGAGGTCCTGAATGGCCAGCAGTTGCTTCAGGTCTCTCTCCAACTTTGTGTTGTGCTGAGAGATGACGGTGCTGACTGAGGAAAGACAGGGACATGGTCACTCAATACTGTCAACCTGCAGTTCACTGATACTCTGGTAACGGGTGTCAAGATCCAGGCTTTGAGGTCCACAGCTAACATAGTTCATATCTCAACATTGCACTTCATTGACCAATTCATGTTTCTGATTGGCTAGAGGTCAAACACCTTGATCTTAGTCTAGGAAATGTTCACCCACACAGACGTGCCCTAACCCTAACCCTTTAAATGACAAGTCTGTAAGGCCATCATGGCTTCACCCACCTCCTACCCTAATGACCTCCCCTCATCCACATACTCACAGTAGACATGGGCTGTAATGGATGCCAGCAACAAGGCAACAAGTATCCCCAAACACACAGCCACCAGTGTGAATGGGTGAGAGGGCGGAGCAGGCTTCTCATCCCCTAGGAGCAGCAAAGAATACAGTCAGATTAGCATAGCAACACTTAGCATAAACCTAGAGTACATGCTTTTGAGAGAATATACAGTACATGCCTTTCAGTGGAGGCTGGTGGAGGTAGAGGACAGGCTCATTGTAATGCATGGAATGGAATGAGGAATGGTAACAAACACGTGTAAGAAACCTCAGATTTCTGCCTCCACCAGCCTCTCTTGAAAGGTACACAGGATCAGAGCCATTCATTCCATCCCATGCATTACAATGAGCCCATCCTCTTTCTACCTCCACCAGCCTCCCCTGATGCCTTGACTGAACTAAATCATTGAATCATGAATTTTGAATCATGGATTTTAATTCCTGGGGGCACAGATCACATGATGGGAAAAATAATAATTATAATTATACATTAATGATATATAACATATAATCATTTAATAATTGTATTAAACACTCTTGCAGTGTAACATAAACCGGAAGCGTACCCAGTGTGGCTGGACTGTCCTTGGGCCTCACTTCTACATTCTCATATACTTCCTCTTTTTGCTCTGAAAGACAAAGTGATGTCAAATGGTGTCATTAGCATAATTACTATATCTATTACAGAGATTTTGTTAAAAGATAAAACTGCTCTAGGAACAATTCTCCCTATTTGTTCTACAAGACAGAACCGGTTACATTTTTTTTTTTTAAAACAATGTTTTTTTTTAAGGGCATTTCTGCTTTTTTATTGGGATAGAGACAGTAGAGATTGACAGGAAGGATGGGAGAGAGAGAGGAGGGATGACATGCAAGATAGGTCGAGGGTCGGAATCAAACCAGGAACCTTGCGATTACGTGGCATGCGCATTAGTGTGCTACGCCACCAAGCGCCCCGAACCAGTTAAATATTGAAGTAAATAATTAATAAATTGTTGTGTCTTTATTAATAGTGTGATAAACATATATTAGAATGCTTTATGCTTTGTTAATGTAGTACTCTATGGGTTATATATGTTAAGTTCTGAATTTATATATGTTAATTAAAGTATACTTATTGTATAGTGACATATATCTATCTATTTATTTAGCTATTCATTTATTGTTGAATATAATATAATATACTATGAAAATAATTTTAAAATGTTGTTTTAAGCACTTTAAGCACTAAAACAAAAGACAGAAGTCTACATAATACATTGTTTACTAGTGAGTGTTAACCAAATGACTGAAGATGAACAAAAGAACAAGGTGGTTTGAGAGAAAAATAATGAGACTCACCATTTTGCATAAAAACAGGATTCCTGAAAGCCATTAAATGATTACTCTCTTCTTCTGTCCAACACACTTTTCATCGACACTTGACTTACTATTTATCAGTCCAGACAGGCCTTAGAGAATTAAGCCTGAAATACTAATAACACAATATGTCATAGGATATCAACAATCACTCTGACATGCAGTAGCCTACAGTAACACCATCAACCGTTGACTGGACCTGTATTAGTAAGCTACCTCTGCTTCGGGTGTGGTTGCGTTAATGACTAGACGACGCTGAATAGAACAAGACTGACTGACTCTCGTCTGAGGCCAGAGGGGAAGTTTGTGTGTATGTTAATATGTGATGCGTGTGATGGTCCATGCGGTTACAGACTAGGAAATAGTTAATTCTAACTTTCTCTCAAACTGGTTCTGCTGCTCACGCTGACTCACTGGACTTGTTCAGGTGCGAGTACTGTACGTACCTCAGCTAGTGGCTCAGCTCCAGTTGTAAGCCCTCTGGTGGCCGTGCTAGGGAACTGCACCGGTGAGCGCAGCACCACCACCTCCCACAGCCATTACCGTGCCCAGTCCCAGCTCGGCTCCAAATCTAAATATAGACTCATGCCAACACTAGCGAAAGGGAACGTGAGCACATAAGCACCAGGGGAAGCTGGTGGAGGTAGAAATGGAAGGACAGGCTCGTTGTAATCCATGGAATGGAATGGGAAATAGTATCAAACACAATTCCTCATTCCATGCATTATAGTGAGCCTGTCCTCCGATTTCTACCTCCGCCCTGATAAGCACTCATAGCCAGGGCCGGCTCTAGCCATTTTGGTGCCCTAGGCAAGATTAGGATTTGGTGCCCCCCGCCATCACATTACCCCACCAGTACTGCCTCATCACTACCAACTCATTCCACAGTAAAAATATGGACAACATACATCAGACACCACAATGGTTTCAAGACAAAAATATTTACTTTTTATAAATTAAAATGACTTCTCAAACAAACCAATCACGTATCAAATAATGAATAAATTGTTAAATATTACCAACTACTAAACCCAGGCCCTTGGGATGTTGCTAACAAGGGTTTAGACAGTTTTACTACAATTTACACTATTATTAACAAATATGTAAACAAAAGTACTATTAAAGCTGCACGACATAACTTTTGCGATGAACAAGGAGGAAAAGAGAAAACATTGTAAAACTATGGGCCTTATAGAAGCAAAATGTGCAAAAAGGGAAACATGTAGCTGCAGAGTAGGAGAAACAACTGAAATCTATGTTTTTATGGATATAGCAATTATCACTAATATTGGTCTGCGAAAAGTCAGCACAATGCCGTGCGTTCTAGGAAGGAGCAGTTATCCAGATAGCTACCTACTGGCTTGCCATTCAGATTCATATCCTTCACTCTGTATCTGAGTCTAACAGCTATCGTAGCATAATTTCTAGCATTAGCTTTATTGCTAGTTAGCTACTACAAATGAAACGTCTACACACAAAACGGCCTTTTAATGTTAACATAAGACGACATACCTCTATATTGGACTTTCTTTTCTTCCTCTTTTCTCCGTTTTCTACCTTGCGCACCTGAAGGTCCTGAAGGCTTAGAACTTTTCATTATTAAATCAAATGTGAAAATAGATGTCTGCCTCTTGACATCTGTCCATCAGTCAGTCAGTCTAGCAATCTCTGGCACTTCTTGCGTCCTGGACTTGTCTTGACTTGTCTGTGATGAGGCGCATCAAACGGTAACTCATCCTCCCCCACTTTCAGTGCGCACCGCGCACAGTACAAGTGCAGGCCAGAGCAGACGAAAAATTGTAAGGAACAGGGGTGCAAAGTGTATTTTTTTCTTTCTTTCTTCATTTGTTACCTCAAGGCAGAAAATGAGGAAGGGCGCCTACCGGCGATTTTTTCTTTTCTTTGATGACGACCAGCACCCACCAGAAGGTGGCGCCCTAGGCCTATGTCTTTAGCCGGCCCTGCTCATAGAATACTTTGCAGACAACCTAACTGTTGTCATAGAGGCCAGCGTTGTGGAAATACCTGCTATACTGCATCCTGGCACCTCTAACAAATACTTACAGTTCTCAACAACACACACTCTCACACTCATCTCAAGTATTTAGTTTCACACTCCATTTCCCTCTTTGCATAATTTACACTCCATGGAACATCAAATTAAACGATAAAAACCAATAAGGTCCCTGCACTGTGAATCCTCAGCTACGACTAAAATAATTCAGAAACAGTCAGTAAGAGTGACCGAGTTGAAATGGTGATAAAATCACTTCTCATAAATTCAATCCCCCCCCCCCCCCCGCCGCGGCATCAAATTGTTAGCTTTTTGGTGGCGTACCTTCCTTTGGGTGTTTAGGAGACATCGGTTACCTGTTTCGGGAATTCAGACTTGACGTCGGTCACAGTGGTGCCGGGACCCGGATACACAGCTGCGCTCACCTCAGCGGCTTAAGTTGCTCTGGTGTTGGGAGTTTAGAGGGGTGAGTGTAACCGAGTTGAAACATTAGTAAACTCACTCCTCACAAGTTCAAATTCCGCTCCATGGCTTTTCGGTGGCGTAGCTGGTTTCCAACGGGTATTTAGGAGACGGCAGTCACGTGTGTTGGCAATTCAGAGGTTGAGACTTGTGTGGAGCAACCCGAAATGCGAGGAGTGTTTGCAGCAATTTGACATCCGTCACACAAGCACACTTTCAACACACGAAGAACAGGAGAGAGAATATAGGCTTTAAATGAAACCGTCTTTATTAAGTAACTTTAATATCAGAAAAATAAAACTCTTAATTCTCTTTACAGCAAATATATAATATCAGTGCTTTGGCCACATAACTTAAAAGGCCATTTATCATAAAATATAGTTTGCTTTAAACTTGACTCAATTTGTTGAATTTATAATATGCCATAAGACTTCTCTACATATACATAACAAAAGTGTAGTAAAATTAGCAAATACTTAACTGTTGGTACAGTGTGTGTGTATATATCATTAAGATACATTTATACCATTTTTAATTTGGTGGCATACAGACATAGATGCGGCTCACTAGATCCTTGGCCTGATACTGTTGCAGTGTACAACGCAAGTACATTATGATCACATGCTTGTCGTGAGCACATTCCCTCTGGACTACATCTAATCTTACCTCAACACTGGTCAACTACGACTACAAGCAAATAGCACTGACGACCTGCACTATGCAACTCGCCATCCAGATTTCAGATCTCATATTATATACTAGAGAGAGAAAAAAAATAAAAAATAAAAATCTTATTTGTAAACATTTTAATATATAATATATTTTATATTTGTATATATGAAATGTAACTTCAAGTGAAATAAAAAATAAAGTTTCTGTATATTTACCAATTATTAACAGTAATAATAATAATAATAATAATAATATTATACATATAATAATAATGCATACACAAAAATGTCAAGATTCATCTTGAGAGGTTGAGGAGCAATGTATTCCCCAGAAGAAAATAGAATTCAACCTTTTAGAGCTGCGGGTCGTTACGGTGGACGGGACAGCGGGGAGGGGAGGGATGGGACAGGGGTTAGAGAGGATGAGAAGGGGTGAGAGGAGGGAGCGGGTGAGAGAGGGGGAGGAATACTAACAGGTCTCATCAGTCAGCATTAAGATGGAGTCTGTCCAGATTAGAAGCAAACCCTATCCCCTACTCCCTAGACACTTGTAGGGGCTAGGGGTAGTGTCTCAGGAGTAGGAGCGAGGTGTAGTTACTGAACAGGGCCACGGAGGCTAGTCTGTCTGTGCTTGGGCACACGTTAAAAACCCATCAAACAAGACAGAAAGGCAGTTGAAACAACAACTTAGTTTGTACCACTGAGAGAGGAGGGAGAGCTTGCTAGCCAATCAGGGGATGCGTCCGGGCAGATCTAGCAATGATGAAGTTCATTACGGGCGTCTAGTATTGCCCCATGCACGTTTCTGACTCCTCGCAAGTGGAGCGAAATGAAAAGAAAAATTATGCACGGCTGGAATGTGATAGGCCCAACCACCTATACGAGGACGTGAGTTGACCACCCTATTGGTCGATCAGGTCACCACCTCAATACAACTAAGACTTACTGTCCTTTGTCCTCCGCTGACCTCTTTAATACGCATAATAAAGGTCTGTGTTGGTTGGTGGGACTAATATTTTATATATTAGTGTTCAATAAAATACATGCTTTCTAAAAAAAGGCCACAGGCTTTCTGCTCTCAGAGTTCTATGGCAACACTGTGTGCGCACGAAACCAGTTGTACGTTTTTCTGTTGATTTACTCAAATGGAATTAGGCACAAGTTACTGTAAACAGATAAATGTTGTTTAAATTCCGATGGAAAAGCATGGCAGTGGTGAAGTAGGCGCACGTCCTGGTACATCAGGAGGGGGTACTTCCTGTCCAACCGTAAGCACTGCTAGTGACAGGTGAGGGCGAACAAGCTCATCTTATGAAAACCAAAATAGCAGCGAAAACAAAAATGAGGGCTAAAAGGGAACATAACAAAAACAAAACCGTCATGACCAACTCAAACCTTGATTCGAAGCCAGTTAAACACCTAATTTAACAGTCGTCAAGAATAATTGATACATATTTTTAAAAAGAAATAAAAATAAAATTAAAAAAAGGTAGGCAGATTATCAACATATCAAAATAAATCATAACGGGAATCCTGATGCTACTTTGGAGGGTCCCTGACACCCACACCCCGTCACTTCACCCCAGGGGTCTAACATCAGACAGGCTCCTACGTGGGCCTGTAACCCCCCCCCCCCTCCTCGACACACACACACACACACACACACACACACACACATCCCCTGGCTAGGCACGCTCACATATTACGCAGCCGTATTGCCTGCGTGACAGGCGCCTGGCACACCGGGCACATCGGCTCGGCGCCCTGGCAGATCCGGTTGGCGCATTCCACGCAGAAGAGGTTGTGGCCGCACGGCACCAGGGCGGCGATGATCTCGCCCTCCAGGCAGCGGATGCACTCATGGCGCCCGCGGTACGAGTCCGGCGGCGACCCGGAGGATGAGGCTGTGCTCTCACTGGAGGACGAAAAGGCGGGCCCGTAGACGGGGAACTTCTGGTGGGACTCGGAAGAACCAGAGCCGGTGGCAGAGCTGGAGCCGCCGAGGGGAGGGACCCTCTGGACGCGCTGGGCCAGGGGGTGCTCCAGGGCCTCAGGGAAGGTAGGCGAGAGGCGGGGTGTGCCGGGCTGGCTGTGGTGGTGGTGGGGGTCACGGACTGGTCCCGGGCGGCTGTCGTAGAGCTGCTGGACGCCCCCCTGCTGCTCGAAGGTGCTCCACACCCCCTGGGGGGTGGTGAGGGGGTCGAACCCCGTAGAGGCCAGCGCTGCTGCCAGGTCCTCGGACCCCAGAGGAAGCAGGGTGTCCCCGAACCAGAAGCTGGCTCCCCCTCCACCCCCTCCGCTGTTGTTGTTGTTGTTGTTGTTAGTGTTGTTGAAGGGGCTGGTGGGGCTGAAGTCGGCCATGCGGTTGCCCTGCCCCCCGCCGTAGTAGGAGTCAGTGGAGCCGCTCCCCAGGGAGCTGGAGCTGTCGTTGCGATAGGTGGCGGTCATACGAACGTTGGTGTTGGCGTTACCGTTTCCACCGCCACCACTGGTGGAGGCGCCCCGCTGGGTGGCCTTACCGGCAGGCGGGGCCGCCCCGTTGGCCTGAAGCCACGCCCCACTGCCTGCGGCTGCAGCCTCGAAGCTAACGTCTGTGCCGTTGTAGTGGAAGTCGTTCTCGTCCGCGCCGGGGACCTCCACGCAGTTCCCTGTGCGCAGGGCGATGTGAGCCTCGATCTCCTCCCGCGCCCGGTCCACGTTCTCGGGCATACCTGTCACCTCGAACACCGGCTCCTTGTCCCGGCTCGGGGTTACGATGTAGGTGTGCGTCTGCTGCTGGATCCGCTTGATGGTGGCCCCCTTGGGCCCGACCACCAGGCCCACCACGCGGTAGGGGACCCGGACCTGGATGGTGGTCTGACCTGGGAGGGTGGGGGCCCCGGGGAGGCCCAGGCCCGGCCCTGCCGCAGCCAGAGGTCCGGCCTTGTTCCTGGAGGCTCTGATGAGGGAGAAGTGTTCGGCGGCGGACAGGATCTCCCTCTTGGCCATGGCCACGTCCTCCTTCCGCCCCGTCACCACGAACACTGGCTGCTCGCCCCGCACTGGGGTCTTTATGTACGTGTTGGTCTTTGCTCGCAATGCCTTGATCTTACAGCCTGAGAGAGAGAGAGAAAGAGAGGAAATAGGAGAAACATTGGTTTAATTTTCAGAGATATCCTATCAGGCAATTTTGAGTACCAAAAACGTTTGTCAATATAGTTTCAAAACATATAGATTCTGTAATCTTGACATCTTCTAAAACTGAAATCTAGATTCGCGGAAAATCAGTTGAAAATGTCTGTTGGTGATACTAGTGCTACGTCCTGCTGCTGCGGTGGTGAAAGTCCATTTTCCGGTTTCCTAAACTTTTTGACAACACCATCCCCCACACTCCAAGATGCAAACATGAACACACTTTTGCCAACAATGACAGCACACCATGTCCCATGACAGCGCTCAAAATGATACTCAAAGGTCTCATAGCCAACATCAATAAGAAAACAGATAATTACTAGCTAGATAAATGGCTGGCAAACAATAAATGAGGGCATTTATACATGTTGTTGTTGCTGCTGATGACGAGGCAAAGCAAAGCTCAGAGTTGAGTTTGCTAGCATGTCAGCCGTCGAAAGCTGAGTTAGATGTCAAAAACGATTTGCTAGCAAACCATCTTTGATGTATGAATAGTTAATTATCCAACCATCGGAAATTGTATGCGTCAAATTAAGTTGTGATCAGCCAGCAAACAATTTTGGCAACTTTGAAATGTCAATCTGACTCGGTGACCTAGTTAGCTTAGCTCAACTGTCTGCCTCCTCTACTTAGCCAACTTGTGCTTGCTTTCAATCGCTACGAACACTTGTCTTGATCAGAAAATTGTCAAATAATTCTAGCTGTGACAGATTTCACAGATACCCGGCTAAATAAATTGCAATGTTTATAAGCGACCGAGCGAAGTTGAATAGCAACCCACCCTGTCTGCCGACAATCTCGGCAACATGCTCGGAGCTGGGCACCCCGACGCACTCCGTGGTGTTCACGCTCTTTCTCCGCAGGAGCATCGCCGTCGACTCGACTTCATAGCCCGGTTCCCCGTAGACACCGGACGGCAATATCACCATCCCGGTAGCATGCTGTAGCGTGCCGTCCTCCAGCTCATCATCGTACAACAACACCGTTTCGGGCGTATCCATTCCCGGTGTCATCATAACAGAGGAGCCTAGCCCGGAGACTTGGGCCTGCCCGAGAAGCATGTTGTGGTGGGAGTCATTCTGCTCCAGGAGCGCGTCTTCACCGGGTCTCTCCTCATCCTCTTCTTCCGTCGGTCGCGGCTGATGGCGAGGCAGAGGCTGCAGGTCCAGCACTGCACCGAGGAGATTGTGATGCGAGACCGGGCGTGGGTGCAGGAGGGTCTCCAGTGGTTCGGTCTGGCTGTGCGTGCCGTGCTCGTCGAGGCCTATGCCGACACCGGCGAATGCATGCACGAGTGGCGGGACCTCCGTCTCCTCCGTCTCCAACAAAGATGTGCTGCTGGGCATTGTGAAAACACTTCCAGCGAGCCGTCTGCTTTCAAACAAAACTGATACTTAGACGTTGTAATTTCTCAAAGTTAAATACTGTGTGGTCTATTGTGAGTGTTTGTTGCGGAGGCTAAAGGAGCTAGCTAATGTACCGTTTCTTGTCTTCATGCAGTCTCCCTCCTTCTTTTGTCTCTCCACCACCAGGCACCAGCGTTGGCTTGATCAAATCTCGCGAGATTTCGAGCGGGGTCATCCTCGGGTTCACGGCCGTCCCTAGAGCGCAGGCACTGCGCAGTCGGTTTGATGTGCTGTTGGCCTAAATGTCAACTTGTCAACTAAATGCCGATTGAGTTTTTTAATTGTGTTAATTGAAATATTGAAATATTGGCGTTGTGCACTCTTTTCTGTCTGTTGTTACAGTTGTTTAAAACATTACTGTTGTTTGTCAATTGAATCTTTAAATAATTTATATATGAAATGAGATCCTTGCTCCCCATACAACTGAGGGAATCATAGTTATCATAAATATCATAGAATATAATAGAACATAGAATAGAATAGAATAACGTTATTGGCCTTATAAGTGGCCAAATAAGTGTCCCATCCCATCCATGTCATATTCAAGCTGCATGAATAATATGAATCCACTAGGTGGCACCATTGTATTCTTTATAAAGTTGTTCAGTCTATAAGGGACCGACAACTTCAGAAATGTGCTTAGAAGTTAACTTTTTGTTGAGGTAGCGTTGCAATGTATTACTAATGCAACGACAGAACGTTTCCCCTTTTTGTGTAAATAGAATCCTAGAATAAGAATGTCATTCTATTTCCTAGTCAGTGACCATTCTAATTCTAATGTAATGTAATGTGACTCCAGTGTAGCCAGTGTCCAAGCAACGACGCACAATAACATTGCGCGTTTGTACAGCACAGCGTGCCCATAAGAGTAGGCCATTCGAGGAATTTCTCAAGCCTCAAAAACGATGTTGACGAGACGATAAAATGTGGATATAAAACCCCAACGTTCATTGAGTTATCAGTTTGTTCTGGTGAACATGTATGGACGCGCTCCCCGGGTTACCTACCTCACTGTGGGTAGCACCTCGTCCAAAGTTGGGCCAGGATCATACGAGATCAATAAATTCAAAACAAATAAGTCAGGTAGGATTGTTGACATGTTTTGACATCATTTCGCCCTGATGTTTAGCCCCCGAATTTACCGATTGTTTTGCTGTTCAAACATCAGTAGGCCTATGACATATAAAAGCAAACCCTTTCTCAATTTATTTATTGTCAATAATGCTAATTATGTGGGCCAACATGTGTTTTGCAGATTGCTATGCTCCGTTCCTCTCCCTCTCCAACCGAGAGTCCATGTTCCATCGGTCCAGCAATGAAATTGCTATGCCTGGACCCGCCCAGTACAACAGCTCCCAAGCCAAGGTAACCCATGGACGTATCCATCCTCGTGTGAAATCTACCCGTCTCTCCAACTGATGAATCAGTTTACAACGGATCTTTATCAGCCAGTTCTCATAGAATACACACTAATACATCATGAATAGAATCTAATCCAATATACGAGAGTAAGATAGAATATATTTGAATATAATTTAATATAATTTAATATAGTCGAGTAGAGTAGATTAGAATAAAATGGAACCAGAACAGAACAGAACACAATAACATAATATTACAAAACATGATAAAATAGAATAGAATGCAATAGAATAGATTTAGCGAAATAATCTAATCCAATCTGAATCTAATCTAATAATCATAGCTAAAACAGGCTATACTCTCTTGATCCACCTCTTCTAGGGTCATATCCTGGGAGGTCAGAGTCTTCAGAACCGGTCGAAGCGCTTTGACGAGGCGGTATCGGAGGTACCGGGCCCGGGGACCTACAATGTCCTGCCAGTGTCGGGGAACACACTGAGAGCCGGGGAGAGTGATACTCCAAGGAGGGCGGGCCCTAAAGTGGTACGTATGTAGCGGAGGTGGTTTGGAAATTGGATAGGTAGCCCTGAAACCTGAACACTCAAGTGTGAGAAGTACAAAGACGTTCATTTTGGGAATATGACGGGAGGAGAGGGGAGGTTAGGGTGGTGGAGGGCCCGGGACCAGAACAGTATGAACCTGAAGAGTGAGACACACACACACACACACACACACACACACACACACACACACACACACACACACACACACACACACCCAAATGCTACTAAACACACCCCTTGGTAACACACCCCTCGGACCTTGAGGAAGTCCTCTTGGCCTAATGGTAGACGATTGTGTCTTTCAAGTAGGAGACCTGGGTTTGAACCCCGCCCATCATATGTACGTAGCGTAGACATCCCCTGACAGCACACAGTCGAGGCTCAGGAAGAGGAATGATGAGAGGGGGCCGACCGTCCTCACAGCCTGAATCACTGCACAGTAACATGGTTAAATAATAACAATAATAATACATTTATTTTGTATGGCGCTTTTCTCAGTACTCAAAGACACTACATTCCATGGAGAGAACAAGAATAGATAGATAGATACATAAAAGGTAAAACAAAAGCACAGTCAGTCAAAACAACAATAACAATAGTTAAATAGATTAAAAGCAAGTTTAAAAAGATGGGTGTTGAGGGATTGTTTGAAGGAGGAGAGCGTGCTAGCGTGTGGTTTGGGTGAGTGACTTCAACTGTTTAACACGAATGACTGTTTAACCAAGTGCACACACAGTCAGGTGGATGTGGTCGGCTACAATCAGATCACGCAGGATGATGACTCACCCATGCAGGGGGGACCTAGGTTTGATTCCCACCTGGGTTCGATTCCACACTCCACGTGCAGTGCATGTGTGTGTTGTTGGGGGGGGGGGGATGCAAACATCCCACATTCCAACAATTGATTTGAATTCATCGCATGGCTAATAAAACATTGTTTGTTTGTTTGTTCCTGTGTCGTGTCTCTTCATCTCGCCAGTGGCTCCAGGGTGTCCCTAACCGTCTGAAGTTCCTGCCCCAGCCAGACATTCCCTCCATCCCCTCCCCGGGCCAGGCCTTCGGCTACGAGGACAATGGCCTGGGATGTCTCCGCAGACAGAGCCCACCGGCCAAGGACAACACACTAGGACCCGCTTTCTACAACCCACTGGTGGTGAGAGAGGAGTGTATACACACACACACACACACACACACACACACACACACACACACACACACACACACACACACACACACACACACACACACACACACACATACATGCACACACACATTTGTGTGAGTATTTGTATGTCTGTGTGCATGTGTGCGTGTGAGAGTGTGTTTGTGTGTGTGTGTGTGCATGCTTGCACATGCAAGTGTGTGTGGGTGCATGTGCGAGTGTGTGCACGTGCGCGTGTGTGTGCTTGTATAACGTCTCTCTGTGTGTGTCTGTGGAGCAGCACTTACTCTGTGTGAGAGCAGGCCCATTAGCCGCAGCCCATCTAATGCACCGGTGGGCCTCTTCATTTGCACTGAATCCATTTCCATAGCTAATGACAGAGAGCAGCTCCACTCTAAAAAGTCACAGCAGCACCGCGTTCATCCATTCCGGTGTCAACAAAGAGGGCCATTAGTAATTATTCCTCAAGTTATATTACAATATTCACTTAAAATAATGCAACGCCTGCTGGTCTGGCGTTCAATTAAACCATATTTCATCTGCTAATGACCGAAGGAGTCAACAGCAACCTTGAGCTAGGTTATGTCAACACTCACAGCCCGGTGCAGAGAGAGAGAGAGAGAGAGAGAGGGAGGGAGAGAGAGAGGGCTTAGTGATTTAGGGTTATCAAGAGTGCATCAATTCTTTCCCTCCTCCTCTCTCCCTCCCTCTCTCTCTCTCTCCTTGTCTTTAAAGGTTTTAAATCTCCTGACTGACATGAGTTTTACCACAGCGTTGGTCATGTCAGAGCTAAGTAGCTGTCTGAGGACATTATTTCAGAGCAGGGGAACTCTGCTGATAAGTAGGATTTGGCCACCGCTGATCTATCGGAGGACGATGAATAAACAGTTTTTTTTTTGCTTATTTTATTTCGCCTCAGCTGAATATTAAATGCAGCACACTAATTCATTTTCAAAGCAAAGGGCAAGTTATTTATTTATGACTCAAGTTGCTTTGTTTTGGTAGTGTGTTAAGAGTTTGTTTCTTTTGGTCAAAAAAGAAGTGTTTTTCTGGCTGGATGAATACAGATGGTAACTAAGATGTTACTGGACTGTGCTTGTGAGGCTGTAGTGTGAGAGCTATGTTGAGCAATCATAAATAGATATGCACATCAGGGGAGGCTGGTGGGGGTAGAAATCAGAGGACGGCCTCATTGTAATGCATGGAATGGAACGGAATGAGGAATGGTATCAAACACAAGTTTGGGACAAAAAAAGAGTCATCAAATAATTCAGGAAAGTCTGTTTCTCCCAAATCCTTTATTCCACCAAAAAATAATAATATGTAATGTGACTCCAGAAATAATATTTCACCAACATGTATTAAAGGGCCACATTGGCCAGATTATGTTACATGACCTTGGTCATGTCATTGTGATCACATGATCACTTATGAAAAGAGCTGCTCATTTCCGGAAAGTTCTTTACTGTCATTAACTGAGAGGCCACTCCCTCTGCCCTATCTCAAATGCCAAAGAGGAAGTTAAGCAGGCTGTAAAGGAAGATCAGACGAGGCAGAATCTCAACTGGTCTGACATCTTCTGACATTTGGGGAAAATTTCCTTAATGTTCTTCATCATCAGCATCATCATCATCTTCATCATCAGGGAAATGCCAAAATGTCTCTATCTCTGTCTCTGTATGTCTCTCTCTCTCTATCTCTGTCTCTGTATGTCTCTCTCTCTCTCTCTCTCTGTCTTTGTATGTCTCTCTCTCTATCTCTGTCTTTGTCTGTCTCTTTGTCTTTGTCTCTGTCTCTCTCTGTCTCTCTCACTCTCTCCCACTCTCTCTATCTGCCTCTCTCTCACTCTCTCCCCTTCATAGAATTGATGCACTCTTGATAACCCTAAATCACTAAGCCCTCTCTCTCTCTCTCTCTCTCTCTCTCTCTCTCTCTCTCAGGCGGAGACCACGTTCTGTGAGAAGTACAAAGGCGTCCATTTTGGGAAGTTGACGGGGAAGAGAGGAGAGGTGAAGGTGGTGGAGGGCCCAGGACCAGGACAATATGAACCTGAAGAGTGAGACACACACACACACACACAGACACAGACACAGACACAGACACACACACACACACACACACACACACACACACACACACACACACACACACACACACACACACACACACATCCTGCCTGGGTAAACTACATTCAGTACATGATTTCTTTGAAATAGTTTTTGGCCAGGGAATATAATGATTTCAATGAACTTTCGGAACTGATCTTAATTGGACAGAGCTGACACCAGCCCTGCTTATTATTCCCCAGAACTGTCCCACTGTCCCACAAAAAACTCAAATCACCTCAAAACCGCATCATTTTCCCCCTTAATCCAAACTGTCTGTTGAAATGATGGCCCACTATGCCAGTCATCCATCCATTAGAGTATGATGAGTGTGTTTTCAACATTGTTTACAGGCAGCTCCTGACAGTATTGATGGGCAGGGAGGATGGCTCTGACTAAGCACTGTTAGATATGGTGGGCAAGCTCCCAACATAGTTATTTGAAAAGCATCAAGAGCACAATGGTGTGTATGGGAGGGGGGAGGAGAAGGGGAGGGGAGGGGGGGGGGGTCACTTACACCCCCCAGCCATCACGCCCCCACTCTGCTCAATTGAGCTCTGACAGGACGTGTAAATTATCTGCCTCCGGCTCACACACACAAACACACACACACACACACACACACACACACACACACACACACACACACACACACACACACACACACACACACACACACACACACACACACACACACACACACACACACATACACACAGGTTTATGATTAACAGGGTGATTTGGGAGATGATTGACAGGAGAGAGGCTCCTCCCCACTCCTAAGAGCTTCAGAGATGCTGACAAATAGACTTCTGTTTGCTCTCTCTCACTCCCTCTCTCTCTCTCTCTCTCTCTCTCTCTCTCTCACTCCATCTCTCTTTTCTCTCTCTCTCTCTGCCTCTCTTTCTCTCTCTCACTCCCTCTCCCCCCTCTCTCTCCCTCTTGCTCTCTCTCTCTTCTCCCTTCTCTCTCTCTTTCCCTCCCCCCTCCCTCCTCCCCCTCCCTCTCTATCTCTCCCTCCCCCTCTCCCCCCGTCTCTCAGGGTTACCACGACCCACTACGAGAACGTCAACATGAAGAAGGAGGTGAAGAGCAGGGCGGAGCTTGTCATCCCCCGCTACCACGAGATAGTGGCGCTGACGGAGGAGAAGAAGGTATTACACCAGTTATAACCTTACAAAGCCTTATAACAGGTTGTTATAACACGTCCTTACACCTGGCGCCTCTGTCTAACGTGGCATTATAACTCTATAAAACGTCACTGCAGTCTGAACCACCATTATTAGAGAGAGAGAGAGAGAAGGTAACAGCTCTTATGTAGGTTAGAGTGCGCTGAATTGAGTGTATGAAAGGAGAGAGAAAGAGTGGAGATGAGAGGTGAACTGCTGACACAGTAGCTTACAGGCTCATAGTCTGAGCTGATGAGGGAGGGAGGGAGGGAGGGAGGGAGGGATGGAGGGAGGGATGGAGGGAGAGAGGGAGTGAGGGTGAGATAGACGGAGGGAGAGAGAGAGAGAGAGAGAGGGAGGGAGGGCTTAGCAAGCCAACTGAGGAGAGGCTTCGTATGTAATATGGGCAGGCCTCAGGCTAGAGACCTGGGGTAGGGAGGGAGGGAGGGAGCGAGGGATGAAGAGGGGGAGGGAGGAAGACAGGGAAGACACTGATATTCTTACATTGTATGATTCCTCCCCGATATACCTTTCCCAGCCCCTAGAGGGCAGTGCAGCTTCACAGATGAGCCCAGCGTTTACATGGAGACTACAGAGTGGAACTAGTAGAGCTTAGCGGAGTCACTCACCTGCATTTGAACTGGATGCATAGATGTTATTTGATGCTTGACTTACTCATGCAGTGTATGGTGCTCTAAAAGGTTAGGTTGAGGAAGGCGTGACTCAAAGTGAGGATTGGAAAAGCCTTTACTCTGAGAGGCAGGGGGAAGGCTACTGGAATGATTCTATTTTGAACTGTTTACTACGACTTCATACATTGTTACATCCGCATAGAAACCATATGAGTTGTGAGCATGCTAGGGGAGATATAGTACAGTATGTTACTGTCACAAAGCACACCTAGATAACCATAAGGTCGTACATCCAATATTTAACACACCATTCACTCGATTTTTCTTTTTTACTGGGGTTCTGAGGTATATGCCTAGACATGTGTGTGTGTGTGTGTGTGTGTGTGTGTGTGTGTATCTGCCTGCTGAAGGTGTGCGTGTCCCCTACTGTGGACCCCCCAGTGGTAGTGAGGGTCCCATCCGTCTTCATTAGAGAGCCGCTGCCTCCCCCCACCCCCGCCCCAAGCAGATGGGTCATTACTGACACACACACACACACACACACACACACACACACACACACACACACACACACACACACACACACACACACCACCCACCAATGAATCGTCCTATCCTAGTGGACCTTCACCCTCAGACTTCAGACCTACACCTTCCTGAACTCTACTAGACTGGACCCAACATCACAAGGACGCCCAAAACCTCTTCTAGAGGACATACCTGTAGACCTCCTCAATTCTATACTAGACAGGACCCAATACCTGTCCTAGATCTAGAGGACATAGCAGGGTTCTCCCCAAAGCACGTAAGACTGGCGCTGCGCCACGCTGTGAACTTGGCAGCGCCACTATGTAAACATTTCAAGGCAAATTAAACAATATATTTAATCATGATAGAGGAACTATGTTTGATCACCAACGTCATTGTTGTTAAAAACAAAAGCGAAAGTGAAAGCATTATGATGTTCTTCAGTGAATTCAGAGTTTTAGCTGTATTTTTTGTGCATTTTGACATGAATAAACACGGGTCGGATTTTGATAATGCAATCCAGCGCCACACTGTTCAAAATCCTGGGGAGAACCCTGAGTAGACCCTCCTAAACTCTGTACTAGACAGGACCCAATACCTCTCAGATAAACAGGGGACTGCTTTATACTAGACAGGACCCAAAATGTAGACCTCCTCAGCTCTATACTAGATAGGACCCAAAACCTGCCTAAAGGACTCAGCTCTGTACTAGACTGCCCAGTATTCGGGTCCATTCCAATTCTAATTCACTCAGTTCAAGAAATGAATTGACATTCTATTCATGAAAAGTGAGGGATCCATTTTCAATCCATGAAATTGTGTTGAATTGAAATTCATACTGACCCCAACCACCTCTGTGACTAGAACTAGAACTAGACTGCTGAGTGTGTGTGTGTGTGTGTGTGTGTGTGTGTGTGTGTGTGTGTGTGTGCGCTTGTCTGCCTGCATGTTGAAGGTGTGTGTGTGTGTGTGTGTGTGTGTGTGTGTGTGTGTGTGTGTGTGTGTGCATGCGTGCGTGCGTGCAGGTGTGTGTGTGCGTGTGTGCGTGTGTGTGAGGATGGATGCTCCTACAGTATGTGGCAGTGCTGGGTGGTGGTAGAGGCAACCTTGAAGCGGCCTCTGCAGACTTTGTGGTTGCTGTCTATAAACAGATGACCACACACTGAGCTCAGTTCTCCCCGACAGCTTTTAATGTATTTCTCCACCACGTATTTCTTTGTGTGTGTGTGTGTGTGTATGTGTGTGTGTGTGTGTGTGTGTGTGTGTGTGTTTTTTGTGTGTCTGTGTGAGACTACCTACTGTGCAGCTTTTTATCTGAGTGTATGTTTCCAAGTGTGTGTGTGTGTGTGTGTGTGTGTGTTTACAGCCCCAGTCTTGTAGACTCTATTGGTGTATACATCATGTAGCAGCAGTGTTCCTCCCAGGGAGCAGGATTAGTGTGGTAGAAACTATAGTCTAACAACCCTCTTCCTCCTCCTCCTCCTCCTCCTCCTCCTCCTCCTCTTCTCTCTCTCCCTCCCCCATCCCTCTCTCCTCTCCTATTTCTGTCTCCATCTCCGGCAATTTAAGAGTCCTCATGTACCTTTTCTTTCACTATCATCCTCCCTTTCTGAGAGATAAACCAATAACTCATCATTGCCCCCCCTCCTCTCTCTCTCTCCCTGTCTCTCTCTCTCCTTCTCTCTCTCTCTCTCTCTCTCTCCTCTCTCTGTCTCTCTCTCTCTCTCCTTCTCTCCCTTTCTCTCTCCTTCTCTCTCTCTCTCTCTCTCTCTCTCGCTCGCTCTCTCTCTTTCTCTCTCCCCCGCCCCCCCCCTCTCTGTAGGGGGTCCCAGGTCCAGGCCAGTATCACATCAAGAGTCAGTTTGAGAAGCCCTGCGCCCCGTATGGCAGTCTGTCCATCCTCAGCCCCCCCTTCCTCTCACAGACACAGGTAAACACCTCCATCGACGCAGACACAGGTAAACACCTCCATCGACCTCCGTTTAACCTTCATTCAACTCTAAAAGAGACCCCCGATTAACCTTTATTAAACTCTAGAAGAGACCCCCTTTGAACCTTCATTAAACTCTAGAAGAGACCCCCGTTTAACCTTCATTAAACTCTAAAAGACTGACCCCTGTTTTACATCATGCCTTCCGGGTGCTCCACATTGGTAGTGATGAGGTGAGTTGTCTCCCACTTACAAAGTAAGCGCCTTCGGGGTGTCTAGAAAAGCGCTAGATATATAAATGCAATCAATGATTATTTATGATTTATGATTATCAGCTAACTGCCTTTTCCAGGAGTGTGGTGGTAGAAGACAAGGAGAGAGATAAGACACGTAGAAACATTCTGTCTAGTGCCTAGTGGATAAGTGAGTGAGCGTTTTAAAGCTGCAATCTGTAATTCAAACAACAAAGCAGGCTCCCCACCACTTTTTTGGTAAATAGCTGAAGGATGGGGCTGGAGAAATGTGACCACTCTCAATTTCATAGACAGAGCTATGTGTGCAAGGACTGACCATCCATGAGATCAAAATGATAGCTTTAACCTTGTTTTGAAGCTATACAGTGTTTGTTTACAATTGCATTGTTTACAAACAATGGAGTAAAACAAGCTTATATGTTAAGTTCTGATGGGGTAAGATAGATGAACTAAGCTCATAAGGCATTAATAAGTTATGTTCTTCAAGAATCAATGGCTATACATCATTAATTTACAAGTCCAAAAATGGATGTACCAATTACAGATTACCCCTTTAAATAGAACTGACATTATTCCTGACTCTGCTGTACGTGTCAGAGAGCTGTGCCTATTCTACATTCTATATTTCTATCGTTCATGATGAGCTTGGCTCTGGTCCTGTTCTGCTCTAGTTAACATCTCTCTGGCCACAGTGTCATGATGCCGGAAGGTTCTGTCACACACACACACACACACACACACACGCATACGCACACACACACACTTGTGCACACACACACACACACACACACACACACACACACACACACACACACACACACACACACACACACACACACCTACACACACAGACAGGGCAGCTTGGAGGAGATTTATTGGCTGCCAACCCCGTCAGCTGACAGGCTGTGACAGGAAGTGTCTGTCAGACAGAGGGATGGCTGGCAGGGCGGACATTTATCTTGTTTCCTGTGGCGTGCAGCGGTCTGGCAGGAAATAGTCCCCCTCGGACAGGAAGACTATTGCAAGCCCTCTACAGTGATCTGTCTCTGTCACACTAGGGGGGGGGGGGGTGGGGGGGTGTACACCATGGCGGTGATGGACATGCCCAAATCAGCGTTCCATGGAGGGTGTACCGGCGGCCATCTTGTGATGTCCCATTTGGACGTTTTTAGCTTACAGCTTTATTAACAACCAACCCAATTCAACTCAATATCAGAATGTTCAGTCAAATGATGCTTAGTTGCTATGGTGTCGCCCTCTGTCGCCCACAATTCCATGTCGGCCATCTTTTTGGTGCACTAGCCAAATTGCCACAGTCTTTTCGGCATTCTATGATGGAGACCATCGATGGCTTGATTTAGGGCTTGAAGGTGATAACTAGCCCTGAAATAAAGGCGCTATTTTCAAGGCCATATCTTTCAGTGCACATGATGGCACTTGACCTGCTTATTGTCATGAACACGCCTCTATTACTCCACCCACCTGAGCGCAGGTGAGACAGCGTATAGGTATTATATGCACAATACATACATGCTATTATACGCTGTGGTATTTTCACCATTGTTACCCAACATTGTTTGCCGGCACAAATTGCTAAAATGCTGGCGTTTTGACATGAAAATAGAGCCTGAAGTCTTTTCAAATTCTCCTGAATGGCTACTGAATATTGATACAGAGAAAGATAAAGATCTACTTCCATATTTCAGAAGATCACAAAGCCTATGAATTAAATACATCCTTCGTTTAGTGTGAAAGAGCTCAGGGTTTTCAGATGGATTGAAGATGATTTTTTTAGACATGAAATCTCAGAGGTGAAACTTTGCTTCTGTGCCATGTCGATAGAATCTGAGAAACTCCTGACAGATGTCTTAATTAACACTCTCTTACCTCCTCACTAACACACACACACACACACACACACACACACACACACACACACACGCACTCGAGGGCTCTAGTGAGGGACTGGGGGAGTCTGGACCGGGGCGTTCGCTGGGTTCTGACCTGCTTCCTCTGGACCCATGCTGAGCTAGCACACGGCCGGGCCCTGTGAAGTTGTCGGCAACGCTCCACTCAGAACCACAGAACTCTGAGATTGTCGTCCCCCAGCGCGGCCACACCATCTGACTCTCCTCCTTCAGGAAGGAAGAGAGGGATGAGAGGAGCAGCTGGACTCCTCTCTTCTCTTCTCTTCTCTTCTCTCCTCCTCTCCACCTCATCTCTCCTCTCCTCTCCTCTCCTTTCCTCTCCTCCTCTCCTCCCTTTCTCTCCTCTCCTCTTCTGCTCTCTTCTCCTCTCCTCTTTTCCCCTCTTCCCCTCTCCTCTCTTCTCCTCTTCCCCTCTCCTCCACTCCCCTCTCTCCTCCTCTCCTCTCCTCTCCTCTCCTCTCCTCTCCTCTCCTCTCCTCTCCTCTCCCCACCATCTAATAGCCTATCAGACACCATCCACAGTAGTGTTATGTTTTGTTGATGCTGCACAGCTGTAGTGTCTATCCCCCGCAGCCCAACATGAGTTAATGCTGCACTTTATTAATACAATCTGCCATATTCAGCTTCGTCTGAACCCCCCCCCCCCCCTCGCCATCCTCCTCTGCACACACCACCACCTCTCCCCCCAAACCCCCTCCTCCGCACCCCCCCCCCCCCCCCCCTTTCTGTAAGAGCTTCATAATTCAACAACACATTACTAATACACATGCACACTCATAATTTATACCCCTCTTTTTCGTTCCGTGGGCTTGTGTAAATGGAACGTAGGAATCGATCGGGCCGTGTTAGGCTTGGAGAGCTGGAAGGCCCTTCTTTTTCCCTGAGATCGCCTCTTACCTTGGCCTTCTGCTGAGTGTGTGTGAGAGCGGAAGGGAGACAGAGAGAGAGAGAGAGAGAGAGAGAGAGAGACAGAGACAAAGAGAGAGAGAGAGAGAGAGAGACAAAGAGAGAGAGAGAGAGAGAGAGACAAAGAGACAGAGAGAGAGAGAGAGAGAGACAGAGACAAAGAGAGAGAGAGAGAGAGGAAATGTGTCTATTTGTCAGCATCTCTGAAACTCTTAGGAGAGGGGAGGAGTCCTTGTGTATTCATGAACAGAATACATGCTTGAGTTTGAGGAGCAACAGAGAGAGATAGATAGATAGAGATATAGAGAGATAGAAAGATAGAGAGATAGATAGAGAGATAGATAGATAGATCACAGAAAGATAGAGAGTGATAAAGAAAGGATAGGGTGTATGAGTGGACCTTGTTTATTAAAAAGTTACCCACTAACCCCCCCCCCCCCCTCCCGCAGCGCTTCAGTCCGGTGAAGGAGGTGGCGCCCCCTGTTGGCGTGTACAACGACCCGCGCTGCGCTCTGGATGTCCTGAAGAAGACCACCGGGCTGAAGAAAAGCCCCTTCGGCCTGACAGCTGTACGCTTTGTCCCTGACGGCAGGAAAGGGGGCACGCCAGGTGTGTGTGTTTGTCTGTGTGTGTGTGTGTGTGTGTGTGTGTGAGCATGTCTTCCTATGTGTGCATGTGCTTGTAAGTCTTGGAGTGTGTGTGTCTGTGTGTGTGTGTGTGTGTGTGTGTGTGTGTGTGCGCGTGCGAGTGTGTGTGAGTGTGTGTTGTGATTTTTGGGAGTAGTTGATGTTTTATGTGACCTTTGTGGGTCTTGGAGTGTGTGTGTGTGTGTGTGTGTGTGTGTGTGTGTGTGTGTGTGTATGTGTGTATGTGTGTGAGAGCATGCTTTCCTGCACACTGCAGCTGTATGTGTGTGTGTGT